>NC_087270.1:27473163-27783520 GCF_015220805.1 Pogoniulus pusillus | reverse complement strand
CAGGCCCATCCCAGAGCAGTGCTCTGCCTGGCACTGCTCCTCCTGCTTTTCCCCACAACGGCTGCACTGCTGGGGTTCAGATCTGGGCTCCACAGCTGCAGAGACCCTGGGAAGTGCTGGGGAGGAGGCTGAGGGGCCTGGAGCAGCTCTGTGAGAAGCATAGGCTGAGAGCCCTGGGGCTGAGCAGCCCTAGAGGGCAGCTGAACAATAATCATCAAGAGCTGAAAGGGCTGAGGTGGGGGGGGAGAGGAAGAGGATGGGGCTGGCATCTTCTGAGCAGTGCCCAAGGACAGTACAAGGGCCAAGGGGCACAAACTGGAACCCAGGAGGTGGCATCTGGAGATGAGGAGGAGGTTGTTTGGTGCAAGGGTGATGGATGCCTGCAGCAGGCTACCCAGAGAGGTCGTGGTCTCCTTCTCTGGAACCTTTCCAACCCCACCTGGATGTGTTCCTGTGTGCCCTGCCCTGGGTGTCCCTGCTCTGGCAGGGGGCTTGGAGTGGATGATCCCTGGGGGTGCCTGTGCAGAGGTTCCAACACCTCCTCACCCTTGGCATTGTGCTCCTGGGCAAGCTTCTGTGGGTGCCCTGCTGGAGCAGGGTGGGAGTTGGACTGAATGAGCTCCAGAGCTCCCTTCCAACCCCACTATTCTGGGATTCCTTCTTCTCCTGGATCATGTTCATCCTTGGATTTCTGAATCCAGACAAGCCAACACCCACAGCACCCTGGAAGGGGTCAGAGCAGTACAGCACAAAAGCTGCTCCTACCTTGGCAGGTGAAGAAACAGCAACAGAGTTTGTAACCCTCAGACACACAGAAGAGCCTGGGAAAAGCTTCCAAATCATAGAATCATAGAATCATAGGTATGAAACAGAGATTGAAATAACTAAGGGGGCAGAAACCTGCAGCTACAAAGACCTGGGACTGAAATTCTTCCTTCAAAGGTTTGAACAGAGAGAAAAAAACCCACCATCCCCAAAGAAATATCAGAGAAGGAACCTCAGGAAGCTCAAGCAGGGCAAAGGCAGGATCCTATACCTGGGGGGGAAGAAGCCCCTGCAGCAGGACAGGTGAGGGAAGAAGGACTTGGGAGTGCTGGTGAACAAGTTCCCCACGAGCCAGCAATGTGCTCTTGTGGCCAGGGAAGCCAACGGTGTCCTGGGGTGCACAAGGAGCAGGGCAAGGGAGAGTTTCTTTCCCTCTGCCCTGGTGGAGTCTCTTCTGGACTATTGTGTCCAGTTCTGGGCTCCCCTGGGGAGAAGGAACTACTTGAGGTGGGGAAGGAGGTCCAATGGAAGCTACAAAGATGCTGAAGGGATTGGGGAGCATCTTTGTGGCTGCTGAGCCTGGAGCAGTCCGTGAGGGGATCTGAGCAACCCTAATCAATATATGAAGGGTGGAAGTCAAGAGAATAGGGCTGGGCTCTTCTCAGTGGTGCCTAGTGGCAGGACAAGGGCTAAGGGGCACAAACTGCAACCCAAGAGGTTTCACTTGAACTTAAAGAGGGTGCTGGAGCCCTGGAGCAGGCTGACCACAGAGGTTGTGGAGTCTTCTTCTCTGGAGACTCTCCAAGACCCACCTGGATGCAGTCCTGGATGTGTGATTCACTTTGAGTGATCCTGACTTTGCAAGGTGGTTGGACTCAGTGATCTGGACTCAGTATCTGAAGGGGGCTACAGGAGGGCTGGGGAGGGACTACTGACAAGGTCTTATCATGACAGGAGGAGCAGAAAGAATGGGTTTAAAGTGGCAGAGGGGAGATTGGAACTGGACATTAGGAAGAAGTTCTTTGCCAGTGAGGGTGGGGAGACACTGGTACAAGTTGCCCAGGCAGGTTGTGGAGCACAGAAGTGCAGAATGTGACACCTGGAGGTGTTCAGGACTGGGTTGGATGAATCCTTGAGCAACCTGTTCTAGTGGGAGGTGTCCCTGCCTATGGCAGGGGGTTGGAACTGGCTGAGCCCTGAGGTCCCTTCCAAGCATTCTATGATTCTATGATTTCAGGACACTGAAATGATGTTCTAGAAAGTGCTGGGGTTGAGTTTGCTTTTCAGAGAGGCAGATCTGAGCTCAGTGCTCTATGATTCTACCTCCAGAGGTCTCTTCCATCCCCCCACCATTCTGTGGTTCTCATCTGTGCAGATGAGGACCTTCTGCTCCTAGCCAGACAAAACCTATTCATTTGCTCTTAAGACACATGGAGGGGACCTGTCTCTTTGCAGGATGTTGTCCCAGTTTGCTCACCACACAGATGAGCAAAGAACCTTTTGCAGCTCTTGCTGCCTTTGGAGTTTCAGAAGAGAGATGAAAGGTGGTCCCTTTGTGTGGTTTCTCTCGTCATTTGCTGTTCTTCTTCCTTAGCTCTCAGCTCCCCACCCACGCAGACACCTGCGTGCTCGCCTGCCCTGGAGCTGTCAGTGGCAGAGCCTCCACTTCTGCTCCTTGCCTGGGCAAATGTTCACACCAGAGTGCAGCAAGTGAGGACAAACTTTGTCACCCCTACCAGACAGCAAGCTGGGTGCTGGCACCCCGTGCTAAGTGCCAGGGAAACAACTCTGGAGGAGAACAGGGCTGGGGAGGAGCAGCTGAAGGAGCTGAGATGGTTTAGTCTGTTGAAGGCAAGGCTGAAAGGAGGTTGGAGTGAGCTGGGGGTTGGTTTCCTGCTCTTCAGATGAGCATTTGTTGCACCTCTCATCCCTCAACCAGTATCTGTTTTCATAATTCAGTTATGGATTTCCCTGTAGCCAGCACTGGGGAGGACACAGCTTGAGTCCTGGCTTCAGTCTTGGGGCCCTCACTCCAAGAATGACATTGAGGGGTTGGAGGAGGTCCAGAGAAAGGCAGCAAAGCTGGGGAAGATTCTGGAAAGCAGGGCTGGAAAGGAGCAGCTGAGGGAGCTGGAGGGTTTGGTGTGGAGAAGAGGAGGCTGAGGGGAGACCTTCTGGCTGTTTACAGCTCCCTGAAAGGAGGTTGGAGCCAAGTGGGGGTTGGGCTCTGCTCCTTATAGAAACAAGTGATAGGAGAAAAGAAAATGGCCCCAAGTTGCACCAGGGGAGTTTGAGACTGGACACCAGGACAAATTTCTTTGGTGCAAAAGTGGTCAGGGATTGGCACAGGCTGCCCAGGGAGGTGGTGGAGTCCCTAGACCTGGAAGTGTTCATCAAATGTGTGGCCATGGCACTTGGGAACATGGTGGCCATGGTGGTGTTGCATTGAAGATTAGACTCAATGACCTTAGAGGACTTTTCCAAAGGCAACCATTCTAAGACCCAGAATCACAGAACAAAGCAGGTTGGAAGAGACTTCTAGGATCAAGTCAAGTCCAACCTAGCACCTAACCCCTTCTAATTAACTAACCCATGGCACTAAGTGTTTCATAAAGCCTCCTGTTAAACACCTCCAGGCATGGGCACTCCACTACCTCCCTGGGCAGCCCATTCCAATGCCAATCACTCTCTCTGACAACAATTTCCTCCTAACATCCAGCCTGAACCTGCCCTGGCACAGCTTGAGGCTGTGTCCCCTTCTTCTGTCCCTGGGTGTCTGGGAGTAGAGCCCAACCCCACCTGGCTACAACTTCCCTTCAGGGAGCTGTAGAGAGCAATGAGGTCTGCCCTGAGCCTCCTCTTCTGCAGGCTGCACAGCCCCAGCTCCCTCAGCCTCTCCTCACAGGGCTGTGCTCCAGGCCCCTCCCCAGCCTTAACCTCCCTGGTTCTAAGCTCAGCACTCTGCAGGATTTTCTGATGTCCTCTTTTAATTGGAAAGTTTGGCAGAAGTGCCAGTTCTCACTTCTGGCAGCATTCAGCAGGCTGCAGAAGTTACCTTGTCTTGGCCCCATCCAACTCTAACAAGCCAGGCAGTTCAAGCAGTGAGTGACTTCTCCCAGCCCACCAAGCCCTTGCTCTGAACACTGAAAACTGCCAGCAGTGGAGCTGCAGAAAGCCTGTGCTGTACCCCTGAAAGCCAACACATGGTGACTCTTCCTCTAGAATCCTGTTTATTTCTCCTGCTTGCTGCAAAGCACAGGTCAGGCCTCGCTGCTCGTAGCCATGGCCAGACACTGCCTCTGTTCCACTCTGTTCCACTTCTGACTCCAAAGCAATTTCCAAACCCTGTTTCAAAGCCAAGATGATCTCCTGAGCTGAAGCAAACAGCATGCTCACATTGCTACTGCCAATGTCCCTCCACAGCTCTGCCAGGGTAATCTCACAGAATCACAGGAAGGTGGCAGCTGGAAGGAGCTCACTGAGTCCAACCCTCCCCTGCCAAGGCAGGGTCACCGAGAGAAGGTTGCACAGGATGGTGTCCAAGTGAGATTTGAATGAATCCAGAGATCATAGAATCATAGAATCAAGCAGGTTGGAAGAGACCTCCAAGATCATCCAGCCCAACCTAGCACCCAGCCCTAGCCAAGCAACCAGACCATGGCACTAAGTGCCCCAGCCAGGCTTTGCTCGAACACCTCCAGGGATGGGGACTCCACCACCTCCCTGGGCAGCCCATTCCAATGCCAATCACTCTCTCTGCCAGGAACTTCCTCCTAACATCCAGCCTGAACCTGCCCTGGCACAACTTGAGGCTGTGTCCCCTTCTTCTGTTGCTGGGTGCCTGGCAGCAGAGCCCAACCCCACCTGGATACAACCTCTCTTCAGGGAGCTGTAGACAGCAATGAGGTCTGCCCTGAGCCTCCTCTTCTGCAGGCTGCACATCCCCAGCTCCCTCAGCCTCTCCTCACAGGGCTGTGCTCCAGGCCCCTCCCCAGCCTTGCTGCCCTGCTCTGGACACCTTCCAGCATCTCAATATCTCTCTTGAACTGAGGAGCTCAGAACTTCTAACTGTGCTCCAACTACACTTGTCTCTTACATGGCAACTCTTCTGACAAACAGGGCCTCAGTATGGAAGGAACTTCTGCAGAACATCCAACTGCCCTGTTCCATCTGAATCCTCAGCCAGTTCCAACTTCCCTGTAATAGGCGGAGACACCTCCCACTAGAACAGGTTGCTCAAGGCCTCATCCAACCTGGCCTTGAACACCTCCAAGGAGGTTGTGGAGCACAGAAGCACAGAATGGGATCAAACATGTGCTCCACAACCTCCCTGGGCAACCTATGCCAGTCTCTCACCACCCTCACTGAAAACAACTTCTTCCTAACATCCACTTTCAATCTCCCCTCTGACACTTCAAACCCATTCCTCCTCCTCCTCTCATCACAAGACCTTCTCAATAGTCCCTCCCCAGCCCTCCTGCAGCCCCCTTCACAGCCTGATGAAGGTCCACTCCAAGGTCTCTCTGGGAAGCCTTCTCTTCTGCAGCCTGCACAGCCCCAACTCTCTCAGCCTGTCCTCACAGCACAGCTGCTGCAGCCCTCTCAGCATCTTGGTGGCCTCCTCTGCACTGGCTCCTACACTTCCATGTCCTGCTTGTGCTGGGGGCTGCAGAGCTGCAGCCAGGAGTGCAGGTGGGGTGTGAGGAGAGCAGAGCCAAGGGGCAGAATCCCCTCCCTTGCCCTGCTGGTCAGGCTGCTGTTGCTGCACAGCTGGAATACTGTGTCCAGTTCTGGGCTCTCCAGTGCAATAAGGACTGGGAACTATTGGAGAGAGTTAAATGAAGGATCACAAAGATGCTAAGGGGCCTGAGGCATCTCTGACATGGATAGACTGAAGGTCCTGGTGCTGTTTAGCCTGGAGAAGAGCAGCCTGAGAAGGGATCTGATCAACAGCTACAGGTTGGGGGCATGAGGATGGGGCTGGGCTCTTTCCAGTGGTGCCCAGTCAGGGGACAAGGGGCAATGGGAACAAAGTACAACCCAGGAGGGTTTGCTTGAATGTCAGGAGAAACTTCTTGCCTGAAGGTGCTGGAGGCCTGGAGTAGGCTGCCCAGAGAGGTTGTGGAGTCTCCTCTGGAGACTTTCCAAACCCACCTGGCTGTGCTCCTGTACGAACTGCTCTGGGTGACCCTGCTTTAGGAGGGGGATTGGGCTGGATGCCCTTCCCAGTGCCACCACTCTGTGATTCCACACCAAGCCCACTGGTTGGTCCTTTCATATCTGGAGTGTGAAAAGCACCTGGCTGCTCCTTGAGCCCGTTGGTAGGTAGGGGACCAAATCCCCAGCTGCCTAGGTGACATTGTGCTGGCTGCCAAGTGGCATTTGGACCACATACACAAAAGGTGGCTTGTGCCTGCCCGCCAGTGGCGTCACAGCCACGTCAATAAGCTGCAGTAAACACACAGAGCCTGACTTTTCTCCTTCCCCTCACCATTCCCAGCACACAACAGCCAGCAGCTCTCCAGGCGTTGCATTGCCAAGGGGATTAGTGCAATTCCAGAGAGGCTAATGCCACCTGGCCTCTGGCTTCCTGCCCCAGAGCTCCACAACTGCTGCTATGCACCCACATGGCTCTGCTGCCTGTGCCTGCTGCTGCCTGGCCACGCTGCTGCGCAAATGCCTGCGGTGGAGGTGGCTGCAGAGCCACACCAAAGGGCAGAGAAGTGTTGCAGAGGAATGAGTGTGTCAGGGGGAAAAGACCTTCACAGAGCCACAGACTGCATTGGGTGGGAGGCACTCTGTGATTCTGTGGTTCTGACTCTAAGAGGACACAGCCTCAAGCTGTGCCAGGGCAGGTTCAGGCTGGATGTTAGAAGGAAGTTCTTGGCAGAAAGAGAGGTTGGCATTGGAATGGGCTGCCCGGGGAGGTGGTGGAGTGCCCATCTCTGGAGGTATTTAGAAAGAGGCTGGATGAGGCACTTAGTGCCATGGGTTAGTTAATTAGAAGGTGACAGGTTGGACTCGGTGATCTTAACGTTTTTTTCCAACCTGCTTCATTCTGTGATCCTGTGACCCTCAAAGCTCAGCTTGTCCAACCCCCCCCCCAGGCAGCAGGGACATCTCCAAGTAGATCAGGCTGCCCAGAGCCACATCGAGGCTGATCTTGAATATCTCCAAGGATTTTTCCTCAGCTACCTCCCTGGGCAACCTGCTCCTATCTTCCACCACTCTCAGAGTAAAGAACTTCCTCCTGATGTCCAACCTGAATCTGCCCTGCTCCAGTTTCAAAGCATTGCCCATTGCCTTATCACTCCAAGCCCTTCTGAGCAGTCCCTCCCCAGCCTGCCTGCAGGTCCCCTGCAGATATTGAAATGCAGCTCTGAGGTCTCCCTGGACCCTTCTCTTCTCCAGGCCACACAGCCACAACTCTCCCAGTCTGTCCTAATAACAGAGGTTCTCCAGCCCATTGGTCATCCTCATGGCCTCACCTGGGCACTCTCCAGCAGCTCCATGTCCTTCCCATGCTGAGGGCTCCATATCTGGCCCCAGCCCTGCAGGTGAGGTCTCCCCAGAGCAGAGCAGAGGGGCAGGATCCCCTCTCTCCAGCTCTGCCCACACTGCTTTGGATGCAGCCCAGGCTGCCCTTGGCCTTCTGTGCTGCCAGTGCCCATGGCTGGCTCCTGCCCAGCTTCTCCCCCACCAGCACCCCCAAGCCTTTCTCTGCAGGGCTGCTCTCAATCTCTTCACCCTCTGCCCTAGACTGTATCAAAGGTTGCCCTGACCTAGGTGCAGGACTTTGCACTTTGCCTTACTGAACCTCATGAGATTCTTCTCAGCCACCTCTGCAGCCTGTCCAGGTCACTCTGGGTGGCCTCATCCCATCATTTAACCTTATCAACCTCACCACTCAGCTTGGGGTCATCTGCAGGCTTGCTGAGGGTGCCTCAATCTTGCTGCCCGTATCACTGATGAAGATATTGAGCAGGTGCCAGAAGGGATCCCTGAGGGACGCCACCTGCCACCGGTCTCCACCTGAACCCCACACCAGACAGAATGTTGGAAGCCTGCAACTCAAAGTTGGTTTTCTGAGGAGCTCACAGTTAAATCTCAACTCTTCTCTGAGTGACCAAAATGACAACACAAATAAAATGTTTCTTTTCCTTCTCCTAGAGTGGGGTTAAATCAGCCAACCCTGTGCTGGGCTGCAGCCAGAGCAGTGTGGCCAGCCGGGCAAGGGAAGGGGTTCTGCCCCTTTGCCCCAGCCAGGCTTGGCTTCAACACCTCCAGGCATGGGCACTCCACCACCTCCCTGGGCAGCCCATTCCAATGCCAATCACTCTCTCTGACAACAACTTCCTGACAACATCCAGCCTCAACCTGCCCTGGCACAGCTTGAGGCTGTGTCCCCTCGTTCTGTTGCTGGCTGCCTGGCAGCAGAGCCCAACCCCACCTGGCTACAGCTGTAGAGAGCAATGAGGTCTGCCCTGAGCCTCCTCTTCTGCAGGCCAAACACCCCCAGCTCCCTCAGCCTCTCCTCACAGGGCTGTGCTCCAGGCCCCTCCCCAGCCTTGCTGCCCTGCTCTCCACACCTTCCAGCACCTCAACAGCTCTCTTCAATTGAGGAGCCCACAACTGGACACAGCACTCAAGGGGTGGCCTGAGCAGTGCTGAGCACAGGGGCACAAGAACCTCCCTGGTCCTGCTGCCCACACTGCTCCTGAGCCAGCCCAGGATGCCATTGGCTCTGCTGCCCACCTGGGCACACTACTGCCTCGGCTTCAGCTCCTCTCTGCCAGCACCCCCAGCTCCCTCTCTGCCTGCCTGCTCTCAGCCACTCTGGCCCCAGCCTGTAGTGCTGTTTGGGGTTGTTGTGGCCAAAGCACAGAACCCTGCACTTGGCCTTGTTCAGTCTCATCCCATTGGCCTCTGCCCACCCATGCAGCCTGACCAGGTCCCTCTGCAGGGCTCTCCTACCCTCCAACAGCTCCACATCTGCTCCTAGCTTGGTGTCATCTGCAGACTTACTGTGCTGGACTCAATCCCCTGGTCCAGATCATCACTAAAGATACTGAACAGGACTGTGCCTAGCACTGATCCCTGGGGCACAGCACCAGTGCCAGCTGCCAGCTGCCAGCTGGATGTGGCATAATTCATCACCACTCTCTGGGCCCAGCCCTCCAGCCAGTTCTTGACCCGTACCAGAGTGAATGTGCCCAAGCCTTGACGTGCCAGCTTGACCAGGAGCTGCTTGTGGCAGGCAGTGATCAAGGCCTTGCTGCAGTCCAGGTAGATTCCATCCACAGCCTGCCCCACACATCATGGTAATTGTCCTCCTCCTGGTTTGGAGGTGGCAGCCTGCTCTTGCAGCGTTTGTGTCCCACAGTGAGGATGTGAATTGCAAAAGAGAATCAGAATGGATTTGGTTGGCAAAGCCCTTTAAGGTCATCCAGCCCAACTCTTGTCTAACTCTGCCAAGGCTGGGGCTAAGCCATGACCCTCAGCACCACAGTTCTGCCTCCTTGAGACACCTCTAGGCATGGGGACTCCACCACCTCCCTGGGCAGCCTGTGGCAATCCCTGACCACTCTTGTTACAAAACCAAATTTTCCTCATCTCCAACTTAATTCCCCCCTGGAGCAACTTGAGGCCATTTCCTCTTGTCCTGGGGAGAAAAAGCCACCACCAGCCTCATTCCAGCCTCCTTTCAGGGAGCTGCAGAGAGATGAATTTCAAACAGTCCTTGGGTAGGCTCAGACAGTCACAGTGTCCCAACAGCAATAAAGGCAGCTCTGCTCCACAACTTGGAAAGCTGTAAAAGACCTTCAGGATCATCCACTCCAATCTTTCTCTGCCCAGGCTGGGGCTAAGCCATGGCCCTCAGCACCACAGCTCTGCCTCTTGGAAGCACCTCCAGGGATGGGCATTCAGCCACCTCCCTGTGCAGCCTGTGCCAGCCTTGGAGAACCCTTTCAGTCAACAGGTTTCTTCTCATCTCCAATCTAACCCACTCCTGCTGCAACTTGAGGTCATTTCCTTTTGTCCTGTCACTTGTTATTCGGGAGCAAAGCCCAACCCCCACCTGGCTCCAACCTCTCAGGGAGCTGCAGAGAGCAATAAGCTCTGCCCTCAACCTCCTCTTCTCCGCACCAACCCCCCTCCAGCTCCCTCAGCTGCTCCTCTCCAGCCCTGTTCTCCAGACCCTTTCCCAGGTTCCTTGCCCTTCTCTCGCCCCTCTCCTTCTTATCCTGTGGTACCCAAACCTGACCCCAGCACTCAAGCTGTGACCTCACTGATGCTGAGTCCAGGGAGACAATGCCTGCCTTGGTCCTGCTGGGCACTCCTGGAAACCCTTCCAAAGCAGCACGTGGAGCCTGCTGTGGGATGCAAAGGCTCTGATTCACATATGGCATTGTGTGTATGGAAGTCTTCTATTATGGCATGGATTGAAAGCAAAGGATGAGTCTTCCTTTTGAGTAGGTGCACACTTCCATCCCTTTGGTCCATCAGATTAGAAGAATTGGCCATTTGTATTTTATTTCCTTAATGGACTATTAAAAACAATTCTATTATGTTCCAATGCAGCTCCAGGATAAACCAATTTCAGATAATGAACCTAATTCTTCCCTTTGTTTAGCTCTGCTGAATGCTGCTCTGCCAGAGCTAATGACATTTGGTAGGTGGCAGTTATCAACTACAGAAACCCAGGGATCTGAAACAAGAACCTTCCTGCTGCTGGCTGCTGCTATCAGTCCTCTTCTGCTCTTCCCTCAAAGGTTTTGCCTTGCAGACCTCCTGTGGAATGGGCATGAGGAGCACAGCACTGTACTGGGAAGTTTCACAGAATGGGTTGGGCTGGAAGAAGCCTTAAAGGGTCATCTACTTCCAAATCCTGATCATGGGCAGGGACATCCTCCCACCAGCCCAGCTTGCTCAAGGCCTCATCCAGCCTGGCCTTCAACACCACCAGGGAGGAGACATCCACAGCCTCCCTGGGCAACCTGTGCCAGTCTCCCCACCCTCATTGTCAAGAATTTCTTCCTAGTCTCCAGGTCAAATGTGCCCTCTTCCAGCTTCAGTCCATTCCCCCTCATCCTATCACTACAAGCCCTTGTAGAAGTCTCTCCCCAGCTTTTTTTCAGCCCCCCTTCAAGTGCTGGAATGCCTCTCTAAGGTCTCCCCAGAGCTATCTCTTCTCCATCCCTCTCTGATCTCTGCTGGATGTCTTTCACTCCATCCCAGTAGCTGATCCAGCAGTCAGAGATGCAGCAAGCATCCTGAGCCTCTGGGGTGCTCACTGGTTATCAGCACTGCCATGTCAGACACAGCTGCAGATGGAGGAGAGGTAAAGTCTCCATCTCTGGGCATCAGCACTGCCATGTCAGACACAGCTGCAGATGGAGGAGAGGTAAAGTCTCCATCTCTGGGCATCAGCACTGCCATGTCAGACACAGCTGCAGATGGAAGAGAGGTAAAGTCTCCAGGTTTCCCCAGAGCCAGCTCTTCTCCATCCCTCTCTGATCTCTGCTGGATGTTTTTCATTCCATCCCAGTAGGTTCTCCAGCAGTCAGAGATGCATCAATCATCCTGCACCCACCCAGCTGCAGGACCTTCCTCTTGGCCTTGTTGAATGCCATGAGGTTGGCCTGGGCACAGCTCTGCAGCCTGTCCAGCTCCCTCTGCATGGATCCCTGCCCTCTAGCAAGTCACCTGTGCCACACAGCTTGGTGCCAGCTGCACACTTGCTGAGGCTGCACTGCACTCCACTGTCCATGGCACTGACACAATCCCATAATCGTTTTGGGTTTTTTTAAAACACATTTTAGCTTTCAGAATGAATTTTCAGACACAGGCATGGAAAAATGTTGCTTTGCCAGCACTGCCCAAACCTGCTTCAGCAATGGCTGCAGGTAACTGCTGCGATGCCCACAGGGCCTCAGGGCAGCTAACAAGGAACTCGTTTAGAGCTGCATCTCTCCAGCTTCACAGGCATCCACAGAGCTATAAAACAGAAAAACCAACCCCAGACTGCAATCTGCTTCTCAGCTGACTAATGACCAGAATTAATTTGCTTTCACATCCCAAGATTCCTTTTCTGTTTTATCAACATTTAATTAAAACCATTCCAAGCCCCTTTGCAGTGTGCAGGTTGCTCCACACATCCAACTGCTGGGAAGGCTGAGAAAACAGGACTTGAGTAAGGCATTTGACTCTGTCCCACGTCACAGCCTGGTCACCAAGCTGGAAACACACAGACTGGATGGGTGGAGCATTGCTGGGTAAGGAATTGGATGGATGGTGGCAGGCAGAGAGTGGTGATCAAAGGCACAATGCCCACCTGGAGAGCAGTGCCAAGTGGCTGCCTCAGGGGTCAGTGCTAGCACCAGTGCTGTTGGGCATCTCTGTCAGTGGCACGGACAGAGAGGAATGGAGTGCAGCCTCAGCCTCTCCTCACAGGGCTGTGCTCCAGGCCCCTCCCCAGCCTTGCTGCCCTGCTCTCGACACCTTCCAGCACCTCAAAAGCTCTCTTGAATGGAGGAGCCCAGAATTGGACACAGCACTCAAGGGGTGGCCTGAGCAGTGCTGAGCACAGGGGCACAAGAACCGCCCTTGTCCTGCTGCCCACACTGCTCCTGAGCCAGCCCAGGATGCCATTGGCTCTGCTGCCCACCTGGGCACACTGCTGCCTCAGCTTCAGCTCCTCTCTGCCAGCACCCCCAGCTCCCTCTCTGCCTGCCTGCTCTCAGCCACTCTGGCCCCAGCCTGTAGTGCTGCTTGGGGTTGTTGTGGCCAAAGTGCAGAACCCTGCACTTGGCCTTGTTCAGTCTCATCCCACTGGCCTCTGCCCACCCATCCAGCCTGGCAACCTGTGACACTTCAGACCATAAAGAAGGCTTTAAGGCAGAGACAAACTAAACCAGCTCTCCAAATTTCTGCAGAGTATCTGCAGCACAGATGGGATTTCACCCAAATTTCTTGAGGTCTCATCCAAAACATCATCCTTCCATTTTCTCTGAATGATTTCATGTCTGGAGGAAAAACCCTTTCAAACAAAACTTCTTTTTGCCTTCTTATTCAGACAAGGGTTTGGAATTTTCCAACAGATTTTGGGGGAAGGGATCTAATAAATGGAATGTCTTCTCTTTTTTAATATGATAGAAGAAGTTCTATGATTTAATAAAGCAGCTACAGCCAGCATTACTCTCAGGAGAGCCTTTCTTGGGCTTTGTCTTGCACACACTGTTAGAGGTCTGTATGAAAATGCTTCCCAGCAGCAATGATGTAAAAGTGTTCAAAGGGGCCAAGTGATTGCTTAAAGTATTGCACTGATTCCCAACATTTGGTCCCTGGAGATGGGGGAAAGTCTGGCCCTGACATAGCACTGTCTTCAAGAGAACCATCCCAGCCAAGCACTGTGCTTGTTGTCATGTCTCTAAAGCTAACATTCACAGGATCACAGAATGGTTTTGAGTTGGGAGACCTTTAAAGGTCAATGAGTCCAGACCCACATGCAGTGAGCAGGGACATAGAATCATAGAATCACAGAACCACATCACCATAGATTCACAGAATCATACAACCATAGAATCATAAAATCATAGAGCCATGGAATCACAGAATCATACAATCACAGATGCATAGTATCATAGAGTCATGGAATCATGGAGCCATAGAGTCATAGAACCATAGAATCATAGAGCCATGGAATCACATTGTGATTATCACAATGGCTTTCAGCCTGTCCACCTGTAACTCCTTACAGCACCATCACTATTTCATGCAAAAGGTCCCATTTTACAGAGCTCACCATGAGTTAATGAACTCAGTTGATCAACCTCTCCTGCACACTAAGTCATTCTACTATTCCCCTAAAGCCATTCTATGATTCAATGGAAATCATATTCCAAGCTGCAGCCAGAGGAGTGTGGGTAGCAGGGCAGGAGAGGGGATTCTGCCTCTTGGCTCTGCTCTACTCAGACCTCACCTCAAATCCTGCCTCCAGTGCTGCTGGCCCCACCTGAAGGAGGACACAGCTGGTGGAGAGAGACCAGAGGAGGCCACAAAGATGATGCCAGGGCTGGAGCAGCTCTGCTGTGAGCACAGGCTGAGGGAGCTGGGGGGCGCAGCCTGCAGAAGAGAAGGCTCCAGGGGGACCTCAAAGCTGCCTGCCAGTGCCTGAAGGGATCCTGCAGAGGGACTTGTGCTGAGGGGGGCTGAGGCAGGCCAAGGGGGAATGGTTTGGAGCTGAGGCAGAGCAGGGTTAGAGTGGAGCTGAGGAAGAAGTTCTTCAGTATGAGTGCTGAGAGTCTGCCACAGGCTGCCCAGGGAGGCTGTGGATGCCTCTTCCCTGGGGTTTTCAAGGCCTTGAGCAGCTGAGCCTAGCTGAGAGGTGTCCCTGGGCATGGTGGGGAGGTTGGAGGAGCTGAAGTCTGCAGTCCCTTCCAGCCTGGGCCACTCTGGGACTCTATGATCCTATGACTCACCGCCGAGCTATAAGTCACCATCAAAGGGGTCTAACTGTTGCCTCTCTGATTATTTTGCAAAATGCTTAGCCTGTCTCTGACAGGTTGCCTGCATTCTTTCATTCTCTGGGGCCAACCTTTATCTGCCATCTGAGCTGAGGCTCCCCATTGTCACTATCTGTACAAGGTGCTGGCACCGGCTGCAGGCAGCGGCCGCGGCGGGCAGTAACAGGCAGCGGCAGGAGAACATTTCCCCCCCCCCCCCCAGCCCCCCCTTGTTTACAGGAGATGAAGGTTGGCTTGATGGGCTGCAGCAAAGGGCTGTGAGAGCAGCCACCGGAGCAGCCTGACTCTTTCATGCTGACACTCTGCAAAGCCCAGGAGGGGCCCACGCCGGCCGCATGCTTTCCATCAGCTCCAGCAAGGAGATAGAGGAAAATGTCACTCCCCGAAGCTGCACCTTCCTAAATTAGTCCTCGTGTCAGTTGTTATCTGGCAGCGGTCACCTGCCAAGGCTGGGAGCTCCAAGGGCTGAGGTTTGAACAATGAGAAAGCCCAGAGCTGAGGGGGCTGAGGAACTACAGACACGGGCGGCTGGAGCGCACCAGCGCTGCCAGCGGCACCGCCGCCTTTTGTGCTGCCTAATAAGGCAACTCCTGTCCTGCCCTGCCTGCTTGCTTACAAACAGAGCACCAAATCTGTCCCTCTGTTGTACTCTCCTGCCACTGCTTCCACTCACTTGTGCTTACAGAAGTGAAGGGTACAACGGCACGCAGCAAAGGGTGACACAACCCAGACAGCAGAGATTTTTGCTGGTGGGGAGCAATACGTGAAGGGCTCTGCAGGGGAACAGAGAGTCAGATGAGTCTGGGGCTCCAGGTAGGCTTCTTTGTCTCCTCTGCACTTCAGCTGCTGCAGAGAAGCTTGTCTGAGAGCCATGCACGAAAGCTCACCCTAGCCCACATCTCAGCTGCTTTAGCTGATCCCACTCCGGCAGGGACGTGATGATCTTCATAGAAGCACAGAATAGCTTAGGTTGGAAGGGAGCACAAAGCTCAGCCAGTTCCACCCCCCTGCCATAGGCAGGGACACCTCCCACTAGAACAGGTCGCTCAAGGCCTCATTCAAACTGGTCCTCAACACCTCCAGGGAAGAGGCATCTACAGCCCCCCTGGGCAGCCTGTGGCAGACTCTCAGCACTCTCACACTGAAGAACTTCATCCTCAGCTCCAGTCTAACCCTGCTCTCCTCACACCCCACCTGCACTCCTGGCTGCAGCTCTGCAGCCCCCAGCACAAGCAGGACATGGAAGTGTTGGAGGCAGTCCAGAGGAGGCCACCAAGATGCTGAGAGGGCTGCAGCAGCTGTGCTGTGAGGACAGGCTGAGAGAGTTGGGGCTGTGCAGCCTGGAGAAGAGAAGGCTTCCAGGAGCCCTTGGAGTGTCCTTGCAGGATGTGAAGGGGGCTGCAGGAGGGCTGGGGAGGGACTATTGACAAGGTCTTGTCATGAGAGGAGGAGGTGGAATGAGTTTGAAGTGTCAGAGGGGATATTGAAAGTGGATGTTAGGAAGAAGTTGTTTGCAGTGAGGGTGGTGAGCGACTGGCACAGGTTGCCCAGGGAGGTTGTGGAGCACAAAACCTCTGAATCTGTTCAAGGCCAGGTTGGATGAGTCCTTGAGTGACCTGTTCTGGTGGGAGGTGTCCCTGCCTATGGCAGGGGGGTGGACCTGGCTGAGCTTTGAGGTCCTTTCCAACCTAACTCATTCTATGATTCTGTGACCAAATCTTCTCCATTGTTCCTCCTCACTGGTCACTCTGTGCAGACAGCAGCACACCTTTTTTGTTCCATCACTGGGCTGGGATGCACTCTGCTCCCACACCAACTTTGTGTAGCTGTGCTGCTGAGTCAGACCTGTCCTGCCCCTCACAGTCAGTCCTCTGGGAACAGGCTGCCCAAAGATGCTGTGGAGGCTCTAAGCCTTTGAGTCTTCAAGGCCAGGCTGGATGAGGACTTGAGCAACCTGGGCTGGTGAGAGGTGTCCCTGCCCATGGCAGAGGGTTGGGACTGGATGATCTTCAAGGTTGTTCCCAACCCAACCTGTTCCATGATTTTTCCATCTCAAATAAGGATTCAGTGACTTAAGGAGCAGAGCAGGGATTGGCATTGCTGCTTGGGTTTTGGGTCAACATTTCACAGCATCACAGAGAGTCAGGGTCTGGAAGTGACTTCCAAAGCTCATCCAGTCCAACTCCCCTGCCAGAGCAGCATCTCCTAGACCAGAGCACACAGCAACACATTCAGGCAGGGTTTGAATATCTCCAGAGAGGCAAACTCCACAACTCCCCTGGGCAGACTTTTTCAGTCTTTTCCAGCCTTTCACAGCCCTTTTCAGCCTTTTCCAGCCTTTTGCAGTCTTTATCAGTCCACTTCAGTCCTTAGCAGACTCTTTCAGCCTTTATCAGATTTTTTTCAGCCTTTCCATTCTT
Organism: Pogoniulus pusillus; assembly: GCF_015220805.1. Classification (NCBI taxonomy): domain Eukaryota; kingdom Metazoa; phylum Chordata; class Aves; order Piciformes; family Lybiidae; genus Pogoniulus; species Pogoniulus pusillus. Next base: position 27,766,809 of record NC_087270.1, on the reverse strand, counting down.
CATCAGTCCATTTCAGCTTTTTTCCGGTCTATTTCAGCCCTTTTCAGCGTTTTGCAGCCTTTTTCAGCCTTTTGCAGTCTTTTCAAGTCTACTTCAGCCCTTTGCAGACTCTTTCAGTCTTTTTCAGCCTTTATCAGATTTTTTCAGCCTTTTTCTGACTTTTTCAGTCTTTTTTTTAGTCTTTTCAGCTTTTTTCAGCCTTCTCCAGCCTTTTTAAGCCCTTTTCAGCCTTTTTCATCCCTTTTCAGCCTTTTCCAGCATTTTTCTGCTCTTTGCAGCAGTCCTTTTCAGCCTTTTTCAGCCTTTTTTCTGCTATTTTCAACCTTTTGCAGCCTTTTGCAGACTTCAGCCTTTTGCAGTCTTCTGCAGTCTTTTTCAGTCTACTTCAACCCTTCTCAGTCTCTTTCAGCCTTTTTCAGCCTTTATCAGATTTCTTCAGCTTTATTCTGACTTTTTCAGTCTTGTTCTGAGTTTTTCAGTCCTTTTCAGCCTTTCTCAGCTTTTTTTCAGGCCTTTTCAGGCCTATTCAGCCCTTTCCAGGCTTTTCTTCTGCTCTTTTCAACCTTTTTCATCCTTTTGCAGCCTTTTGCAGTCTACTTCAGCCCTTTTCATACTCCTTCAGCCTTTTGCAGTCTTTATCAGCCTTTGTCAGACTTTTTCATTCTTCTTCAGCCCTTTCCAAACTTTTCCAGGCTTTCTCATAGTTTTTCAACCTTTCTCATAGTTTTATTTTTTCAGCTTTTTTCAGCCTTTTCCAGGTTTGTTTGGTCTTTTTCAGACTTTTAAAGTCCTTTTCAGCCCTTTTCAAACTTTTTTAGATGTTTTCAACCTTTTTCAGCCTTTTCCAGACCTTTTCAGCCTTTTCTAGCCTTTTTCAGCCATTTCCCAGCCTTTTGCAGCCTTCTTGCCTTGCTCCTTCAGCCAGAGATGTTAATTCACTCCCACTCTGGCCTCCAAATGCTCAGCTTACAGAGATTCAGAGTCTGGGGCTTTTATTTTTTACCACTTTCCCAATTTTCCTGCTGGCTTCTGAAATTATTAAACTAATCACATAATAATGATGATGAATTTCCCTTCTCAATTATTCCTGTCCTGCCTAGAAGGACCAAAAAGAAAATACAGCAAGCAAAAGCTGGGCTCAACACTACAACTACCTGAAGGGACATTGTAGCCAGGTGGGGGGGTGGCCTCTTCTCCCAGGCAACCAGCAACAGAACAAGGGGACACAGTCTCAAGTTGTGCTGGGGTAGGTATAAGCTGGATGTTAGGAGGAAGTTCTTCACAGAGAGAGTGATTTACCATTGGAATGGGCTGCCCAGGGAGGTGGTAGAGGCACCGCCCCTGGAGGTGTTGAAGCAAAGCCTGAATGAGCACTTAGTGCCATGGTCTGGTTGCTTGGCTAGGGCTGGGGGATAGGTCGGACTGGATGATCTTGGAGGACTCTTCCAACCTGGTTGATTCTATGATTCTATGATTCTATGAACAAATCTACACACTGGGCAGGAGTAGTTCACTACCCCAAGATGCCAAAACACACACTGAATAGAAACAGAGAGCAAAGCAACTCCTGAAGTGCCAAAACACACAGAGCAGTTCCTTGGTCATCGGTCACTCAGTACCAGCTTGCACATACAAGCATGCAGGGAGCAGCCTTCCTGATGAGCAGTGGTCCTCATGAGCTGGTTTGGGTGGGCAAAGCCCTTTAAGCTCATCCAGTCCAGCCAAGGATGGGGCTAAGCCATGATTTGGCCCCAGCCTCAGAAGAGTTAGAGAAAGGTTGGACTGGATGATTCTGTGCTTCTGCATCAGTATCCTTCTCTGCCTTCCCATCTTCAAAGGTTCACAGAATAGTTTGGGTTGGAAGGGACCCTAAAGCTCAGCCAGTTCCAACCCCCTGCCATGGGCAGAGACACCTCCCACCAGCCCAGAGTGCTCAATGTCTCATCCAGCCTAGACTTGAACCCCTCTAGGGAGGCTGTGGAGCACAGAAGCACAGAATGTGATCTTGGATCACATTCTGTGCTTCTATGCTCCACAACCTACCTGGGCAACCTGGGCCAGTGTCTCACCACTCTCACTGCCAATAATTTCTTCCTCATCTTCAGTCTCATTATCTCCTCTCCCAGCTCAAAGCCATTGTCCCTCATGCTGTCACTCCCAGCCCTTGGCAAAAGTCCCTCCCCAGCAGTATTGACCTGTGCAGAAAGACCTCTCACTCCCTGGAGTGAAACATTTCAGTGCCGCAGAAAGGTGTGAGAATCAAAGCTGACTCCTGATGAGCTCAAGAGGAGACATTTCTGTTTACACCTCATGCCAGCTTCCAGATCTGAAGAGGTGGGAGTAACCTACTTCTTACTGTTTGTAAATAGTTTGTGAGTGGCGAGGCTCAGAGGGAAAAATGTTTACATGGATGGCAAGAATCTGGAGCACAAAGAGTTAAGAACCATAGAATCAAGCAGGTTGGAAGAGACCTCCAAGCTTACCCAGCCCAACCTAGCACCCAGCCCTATCCAGGCAACCAGACCATGGCACTAAGTGCCTCATCCAGGCTTTTCCTGAACACCTCCAGGCATGGGGACTCCACCTCCCTGGGCAGCCCATTCCAATGCCAATCACTCTCTCTGACAACAACTTCCTCCTAACATCCAATCTGAACCTGCCCTGGCACAGCTTGAGGCTGTGTCCCCTTCTTCTGGTGCTGGGTGCCTGGCAGCAGAGCCCAACCCCACCTGGCTACAGCCTCGCTTCAGGGAGCTGTAGAGAGCAATGAGGTCTGCCCTGAGCCTCCTCTTCTGCAGGCCAAACACCCCCAGCTCCCTCAGCCTCTCCTCTCAGGGCTGTGCTCCAGGCCCCTCCCCAGCCTTGCTGCCCTGCTCTGGACACCTTCCATACCCAGTGTAAACCTTCCCTGGTGCAACTTGAGGCCATTTCCTTGCAGAGCACACAGCTCTCCTGGCCCATTTACACTTCTGTGTTCTGGCAGAGCTGGGGAAAAAAAAAGAGTCCTTCCTTGTCATGTTGTCTCACCACCTCCAAGATGTCCAAGTCAGCAGGCAGGTGATGTAGAGAGACTGCAGAGAGTGGGAGCCCAAGCATGTGTCAGCACTGTGTGTAACTATAGATCTGACACTTTCCCTCCCACCACTTCGCCACTTCCCCACGCTCCTCCCTGCTTCACAGAATCCTTTTGGCTGGAAAAGACCTTTCAGGCCCTCAAATCCAACCATTGGGGCCAACCCTCACTGAAAGAGAGACTTGTTTCAGTTATGAAAGACCTCTGAGATTGAGCCCAGCCATCAACCCAAAATCACCATGGCCACCAAACCATGTCCCAAAGTGCCATGCCCATAGGTTTCATGAACATCTCCAGGCATGGGCACTCCACCACCTCCCTGGGCAGCCCATTCCAATGCCAATCACTCTCTCTGCCAGGAACTTCCTCCTAACATCCAGCCTGAACCTGCCCTGGCACAACCTGAGGCTGTGTCTCCTTGTTCTGTTGCTGGCTGCCTGGGGAGCTGTAGAGAGCAATGAGGTCTGCCCTGAGCCTCCTCTTCTGCAGACCAAACACCCCCAGCTCCCTCAGCCTCTCCTCACAGGGCTGTGCTCCAGGCCCCTCCCCAGCCTTGCTGCCCTGCTCTGGACACCTTCCAACACCTCAACAACTCTCTTGAATTGAGGAGCCCACAACTGGACACAGCACTCAAGGGGTGGCCTGAGCAGTGCTGAGCACAGGGGCACAAGAACCTCCCTTGTCCTGCTGCCCACACTGCTCCTGAGCCAGCCCAGGATGCCATTGGCTCTGCTGCCCACCTGGGCACACTGCTGCCTCAGCTTCAGCTCCTTTCTCCCAGCACCCCCAGCTCCCTCTCTGCCTGCCTGCTCTCAGCTTCTCTGTTCCCTGCCTGTAGCACTGCTTGGGGTTGTTGTGGCCAACAACTAGCCCAAGTGAGTGGTGGATGGGGACTCCAGCACCTGCCTGGGCAGCCTGTGCCAGTGCCAGACCACTCTTGCAGTTCTGTTTCCTTATCTCTAAGGAAATATTCACAGACTGCATTGGGTTGGAAGGGACCCTCAAATGTCTTCTTGTCCAAGCCCACTCCAGTCCCCTACAGGGACATCTCCAACTAGATGAGGCTGCCCATGGCCACAAGTCTGAATGTCAGGACCCTTAGATGGGGCCTCAACAACATCCCTGAGCAGCCTTGCTGTCACTGTGCAGAACTTCCTCCTGATGCCAAATCAAAATCTGCCCTGCTTCAGTTTCAAACCATTGTCCCTGGTCCTATCACCCCAAGCCCTTCTTACAGTCCCTCCTCAGCCTTCCTGTAGCCCCCTTCTGGTACTGGAATGCTGCTCCAAGATCTCCCCAGAGCCTTCTTTTCTCCAAATTAAACAGCCCCAAATTCTTTCTGTCCCTATAGGAGAAGCTCTTCATCCCTCTGGTCACCTCAGTAGTCTCCTCTGCACCCTCTCCAGCTGGTCTTGCTCTGGGGGCTCCACAGCTGGGCACAGCCCTGCAGGTGAGGTCACCCCAGAGCAGAGCTGAGCAGTGCAGAGGGGCAGGATCCAGGTGGTGGAGTCTCCATCCCTGGAGGTGTTGAAGCAAAGCCTGAATGGGACACTTAGTGCCATGGTCTGGTTGACTGGCTAGGGCTGGGTGCTAGGTTGGGCTGGATGAGCTTGGAGGTCTCTTCTCATCTGGTCGATTCTATGATTCTGTGATTCTTGACCTTTTTGGCCACACTGCTTTTGCTGCAGCCCAGATACTGAAGCACAGCTCTCAGCACTCTTGCAGTGCCTGATGTCAGCCTCCAGCTGCTCTCCCTGGTTTGGAGTTCTGTGTTTCATTTGAATTCTCACTGCATTACCCATGTGTGAGGAGTGCATGGTGCCAGGATTTAGAAGCTGCTTATCCTTCTTTCATTTTTTCCCCCTTAACAGCACAGTAATCCAATATTTTCTATCACCAGAGTTTCTCTGCCTTCATTGGGGTTGCTCCAAATTCAGGGAGATGTGGAAAGCTGAAGAATTGCTCAGTGCCTGCACTCAGGTTTGAGCCTCAAGGCTTTGTTAGTATTGGGAGGCTCCAGCATTGGGGCAGAGAGGATAGCAACTGCCCAGCAGAGAAAGCTCTGTCGGACAGCTGGCTGAAGGTGAGCTAAGGTGTTCTCAGGTGGCCAAAGAGGCCACCAGCATCCTGACCTGGACCAGCAATAGTGTGGCCAACAGAGGCAGAGCAGAAAGGGACCTGGGGTGCTGGGAGAGAGGAGCTAAAGAGGAGGCAGCAGTGTGCCCAGGTGGGCAGCAGAGCCAATGGCATCCTGGGCTGGCTCAGGAGCAGTGTGGGCAGCAGGACAAGGGAGGTTCTTGTGCCCCTGTGCTCAGCACTGCTCAGGCCACCCCTTGAGTGCTGTCTCCATTTGTGGGCTGCTCAACTGAAGAGAGCTGTTGAGGTGTTGGAAGGTGTCGAGAGCAGGGCAGCAAGGCTGGGGAGGGGCCTGGAGCACAGCCCTGTGAGGAGAGGCTGAGGGAGCTGGGGGTGTTTGGCCTGCAGAAGAGGAGGCTCAGGGCAGACCTCATTGCTCTGTGCAGCTCCTTGAAGGGAGGCTGTAGCCAGGTGAGGTTGGGCTCTGCTGTCAGGAAACCAGGGACAGAACAAGGGGGACAGCCTCAAGCTGTGCCAGGGGAGGTTCAGGCTGGATTGGCAGAGAGAGTGATTGGCATTGGAATGGGCTGCCCAGGGAGGAGGTGGAGTCCCCATGCCTGGAGGTGTTCAGGTAAAGCCTGGATGATGCAGCCCTCAGGTTTTGTGCTGCTCGTGGACAAAGGTTTGCAACCATTAAATCCAACATTTCCACCTCTTGGCACTGGATTTCTGCTGGAGCTTCTGCTGGGCTCTGCTTTTCTTGCTGCTGACCACAGAGGGCTGTGCTGACCTGCATCTCGTCCCCTCTAGTGAATGATTCCACCGCAGCCTTTCTCCCTTGAGCTTGGGAAATTCGAGTTCCTGCTCATTCCTGCTCAGCTATTCTTTTGCCTTTGAATTCCACAGAAATTAGAGCTCAAGACCTTTTTTTCTCCTCTTTTCCCCCCTCTTTGTTCCCAGGCAGAGGAGCTGCCTCACAGCCATACACTTTGATGGAAAGCAGGGATGCTTTTAAGATCCCAGTTTCTCTTTTTTATCCCTTCCCATAATTTTTGATGGCACCTGGGGTAGGGAGGCCTGCAAGAAGGAATGTGACATGTGTGGGGTTTGGGAGGGAGGCAGCCTGACAGGAATGGAATGTGGGAAGTTGTCTTGTCTTGCTTTTCCTCTTCCCATTTGTGTTTGCCTGCTTGTGGTAGCAGCCTTTACCCTCCCTCACTCCCTCAGAAGGCCTGCTTTCTTTCTTTCTTTCTTTCTTTCTTTCTTTCTTTCTTTCTTTCTTTCTTTCTTTCTTTCTTTCTTTCTTTCTTTCATTTAGTTATTTTTCTTTCTTTTCTTCCTTCCCTTTCTTTTCTTCTTCCTTCCTTTCTTTTCTTTCTTTCCTTCTTTCATTTTCTTTCCTTATTTCCTTTTTATTTCTCTCCTTTGTTTTCTCTTTTTATTTCCTTCTTTCCTTCAATTCCTTCTTTCCTTCAATTCCTTCTTTCCTTCCTCCTTTAATTTTTCCCTCCTCTCATTTCTTCTTTCCTTCCTCCATTCTTTCTTCCTTTCCTTCCTTTCCTTAATTTCTTTCCTTCTTTCCTTTTCTCTCCTCCTTTCCTTCCTTTCCTTTCTTTCCATCTTTTCTTTTATTTCCTCATTTATTTCTCCTTCTCTCCTTTCCTTTCTCTTTTGTTTCTTTCTTTCCTTCTTTCCTTCAATTCTTTCTTTCCCTCTTCTTTTTATTTTTCCTTCCTCTTTTCCTTTCTTCTTTCCTTAATCCTTTCTTTCCTCCTTTCCTTTCTTTCATCTTTTCCTTTGTTCTTTCTTACCTTTACTTCCCTCTTTCCCTTTCTTTCTCTCTCCTTTGCCCTTCCTTTTCTTCTCCTCTTTCCTTCTATCCTTCTTTTCCTTTTCTTTTTCTCTTCTTCCTTCTTTCTTTCCTTCTTTCCTTCTTTCATTTCCTTCCTTCCTTCCTTCCTTCCTTCCTTCCTTCCTTCCTTCCTTCCTTCCTTCCTTCCTTCCTTCCTTCTTTCCTTCCCCTCTTTTCCTTCCTTTCCTTCTTTTTTCTCATCTATACTTTTCTATTCCTCTTTCTTTTCCTTTATATCTTTCTCCTTTATTCTTCCCTCTTTCCTTCCATCCTTCATTTTCTTTCCTTTTCTCTCCTTCCTTCTCTTTCCTTCTTTGCTCCTTTTTCCTTCCTTCCTCCTCTTTCCTTCTTTCTTTTCATTTCTTTTTCTCTCCTTCCTCCTCTCCTCTCCTCTCCTCTCCTCTCCTCTCCTCTCCTCTCCTCTCCTCTCCTCTCCTCTCCTCTCCTCTCCTCTCCTCTCCTCTCCTCTCCTCTCCTCTCCTCTCCGATTCTTCCTTCCTTATTCCTCTTTCTTTCTTCCCTTTCCTTCCTTCTGTCTGTCTTTATCTTTTCTTCCTTCCTTTTCCATTCTTTCCTTCCCTTTTAGAGGAACTTTCAGGAAAGTCAGCTCAGCTGATGCTAGCAATTATCTCAGAGGGGCACGAATTCATTGCTCTAATTGTTACTTGAGGGTTATATAGGGAGACTTTTAAATATAGGGGGCAAAGGGGGAAAGAAGGAGGAGGAAAAGGGGGGGGAAGGGGAAGGAAAAGGGGGAAAGAAGGGGAGGAAAAGGGGGAAAGAAGGGGAGGAAAAAGGGGAAAGAAGGGGAGGAAAAGGGGGGAAGAAGGGGAGGAAAAGGGGGAACAAAGGGGAGGAAAGGGAAACAAGGGGGAGGAAAAGAGAAACAAGGGGAGGAAAAGAGAGAAACAAGGGGGAGAAAAGGGGGAAGAAGGGGAAGGAAAAGGGGGAAACAAGGGGGACGAAAAGGGTGAACAAAGTGGATAAAAGTGAAACAAGGGATAGCAAAGGGGAGAAACAAGGAGGAAGAAAAGGGAGAACATAGGAGAGGAAAAGGGGGAACAAAGGGGAGGAAAAGGGGGAACAAAGGGGAGGAAAACAGGGAAACAAAGGGGATAAAGGGGGAAAAAACAGGAGTAAAGGGGAAAAAGGGAGAAACAAGGGGGAGGAAAAGGGAGGAACGAAGGGGAGTAAAAGGAGGAACTAAAGGGAAGAAAGGGGGGAGGAAATGGAGGAATAAAAAGGAGGGAAAGCAGGGCTTGGGGAAAAGAACTAAAAATAGGAAAAAAGAGGGAGGCAGAAGAGCCACAGAAAGCAAACAGGTAAGAACTTGTTTTAGTTATGTCTGTCTGGAGATGATTTTTCTTTCTTGTCTGGACAAGCTCTGCAGATTGGTTTACAGCAGTGGTGATGAGTAGAGGACAACACAGCCTGGCTTTCACAGCAGAGCCTTCCCTGGTGTGCAGTGACAGAGCTATCCTGCCCTGGCAACAAGCTGGCTGTGTGAAATGGGAAGGGAAATTTATCTTCAGGATTCTAATCCTCACTATAAATCTCCAAGTACAGGAACTCACCAGGGGTTTGGTGTTGGGTTTTTTTTTCCATTCAATATATATTAAGAGATAAAGGAGCTTTAGGTGGTACCAGTAGGTACCAGTAGCTTGGCGTTCCCTGTCACCTCATTCACTGCTAGCTAGTGGGCAATGGGCAAGGGATTGCATTGGGAAGACAGATTGTCTTGGCAAGGTTTAGGACATCATAGAAACATAGAATTGTTTGGGTTGGAAAAGGCCTCTAAGATCACTCAGTCCCTCTTGAACTGGGGGCCCCAGAACTGGACACAGTCCTCCAGCTGTGGCCTCAGCAGGGCAGAGCAGAGGGGCAGGAGAACCTCTCTCCACCTCCTACCCACAGCCCTTCTAATCCACCCCAGACTGGCATTGCCCCTCCTGGCCACCAGAGCTCATTGCTGGCTCATGCTCACCCTCCCATCCACCAGGACCCCCAGATCCTTTTCCCCTTCACTGCCTTCTCTATCTTATCCCTGCCCATGGCAGGGGGGTTGGAACTAGATGATCCTTGTGGTCCCTTCCAACCCTGACTGATTCTATGATCTTCAGCAAGGCTTAGCTAAAGCCCATCCCTCCCTTCCCTAGCCATGGGCAGTAAGAGCTCTGAAAAACCTGCCAGCTTCAGGAAGTTTAGGCACTAGAATAGAATTGGTTTGATTTGAAAAGGCCTCTAAGATCTGTGTTCAACACAGAATCACAGAATTATTTAGATTGGAAAAGACCTTCAAGATCACCCAGTCCAACACCAACCCAGCACCACCATGGCCACTAAATCATAGTCCCAAGTGCCATGGCCACACAGGTTTGGAACACCTCCAGACATGGGGACTCTGCCACCTTCCTGGGCAGCCTGTGCCAGTCCCTGAACACTCTTGCACCAAAGATATTTTTCCTCCTCTCCACCTTACCAGGCCATGTCCTCTCCTGCTATCACCTAAGCCTAGGGAGCAGAGCCCAACCCCCACCTGGCTCCAACCTTCTCTCAGGGAGCTGCAGAGAGCAATGAGCTCTGCCCTCAGTCTCCTCTTCTCCACACCAACCCCCCCAGCTCCTTTAACTGCTCCTCCCCAGCCCTGTTCTCCAGACCTTTCCCCAGCTTTGGTGCCCTCCTCTGGACCTGCTCCAGCCTCTCAATGTGAGAACTTAGCCAGAAATGAGTGAGAAGATAGTCAGAGTGTCAGAGTAAAGCTGTTATGTAGGTCATGTATAATCACCAAGCTCTGGCAGGTGTTGATGTAGATAGTGCTCAAGCTTTCACCTTGCATAAAGTGGTCCTCACACCTTTAATAAGGAGACTTGATTAAAATGCCATCAACACATAATTCTGGAGGAAAACAGATGTTAAAGCAGTAGAAAGCATTAAAGAAGCCAATAGAAGACTATGGAGATGTCTTCTAAAGGTTGGAAGAAATCATCCTTGAGCCATGCCAGCTCCCTATACACACAGAAAGGATATTTCAGCTGAAAGAGGCAAAATAACAGCCCAAAATAACAACCAAAGGAGACAATCTCTATGAGAAATGCAAGTGACACTTTCCTGTCAACAAAACCTTCCCCTGAAATGGGCCTCTGGAAGAAGTTCTGTGTTAGGGAGGTGGTGGAGTGATGGAACAGGTTGCTCATGGAGGTGGCAGAAGACATTCAAAGTCAGTCTGGCTGGAGCTCTGAGCAACCTGATCTATTTGGGGATGTCCCTGCTGACTGCAGGGGGATGGACAAGGAGTTCAAGAAGGATAAGCGTGGAGTCCTGCACTGGGGAGCAGTACAAGCAAGCCCTATGAGGAGAGGCTGAGGGAGCTGGGATTGTTTAGCCTGCAGAAGAGGAGGCTCAGGGCAGACCTCATTGCTCTTTACAGCTCCCTGAAGGGAAGTTGTAGCCAGGTGGGGTTGGGCTCTGCTGCCAGGCACCCAGCAACAGAACAAGGGGACACAGCCTCAAGCTGTGCCAGGGCAGGTTCAGGCTGGATGTTAGGAGGAAGTTGTTGTCAGAGAGAGTGATTGGCATTGGGATGGGCTGCCCAGGGAGCTGGTGGAGTCCCCATCCCTGGAGGTGTGGAAGCCAAGCCTGGCTGGGGCACTTAGTGCCATGGTTTGGCTGATTGCTAGGGCAGGGTGCTAGGTTGGGCTGGCTGAGCTTGGAGGTCTCTTCCAACCTGCTTGATTCTATGATTCTATGATTCTAAGCCTGCACTGGTACAGGGGAGCAGTGACCTGCTGGGAAGCAGCTCTGCAGAGAAGGATCTGGAAGTGCTGGGGGACAACAAGTTCCCCATGAGCCAGCAATGTACCTTTCTGGCCAAGAAGGTCAATGGTGTCCTGCAGTACATCAAGGAAAGTGTGGCTGGAAGGTGAAGGGAGGTTTTCCTCTCCTCTACTTCACCCTGGTGAGGCCACATCTGGAGTATTGTGTCCAGTTCTGGGCTCCACAGTTTAAGAAGGACAGGGAACTGCTGGATAGAATCTCACAGATGCTACAAAGCTGCTGAGGGGCCTAGAGCAGCTCTGTGAGGAGAGCCCTGGATCTGAGAGCCTGGAGAAGAGCAACTCCAGAGGGGATCTGAGCAATGCTCAGCAAGAGCAAAAGGTTGGAGATAAAGATGCTGGGCTCTTGTCAGCAGCTCCAGAGGGGATCTGAGCAGTGCTCAGCAAGAGCTAAAGAGTAAATATTAAGATGCTGGAGCTAGGCTCTTGTCAGCAGCCCCAAAGGGGATCTGAGCAGTGCTCAGCAAGAGCTCAGAGATTAAGATGCTGGTGCTGGGATCTTGTCAGCAGTGCTCAGTGATAGGAACAATGGGCACAGACTGGAACCCAAGAGGTTAAACTCAAGGAGAAACTTCCTTGCTGGGAAGGTGGCAGAACGCTGGAGCAAGCTGCCAAGAGAGGTTGTAGAGTCTCCTTGTTAAGAGCCTTTCCAAACCCAACTGGACATATTCCTGTGCATCCTGATGTAGGTTATTCTGCTTTAGCAAGGAGGGGTTGGACTCAGTGGACTCCAGGAGGTCACTTCCAACCCTCAGCATTCTGTGATGAATCTGAGAGAGGGTCAAAGATTTGGAGGTGTTACTGAGTAGTCACGACTTAAGCAACCAGCCTGGAGAAGAGAAGGGTTTGAGGAGACCTTGGAGTAGCCTTCCAGGATCTGAAGGGGGCTGCAGGAGGGCTGGGAAGGGACAAATTATGAGGTCTTGTAATGACAGGAGGAGTAGGAATGGGTTTGAAGTGTCAGAAAGGAGATTGAAAGTGGATGTTAGGAAGAAGTGAGGGTGGTGAAAGACTGGCACAGGTTGCCCAGGGAGGTTGTGGAGCACAGAAGCACAGAATGGGACACAACCTCCCTGAAGGTGTTCAGGATCAGCCCAAAGATCTTTCTCCACATGCAGCTCATGTAGATTGCACATGAAATAGGTTCCAATACCTCCACTTGGCAAGAAGAGAGCCCAACCATCTGGCCTGGTCTGATTAGCAATGTTCATCCTAATATTGTTTGACTAAAGAGGACCTCTTGTGTGTGTGGAGGCAGCAGATAGAGATGAAGGCAAAACAAGAGGAGGACTTCTTTAAGCTGTATTAATAGTGGAAGCTGTGCTGGGCAATTCCAATCCATCTGGATTAATGAGCTGTGCTAATTTTCACCTCAGCCCAGTGTAGACACCTAGCATGCATATGGGCTGTAATAGGGAGTGTTTATTAATTAGCTTTAATTGGCATCATTTTTCCTCAGGATGGTTGGTGGTCAGCCCCTGGTTGCTGGGTGAAAATCACAGAATGAGTTAGGTTGGAAAGGAGCCCAAAGCTCAGCCAGTTCCAACCTCCCTGCCATAGGCAGGGACACCTCCCACTAGAACAGGTTGCTCAAGGCCTCAAACAGCCTGGTCCTGAACACCTCCAGGGAGGTTGTGGAGCACAGAAGCACAGAATGGGATCAAAGATCCACAACCTCCCTGGGCAACCTGTGCCAGTCTCTCACCACCCTCACTGAAAACAACTTCTTCCTAACATCCACTTTCAGTCCCCCCTCTACCACTTCAAACCCATTCCTCCTCCTCTCATGACAAGACCTTGTCAGTAGTCCCTCCCCAGCCCTCCTGCAGCCCCCTTCACATCCTGCAAGGCCACTCCAAGGGCTCCTGGAAGCCTTCTCTTCTGCAGGCTGCACAGCCCCAGCTTTCTCAGCCTGTCCTCACAGCACAGCTGCTGCAGCCCTCTCAGCATCTTGGTGGCCTCCTCTGCACTGGCTCCAACACTTCCATGTCCTGCTTGTGCTGGGGGCTGCAGAGCTGCAGCCAGGAGTGCAGGTGGGGTGTGAGGAGAGCAGAGCCAAGGGGCAGAATCCCCTCCCTTGCCCTGCTGCCCACACTGCTCTGGATACAGTCCACCACAGTTTAAACCCATTCCTCCTCCTCCTGACCTTATCAATAGTCCCTGCCACACTGTCCTGGAGCATCCTTCAGATAGTGGAGGTCCCTTTCAGATACTGGAATGCGCAACTTGGCAGCTGGGAGTAAGAAGCCATGGGTGGCTTCAGCAGGAACCCCCAACCCTCAGCAATCCACCCTCAGCTGCTCTGCAGTGCAGTCAAAGAGTCTAGGGCTGTTCATATATGGAGGTCTGCACCACCAGCACAGCCTTAATTAGCATTTCCCAATTAGCTGCTTGCACAGGGTAAAGGCGTTAAGTAGTGCTGACCTCCACAGCACTCCCGGCAGGGGCAGTAGGTCCTAAAAATGCGACCAGTAGGTGGAGAACGAGGGACATGAATCATGCAGGCATGGGCTGGCTGTTGAGATGCTTCTCTAACCTGCAGGCTTTGCCACCAGGATTTTCCCACTGCTACAGGACAAGAGGAAATGGCCTCAGGTTGCACCAGGGGAGGTTTAGGTTGGAGACGAGAAGAAGCTTCTTGACTGAAAGGCTTCTCAAAGACTGGAACAGGCTGCCCAGGGAGCTGCTGGAGGCAGCATCCTTGGTGGTGTCCTTAAAAGAAGTAGATGTGGCACTTTGGGCAGTGCTTTAGAGAGCAGGAGAGGTTGGGTCGAGGCTTGGACTTCATCTGAGAGGTCTTTGCCAATATTAATGATTTTAGAATTCTATCTCCCTATGAAACTCTTTCCAGTTGCAACCTTCCACTGGCCTCCATTGCTGCCCCATGGGGATCCTGCTCACCAGCACTCTTGGGTCCTTCTCTGCAGAGCTGATTTCCAGCAGGCCATGCAATCACAGAATGCTTTAGGTTGGAAGGGATCTTAGAGATCATAGAATGGTCTGGATTGGAAGGGACCTCAGAGATCATAGAATGGTCTGGGTCAGAAGAGACCTCAGAGATCATAGAATGGTCTGGGTCGGAAGGGACCTCAGAGATTATAGAATGGTCTGGGTTAGAAGGGACCTCCAAAGCTCATCCAGCCCAACCCCTCTGCACTCATCAGGGACATCCTCAACTAGATCAGACTGCCCAGAGTCCTGTCAGCCTCACCTTGAATAACTCCAGGGATGGAGCCTCAATCACCTCCCTGGGCACTCTGTTGCAGTGTTCCACACCACATACTCCATCTCTCCTGCCTCTCAGGTAGCCTGGGTTGCTCAAGGCCTCATCCAATCTGGTCTTGAACATCCCCAGGGAGGAAGGATCCACAAATTTCCTGGGCAATCCGTTGCAGTGTTTCACCACCCTTACACTGAAGAATTTCTTCCTCAGATCCAGTCTAAGCCTCTCACCTGTCCCAGTGCAGGGGACTGTTCCTCCCCAGGTGCAGGACTCTACTCCTGTCCTTGCTGAAAGTCATGAACTTCCTTCCCGGATGCCCAGCTGGGTTTGGAATGTCTGCAGAGAAGACTTTCTGCATTTGAAATGTCCTCCCATCTTAGTTCCTCAGTCAGCAGCACCTTGTTAAGTGTGGTCATGGTGGCTGCTTCCCATTCCTCTTGGGATCTCCAAGCCCTTTGTTAGAGTCCTTTGCTGAAGACCACACAGCTCATGCTGCCAGATCCACCACCCAGCAGAAGCCTGCTGAGCTCCACAGACACCACCACACACCCGATGCTACCAGCAGCCTCCAGCCCACCCCTAGCACAGCAGCTCCACCTTGCAGGAAGTAACAAATTAGAGAAGGATTCTGCCATGGAGATTTAGGCTGAAAATAGAGGAGCCACAGCCCTGGCCAGCAGCACAGCTTTCATCAGCTGGTTAAGCATGACAGATGAGCTGGCTCCTAACCTTCCTGAGCCTGAGGGGGAAGAGGGAAGGGGGGAAAAGGAGAAGGGAAAGAACAAATAAAAGGGGGCAAAGGAATAAAAAAAAGGGGGAAGAGAAGGAACAAAAATAAAGGGGAAGGAATAAAAAAAGGGGAAGGAACAAAAATAAGGGGGAAGGAACAAAAAAAGGGGAAGAGAAGGAACAAAGAAAAGGAAGAAGGGAAGGAACAAAAAAAAGGGGGAAGGGAGGGAAGAAAAGAAAGGGGAAGGGAAGGAACAAAAAAGGGGGAAGGGAAGGAACAAAAGAAAGGGGGAAGGGAAGGAAGAAAAAAGAGGAAAGAACAATAAAAAGCGGAAGGAACAAAAAAAAGGGGGAGGAACAAAAAAAAGGCAAAGGAACAAAAAAAGGGGAAGGGAAGGAATGAAAAAAAGGGATGGGAAGGAATAAAAAGAAACAGGGAAGGGAAGAAATTAAAAAAAGGGAAAGGGAAGGAATTAAAAAAAGGGGGAAGGAAAGGAGCAAAAGAAAGGGGGAAGGAACTAAATAAAAGAAGGAATAAACAAAAGGGAAGGAACAAAACAAATGGGGAAGGGAAGGAACAAAAGAAAGGTGGAAGGGAAAGAAAAAATAAAAGGGAAGGGAAGGAATATAAAAATAGGGGGGAAAGAAGGAACAAAACAAATGAGGAAGGGAAGGAAAGGAACAAAAAGAAGTGGGGAGGGAAGTGATAAAACAAAAGGGGTAAGGGAAGGAGCAAAAAAAACTCTTAACTTTCTGATGTCCACTTTGATTACTTCAAACATTCAGAGCAGGTTGACTGCAAACATATAGGCTGAAAAGGGGAGGAAAATTTTTGCTAACACTGGGAACTGCATTTGCTGGCAGGAATGAAAATCTTGGGATGTAGGCAAAGCCTTGAATTTTTCATTGCTTTTTTTCTTCTTGACTTTGTGAGGATTTCTGCATGAAGAATGACAGAACCAGGAAATTACAGCCATAGAACCACAAGTAAAGGTCATAGCATCATCCAGTCACAAATAATAGAATCCCAGAATGCCAGGATGGACATGACCCCAAGGCCCATCTAATCCAACCTTTCCAGGTGATGGTGGAGTTGAAATGAGCTGCCCCAGGACCCTGGCAAGCTGCATCTTAAAGCTCTGCAGCATAGGGGAATCCACCACTTCCCTTGGGAAGTGATTCCAGTATCCAGCTGTTCTACTGTGGATTCTCTCTGGAATGCAATGGGAATCCCCCCAGCAGTGTCATAGAATCATAGAATCAAGCAGCTTGGTGAAGGAGACCTCCAAGCTCTTCTAGCCCAACCTAGCACCCAGCCCTAGCTGAGCAACCAGACCATGGCACTAAGTGCCCCAGCCGGGCTTGGCTTCAACACCTCCAGGCATGGGCACTCCACCTCCTCCCATTCCAATGCCAATCACTCTCTCTGCCAGGAACTTCCTCCTCACATCCAGCCTGAACCTGCCCTGGCACAGCTTGAGGCTGTGTTCCCTCATTCTGTCCCTGGTTTCCCAGCAGCAGAGCCCAACCCCACCTGGCTACAACCTCCCTGCAGGGAGCTGCAGAGAGCAATGAGGTCTGCCCTGAGCCTCCTCTTCTGCAGGCCAAACACCCCCAGCTCCCTCAGCCTCTCCTCACAGGGCTGTGCTCCAGGCCCCTCCCCAGCCTTGCTGCCCTGCTCTCCACACCTTCCAGCACCTCAACATCTCTCTTGAATAGAGGAGCCCACAACTGGACACAGCACTCAAGGGGTGGCCTGAGCAGTGCTGAGCACAGGGGCACAAGAACCTCCCTTGTCCTGCTGCCCACACTGCTCCTGAGCCAGCCCAGGATGCCATTGGCTCTGCTGCCCACCTGGGCACACTGCTGCCTCCACTTCAGCTCCTCTCTCCCAGCACCCCCAGCTCCCTCTCTGCCTGCCTGCTCTTAGCCACTCTGGCCCCAGCCTGTAGTGCTGCTTGGGGTTGTTGTCTTTTCCATGTAACCCCTTTTAAAAATGTAGTCTCCATGCCTGTGGTGGTCACCCTTTAATATCTGCTCCATGGTGATAAGGTTCCCCCTAAGCCTTCTCTTCTCCAGGCTGCACAACCCCAGCTCCCCCAGTCCTTCCTCATACAGCAGGGCCTTCAGGACTCTGAGCACTTCCCTGGGCCCTGCCTGGATGCTTTCCAGCCTGTTCACAGCTTTTTGTACAGCAAGGACCATAGAATCATGAACCACAGAGCAAGAGAACCATAAAGCATGAAGCCACAGAACCATAAAGTGTAGAAACAAAGAACCATAAAGTGTAGAAACAAAAAAGCATCAAATACAGAATCAGAGGTCCCAGAATCCTGAAATCATAAATAATAGAATGATGGCACCATGCAACCCTGGCTGCAGGGAACCACAGAACCACAGGATCATAGAATCATGGAACCACAGAATCATAGAACCACAGAATCATGGAGTCACAGAACCACAGAATCATGGAAACACAGAACCATGGAACCACAGAATCACAGAATCATAGAACCACAGAACCATAGAACTACAGAATCATAGAGCCACAGAATCATGGAGTCACAGAACCACAGAATCATGGAAACACAGAACCACAGAACCACAGAATCACAGAATCATAGAACCACAGAACCATAGAACTACAGAATCATAGAACCACAGAACCATGGAACCACAGAACTATGGAATCATAGAACCATGGAGCCACAGAACCACAGAATTATGGAACCATAGAACCACAGAATTGTGCAATCACAGAACCACAGAACCATGGAAACAGAACAACATAATCATGGAAACACAGAACCATGGAACCATTGAACCACAGAACAATAGAACCACAGAATTATGGAATCACAGAACCACAGAATCATGGAACCATGGAACCACAGAACCATGGAAACATGGAACCACAGAATCATAGAATCACAGAACCATGGAATCACAGAATCATTTTGGGTGGAAAAGACCAACCACAGCCCCAGATGATTCCATCTCATGAGCAGTCAGGGCAAGTGATCTCCTCACTAATTCTGGGCACTCCTGATTGTTTCTCCTAGGAACTCACAACTATTACCCAGGATTTATCCAAAAGAAGCAGAGCTTGTCCCAGTATATTCAGTCTCATGGTGGTAGAAAAGCCCAACCCAACCCAGCACTCACTATATTGACTGCCAGGTACAAAAGCAGGAAAGTTTGGATGCAAACAAGCACATTTGTTATGAGTTAATGACTGTAACTATTTGCTGCTCATCCCTCTCCTGCCTCAGAAAGAAGTCTCAGGCATACGATGAGAGAAGTGGAAACGACTCCAGAAACCTCAGCGATCTGTCACAGGCTGCAAGTGTGAACAGTCCAAATGCTCAACGTTTGGAACGTGCCACGTGATGGCAATTGACACAACAAGGGAGGCTTTCTCCCCCTACAGAATCACTAAGAGTAATCAATATATTGGCAGGAAGGATTCGCTGCTGTTTCGCAGCCACGCAGCCCAGCCAAGTGCCTGGAATCATGACTGGAGCTGGCAGATCAAACCCCTAGGCTGTAGCAGCAGCACTCTAGCAACCAGCACTGATTGCAGGCAATGGGTTGGGTTGGAAGGGACCTTCAAGATCAGCCAGTTCCAATCCTCCCTGACACACCACCCACCAGGCCAGGTTGCTCAAGGACTCATCCAACCTGCCCTTGAATACTTCCAGGGAGAATCTCCCTCTTCTCTCCCATCCTCACTGTCAAGAATTTCTGGAAGCACTTCCAGGCTGCTCAGCCTGGAGAAGAGATGGCCCCAAGGAGACCTCAGAGCAGACTACCAGTACATGAAAGGGGCTAGAGAAGAGCTGGGGAGGGACATTTGACAAGGGCTGGCAGTGAGAGGATGAGTGGGAACGGACTGAAGCTCAGCTTGATTGAGAGTGGAGATGAGGAAGAAATTCTTGACAGTGAGGGTGGGGAGACACTGGCAGAGGTTGCCCAGGGAGGTTGTGGATCACAGAAGCACAGATTCCAACCTGGTCCTGAACACCTTCAGGGGAGGTTGTGGAGCACATCTTTGATCACATTCTGTGCTTCTGAGCTCCACAGCCTCCCTGGGCAACCTGTGCCAGTCTCTCACCACCCTCACTGAAAACAACTTCTTCCTAACATCCACTTTCAATCTCCCCTCTGCCCCTTCAAACCCATTCCTCCTCCTCCTCCTCTCATGACAAGACCTTGTCAATAGTCCCTCCACAGCCCTCCTGCAGCCCCTTTCACATCCTGCAAGGCTACTCCAAGGTCTCCTGGAAGCCTTCTCTTCTTACCTATTTCCCTGGGTGAAACACAAAGCTGGCTGCACACAGCCCAGCCGGTTGGGAGAACAGAACCACTGTAAGGCACAAGCCTGTCTGGGGGGTTCTTACTTTGAAGGTGCTCTGCTTTTCCTTGTCCTTTGATTAGTTGGATATTTCTCTCAGGTGTCTCCAGCTGAATGCCCAGGTGGCACCTCAGGAGCAGGGTCTGGAACCAGACAGGTAAAAGAGCTTTCTTAGCTTTAATGCATCTTTTACATATCCTTTATAGAACCAGAGGATTGTTTTGCCAGCAAGAAACCTTTAGAATAATAGAATCAGCCAGGTTGGAAGAGACCTCCAAGCTCATCCAGCCCAACCTAGCACCCAGTCCTAGCCAAGCAACCAGACCATGGCACTAAGTGCCCCAGCCAGGCTTGGCTTCAACACCTCCAGGCATGGGCACTCCACCACCTCCCTGGGCAGCCCATTCCAATGCCAATCGCTCTCTCTGCCAACAACTTCCTCCCAAAATCCAGCCTCAACCTGCCCTGGCACAGCTTGAGGCTGTGTCCCCTCGTTCTGTTCCTCTTTGCCTGAGAGAAGAGCCCAATCCCACCCGGCTACACCTCCAGAGATGGGGACTCCACCACCTCCCTGAGCAGCCCATTCCAATGCCAATCGCTTTCTCTGTGAAGAACTTAAGACCATTGAGCCCAACCTTATGGAACCTTCATGCCTTCCATCACAGAATCATAGAATGGTGGGGGGCTGATGAGTATTTGCACACTGACCCAACCCAGAGCATCAGAGAACAGAATCATAGAATCATTATATTTGGAAAAGGCCTCCAAGATCACTCAGTCCAACACCAGCCCAACCCAGCACCACCATGGCCACTAAACCATAGCCCCAAGTGCCACTGCCACACAGCTCTGGAACATCTCCAGGCATGAGGACTCCACCACCTTCCTGGGCAGCCTGTGCCAATCCTTGACCACTCTTGCAGCAAACAAGTTTTTCCTCATCTCCAACCCAGTCCTCCTCTGGTGCAATTTGAGGCCATTTCCTCTCATTCTGTCATCTGATACTAGGGAGCAGAGCCCAATCCCTACCTGGCTCCAACCTACTTTCAGGAAGCTGCAGAGAGCAATGAGCTCTGGCCTCAGCCTCCTCTTCTCCAGGTGAACACCTCCCCCCCACCCCCCAGCTCCCTCAGCTGCTCCTCCCCAGCCCTGCTCTCCAGATCCTTCCCCAGCTTTGCTGCCCTTCTCTGGACGTGCTCCAGCCCCTGAGCGTCCTTGCACTGAGGGCCCAAAACCCAGTTCATGACTCAAGCTGTGGCCTCAGGAGAGCTGGGCACAGGGGCACAACCCCTGCCCTGCTCTTGCTGCCCACACCAGTGCTGATCCAGGCCAGGCTGCTGGTGCCCTTCTTGGTCACCTGGGCATCCCCTGGCTCATCTTCAGCCATCTCTCAACCAGCATCCCCAGGTCCTTTTCTGCCAGGCATCTTTCCAGCCACTCTGCCCCAAGCCTGAAGCATCAATAGGGTTGTTGTGCCCCAAGGGCCAGGACCCAGCCCTTGGCCTTGTTGAACTTCATCCCACTCATGCCACCTCAGTCCATGGATCCAGCCTGTGCAGATCAGTCTGCAGAGCCTCCCAAGCCTCCAGCAGACTACCACTGCCACACAGTTTATCCTCATCTGCAAACTTCCTGAGGGTGCCCTCAATCCCCTCATGCAGATCCTCGATGTTCTTCACAAGCACATCACTGTCAGCACAGTTCCCCTTCCCCTCTTCCTCTGCACTTCTAGCTCAGCCCCATCCATTTCTTAATCACCTTTGTCATTTATCTCTTCCTTTTACCTTGTCACCTCCTTCATTCCACCAGAGGCACTTCCAGCAGCCCTCTCTAATAATCTGCACTAACAATACAGCAAACCATTAGCATAATCAGCATTCCCCATCTGCACAACCCAGACTCCCTCTCATCAGTCAGCAAACTAACTACTGTACAGAAAAATAGCTGGGAATGCTTGGAATTCAAGAGGGAGCAGGTTCCCCTGCAAGCCAGCCTCCTCCCTCCCTCCTCCTGCTGCTAACAGCTTCAGCTCTCATTGGCACAGGGAGGTGTGAAAGTCCAGGGCTGAGCATGAAGTTCTAAGTATTGGGATGAGAAGCAGTGGTGAATGGTGCCACATCCAGCTGGCAGCTGCCACTAGTGGCATGCCCCAGGGATCAGTGCAGGGCACAGTCCTGTTCAATATCTTTGATTGAGTCCAGCATCAGTGAGTTTGCAGAGGACAGGAAGTTAGGAGCAGGTGTGGAGCTGTTGGAGGGTAGGAAAGCCCTGCAGAGGGGCCTGGCCAGGCTGGATGTGTGGGCAGAGGGTTGTTCCATGAGAGGTCTAGGCTGGATGTTAGGAGGAAGTTGTTGGCAGAGAGAGTGATTGGCATTGGAATGGGCTGCCCAGGGAGGTGGTGGAGTCCCCATCCCTGGAGGTGTTGAAGCCAAGCCTGGCTGGGGCACTTAGTGCCATGGTCTGGTTGCTTGGCTAGGGCTGGGTGCTAGGTTGGGTTGGATGAGCTTGGAGGTCTCTTCTAACCTGGCTGATTCTATTATCTGATTCTACAAGTTTTTTCTTCTCTGGACATGATGTAGCACCTCAATGTCCTTCTTGTAGAGGTGGGGGGCAAACTAGTTAATGTGCCTGGGAAGGAAGAATATTTGCTGTGGCTCTGCAGAGTAGACCTCCAACCCCCTCATCTGTAGTCCCTGGGGCGGAACGTGGGGATAGTAACTTCAGTGAGAGGTGGATCAGTCCCTCAGGCTGCCACTGGACATGCTGAGCTCTTAGCTAAGAAGAGAACAAAGTTCCTGCAGGCAGATGCTGCACTGCAACGGACACAACCTAGAACAAGGCTCTCAAGGAAAGCACAAGCTGGGATCAGAGCCCTTTTCAGGCACAAACTGAACAATGTGAGCAGTGCAATTTTGTTGTCCTCCCCCCCTCCCTACACATCTCCTCCTCTTCTCCTGCCTGTCAGATAAAAAAAGGCTCACAGATGGTTTTGTGGGGGAGCTAAAAGACCCTATCCTAACCCCCACCACACCCCCCAAATAACTGCATCTCCAACGTGAATTTATCAGGAGCCTTCTGTGAGTTTCCAAACTTTTGCCAAGTGCAGATTTTCTCTGCTCTACCCCTCCCTCCCCCCCCCCCAAAAAAAAAACCCACCCCCCAAAAAATTCTAATTTCAGATTTCATTCTTTTAATTAACAGATCACAGATACTTCTCTAATTAATTATGCTCTCCCAAATTAAATCAGCGAGATGTGGGTGTTTGCTTTGCTGCTGAGCCGGGGGTGGAATCACACTATCAGCACAAATGCTGACTGCTGGAGAGGACCTGTCTGCTCTGCTGATGGATGGGATCATTCCTTAGAGCACTGCGGTGCTGCAGAATCATAGAATCAGTCAGGGTTGGAAGGCACCACAAGGATCAGCCACTTCCAACTCCCCTGAGATGCCCAGGGACACCCTACCCTAGAGCAGGCTGCCCACAGCCTCAGCCAGACTGCCCTTAAACACCTCCAGCCATGGGGCCTCAACCACCTCCCTGGGCAACCCATTCCAGCCTCTCACCACTCTCATGCTCAACAACTTCCTCCTCACCTCTGGGCTGACTCTCCCCACCTCCAGCTTTGCTCCATTCCCCCCAGTCCTGTCACTCCCTGAGAGCCTAAAAAGTCCCTCCCCAGCTTTCTTGTAGCCCCCTCCAGATCCTGGAAGGCCACAAGAAGGTCACCTGGGAGCCTCCTCTTCTCCAGACTGCACAGCCCCAACTCTTTCAGTCTGTGCTCACAGCAGAGCTGCTGCAGCCCTCTGAGCATCCTCCTGGCCCTTCTCTGGACACACTCCAGCATCTCCACATCCCTCTTGTCCCAGGGGCTCCAGAACTGGATGCAGTACTCCAGGTGGGGTCTCAGCAGAGTGCAGTAGAGGAGGAGAATCACCTCCCTGGCCCTGCTGGCCACACCTCCACATGCAGCCCAGGCTCTGCTTGGCTTTCTGGGCTGCAAGTGCACACTGCTGGCTCCTGTTGAGCTTCTCCTCCAGCAGCACCCCCAAGTCCCTCTCCTCAGGGCTGCTCTCCAGCCACTCACTGCCCAGCCTGGACTGGTGCTTGGCATTGCCTCCACCCAGCTGCAGGACCTTGCACTTGGTCTTGTTGAACCTCATGGGCTTGGCTTGTGCACACCTCTGCAGCCTGTGCAGGTCCCTCTGGATGGATCCCTGCCCTCCAGCCTGGCTGCTGCACCACACAGCTTGGTGTGGGCAGCAAACTTGCTGAGGCTGTACTCAGTGCCACTGTCCATGGCACACACAGAGATGTTGAACAAGCCTGGTGCCAGGATTGATCCCTGAGGGACTCTGCTTGTCACTGGCCTGCACTTGGCCATGGAGCCATTGACAGCCACTCCTTGGGTGCAGCCATCAAGCCAGTTCTTTATCCATCAGTGCTCCACCCACCAAACCCATGTGTCACCAGCTTGGGGACCAGGATGTGGTGTTGGACAGTGGCAAAGGCCTTGCTCAGGTCCATGTAAATGACATCAGCTGCTCTCCCCTCATCTATTCATGTTGTGACCTGTTCACAGAAGGCCACCATATTTGTTAGGCAGGATTTGCCCAGAACCCTGCTAGGCTTCCACAGAGGCAAGAAAAATCACCACCACTAAGGAATTCTGCAGCTGAGTGCCTAAGCATAGATTCAGAGAGAGTGGAAGAGAACTTCAAGATCATAGAGTAGATAGAATAGAGGTTTAGGTTGGAGATGAGAAGAAGCTTCTTGACTGAAAGGCTTCTCAAAGACTGGAACAGGCTGCCCAGGGAGCTGCTGGAGGCAGCATCCTTGGTGGTGTCCATAAAAGAAGTAGACCTTGGGAAGTGCTTTAGAGAGCAGGGGGGGTTGGGTCGAGGCTTGGACTTCATCTGAGAGGTCTTTGCCAATATTAATGATTTTAGAATTCTACCTCCCTATGAAACTCTTTCCAGTTGCAACCTTCCACTGGCCTCCATTGCTGCCCCATGGGGATCCTGCTCACCAGTACTCTTGGGTCCTCCTCTGCAGAGCTGATTTCCAGCAGGCCATGGAATCACAGAATGCTTTAGGTTGGAAGAAACCTCAGAGATCATAGAATGGTCTGGGTTGGAAGGGACCTCAGAGATCATAGAATGGTCTAGGCTGGAAGGGATCTCAGAGATCATAGAATGGTCTGGGTTGGAAGGGACCTCAGAGATCATAGAATGGTCTGGGCTGGAAGAGACCTCAGAGATCATAGAATGGTCTGGGCTGGAAGGGACCTCAGAGATCATAGAATGGTCTGGGTTAGAAGGGACCTCAGAGATCATAAAATGGTCTCGATTGGAAGGGACCTCAGAGATCATAGAATGGTCTGGGTTGGAAGGGACCTCAGAGATCATAGAATGGTCTCGATTGGAAGGAACCTGGAGGTGTTCAGGAAAAGCCTGGATGAGGCACTTAGTGCCATGGTCTGGTTGGTTGGCTAGGGCTAGGTGTTAGGTTGGGCTGGCTGAGCTTGGAGGTCTCTTCCCACCTGCTTGATTCTATGATTCTATGACAAGAAAGTCACATTCCAGCCAGCTTCAGCCACAGCATTTAATGGTTGTGCTGCCATTGTACCTGAGCTGGATTCTCTCTTGTTTCTTATTTACTACCTTCAGAATCTTGCTGTGCTGCCAGAGCAGCCAGGAGAGTGACATTTCACAGTGAATGGTCTTTAGACTGCATACCAGAGATGAAAACCTGAAATCCACCATAAATATCCTGCCAAGCATCCCCTCCCCAGCCTGCATTTCTGGGTTTGTTCTGCTGGAAACCCTCAGGGGGGGTTTGCTGCTCTCACTTGGCAACTG
Source organism: Pogoniulus pusillus (assembly GCF_015220805.1). NCBI lineage: Eukaryota > Metazoa > Chordata > Aves > Piciformes > Lybiidae > Pogoniulus > Pogoniulus pusillus. The sequence goes on along the minus strand of NC_087270.1, from coordinate 27,741,810 downwards.
CATTCATTTTGCTGAGGTGAAGTTAGCTGCATTTCAAGATCCTAAACCTGGGTAAAGTTCTCTTGAATCTTAGAATGAATCATAGCATCAGAGAATGGTTTAAAGTTGGAAGGGAGCTCAAAGCTCATCCAGTTTCAACCTCTTGTCATAGGTAGGGACACCTCCCACTAGAACAGGTCACTCATCCAACCTGGTCCTGAACACCTCCAGGGAGGTTGTGGAGCACAGAAGCACCCAATGTGATCTTTGATCACATTGGGTGCTTCTGTGCTCCACAACCTGCCTGGGCAACCTGTGCCAGTGTCTCACCACCATCACTTCTTCCTAACATCCAGTTTCAATCTCTCCTCTGCCACTTCAAACCCGTTTCTACTCATCCTGTCATCACAACACCTTGTCAATAGTCCATCCCCAGCCCTCCTGGAACCCCCTTCAGATCCTGGAAGGGCACTATAAGGTCTCCTGGAAGCCTTCTCTTCTTCAGGCTGCAGAGCCCTAACTCTCTCAGCCTGTCCTCATATCAGAGCCTTGTCTTGTAGCCTGTCCTGATCTCTGCCTTCAGGTGACTGAAACAAGAAGAGATAATTAGAGGCAGCTATGTGGGAACAACAAAGGAGAATGGATGCTGCCCTAGGATTGCCACCATCTCAGGTGGCACTGAGTGTACCAACACAACACCTTCACAATCCACTGCCAATTAAGTACTCCTCCCTCTCGTTTGCACTGCAGAGACTTAATGAGGACAGAAGAAGCTGTGAGCACAACTTCCTGCCTCAAATGCTATATTTGTGTCTGGCAAGTCTGAAAGGGGGAAGAAAGATGAGTCTTTTGGCTTCTTAAGCTCAAAATAGTGAGGACTGGATGAGAGACTTAGTGCCATGGTCTAGGTGATTGGCTAGGGCTGGGTGATAGGTTGGGCTGGATGAGCTTGGAGGTCTCTTCCAACCTGCTTGGTTCTATGATTCTATGCTGCTGGGTGCTAGGTTGGGCTGGATGAACTTGGAGGTCTCTTCCAACCTGCTTGATTCTATGATTCTATGACTCAAAGTTAGCCCAGCAGCCAGGAACTAGATGATCATTGAGGTCCCTTCCAACCTAAACCATTCTATAACCTGAGACAAACCAAATCCCAGAATCACAGAAGGGATCTGCCCTTCGAAGTCAGCAAAGAGCTTTATTTGCACACCTTCTGGTTCTGCATGGGTGAGGATCAGAAGTTCCATCTAAGCATGAGGAGGAACTTCTGTCATTTAAGGATGCTGGAGCCCTGAGGCAGGCTGCCTGGGTTGGGCTTGAGGTTTGCACATAGAATCATAGAACAGCTTAGGTTGGAAGGGAGCTCAAAGCTCAGCCAGTTCCAAGAGACAGCTTAGAGCTTCCTGAAAGTAGCTGAGCGGGCTCCAAGCAGGCTGCAGAGGGACTGTTCCCAAAGGGCTGCAGGGACAGGAGCAGGGCAGTGGTTTGAAATGAGAGCAGAGCAGATTGAGATTGGATGTGAGGAACAAGTTCTGTACCAGGAGCCTGCTGCAACACTGCAACAGGTTGCCCAGGGAGGTGGTCGATGCCACATCCCTGGAGCAATTCAAGGTGAGGCTGGACAAGGCTGTGAGCAACCTGCTCTAGTGGAGGAACAAATTCTGCACCAGGAGGCTGCTGGAGCACTGGGACAAGTTGCCTAGAGGCTCCAACCCCCTTGGAGAATGCCCCAACCTAGGTGCAGGGACCTTATACAACCTCCTCTGCTGCAACTTGAGGCCAGGTATGGGACGAAGAAGTAGCAGATTACACTGCTGCTGCCTGTGACATCAGCTGGAGGAACAAAGCTGGCCTGTGTTTGACTGCTATCAAAGCTTACTTTTCCTTTCACTGGCTATTAGCTTATTACTTAAAATATTCCCTTGGAAAGTTCATTTTCAGGGCTTTATTTTCTGTTGTTCTTCTTTGCAGCCAAGCGAATGTCAAGCACCATTGGAGAAAGATATTACCTGACACTAATAGGGGCTGAAAAAGAAGCAGGCAGTGTTACTAATACCTCCTATTCTGCTCCCAGAGATAAGGAACCTTTTTTTTTTTAAATGCTTTGCTTTGCAGGGAATGAAATTTCTCATCCTTATTTCAGATAAAAACGTCAGTGGGTCCTGAAGGCACAGCTGAGCTTCCATTTCAACAGTTTATAGCTGGGCTGAGGGCCACCCCCAACTCTTTCCAGGCTCTAATTTCATCTCTGTACACTCCATCTAACCTAGCTCTGGCAGCTCTTACATATCTTGCTGCCTCAGTGGCCTTTGTCCCAAATCGTAGAATGGTTTGTGTTGGAAAAGGTCTCCAAGATCATTGAGTCCAAGCATCAATCCAGCACCATCATGGCCATCTTCAATCACATTCTGTGACTCTGATCCCCTGGGGACAGAGTGGCTGAGAGCAGGCAGGCAGAGAGGGAGCTGGGGGTGCTGGCAGAGAGGAGCTGCAGAGGAGGCAGCAGTGTGCCCAGGTGGGCAGCAGAGCCAATGGCATCCTGGCCTGGCTCAGGAGCAGTGTGGGCAGCAGGACAAGGGAGGTTCTTGTGCCCCTGTGCTCAGCACTGCTCAGGCCACCCCTTGAGTGCTGTGTCCAGTTCTGGGCTCCTCACTTGAAGAGAGCTGTTGAGGTGCTGGAAGGTGTCGAGAGCAGGGCAGCAAGGCTGGCGAGGGGCCTGGAGCACAGCCCTGTGAGGAGAGGCTGAGGGAGCTGGGGGTGTTTGGCCTGCAGAAGAGGAGGCTCAGGGCAGACCTCATTGCTCTCTGCAGCTCCCTGAAGGGAAGCTGTACCCAGGTGGGGTTGGTCTCTGCTGCCAGGCAATCAGCACCAGAACAAGGGGACACAGCCTCAAGCTGTGCTGGGGGAGGTTCAAGCTGGATGTGAGGAGGAAGTTCCTGGCAGAAAGAGTGATTGGCATTGGAATGGGCTGCCCAGGGAGGTGGTGGAGTGCCCATGCCTGGAGGTGTTGAAGCCAAGCCTGGCTGGGGCACTTAGTGCCATGGTCTGGTTGCTTGGCTAGGGCTGGGTGCTAGGTTGGGCTGGCTGAGCTTGGAGGTCTCTTCCAACCTGCTTGATTCTGTGATTCTATGATTCTGTGACTTCACAGGCCCGCAGCAATCCCCCCTAGACCTAGCTTCAAGCAACTTCCAACCATATGTTTCTGTGCTTTCATTCTTCATCTTTTCTGCTAAACCAGGGGGGAAAAGTAAAGAGAGGGAAAGAAGAAAAACTGAAATAATAAAGCCCTCCAGCTCTGTTCTACCTTTTATCAGTGCAGATCTTTCTCTTACTAGTTCAAAGTAAACTAATTAGCTAATTAAGTTAACAGGTGTCACTCATTCCAACATAAAGAGCTAAGAGAAAAACCTTGGACTGGGGGAATTCTTCTCTTTAAGTGTCAGCACTTAAAATTCGAAGCAGAAAGGCATGAAAGCAGGGGGCTGGGAGCTTTTCAACACCTTGCAGCTTAGATCCACACTGGAGGCATTCACCTGTGAGGCAAGTAGGCTTGGTTTAGTTTTTTTACTACCCATTATGACTCCTTGGCAAGCTTCCTGGTGGATCACAGAATCTGTGATTCTATGATTCCAAGATTCTATGAATCTCTGACTATACCTCCATGATTCTTTGCTTCAGACCCAGCAAGTCTTCACAGAATCACAGAAGCAAGCAGGTTGGATGAGACCTCCAAGTTCATCCAGTCCAAGCTATCACCAAGCAGCACAGAGTCATAGAATCATAGAATTACCCAGGTAGGAAGAGACCTCCAAGCTCAGCCAGCCCAACCTAGCACCCAGCCCTAGCCAAGCAACCAGACCATGGCACTAAGTGCCCCAGCCAGGCTTGGCTTCAACACCTCCAGGCATGGGCACTCCACCACCTCCCTGGGCAGCCCATTCCAGTGCCAATCACCCCCTCTGACAACAACTTCTTCCTAACATCCAGCCTGAACCTGCCCTGGCACAACTTGAGGCTGTGTCCCCTTCTTCTGTCCCTGGTTTCCTGGGAGCAGAGCCCAACCCCACCTGGCTACAGTCTCCCTTCAGGTAGCTGCAGAGAGCAATGAGGTCTGCCCTGAGCCTCCTCTTCTGCAGGCCAAACACCCCCAGCTCCCTCAGCCTCTCCTCACAGGGCTGTGCTCCAGGCCCCTCCCCAGCCTTGCTGCCCTGCTCTCGACACCTTCCAGCACCTCAACAGCTCTCCTGAATGGAGAAGCCCTCAACTGGACACAGCACTCAAGGGGTGTCCTGAGCAGTGCTGAGCACAGGGGCACAAGAACCTCCCTTGTCCTGCTGGCCACACTGCTCCTGAGCCAGGCCAGGATGTCATTGGCTCTGCTTTATGTGTGGGCCCTCTTGTCTAGAAGCTTCCAGCAAATAGTTGGTGCCATTTGAAAAGAGGATGAGATGCTGCTTGTTGAAGGTAGAGGGGGATGGCTGGCCTGGCTCTGTGATACCATTGATAATTATTCATAGAATCACAGATTCAGTGAGGGTTGGAAGACTCCACAAGGATCATCCAGTTCCAACTCCCCTGCCATGCCCAGGGACACCTCACACCAGAGCAGGCTGGCCAGAGCCTCAGCCAGCCTGGCCTTAAACATCTCCAGGGACGAGGCATTCATCAAGTCTCTGGGCAATCCCTGCCATGGTCTCATCACTCTCATGCTGAAGAACTTCTCCCTAATATCCAGGCTGAATCTCCCCATTTCTACCTTGATTCCATTCTCCCCACTCCTATCCCTACCTGATAGCCTAAAATGTCTCTCCCTAGCTTTCTTGTAGCCCCCTTCAGATACTGCAAGGCCACAATAAGGTCATTTGGGAGCCTTCTCCTGTCCAGACTGAGCAGCCCCAACTCCCTCAGCCTCTCCTCACAGCAGAGCAGCTCCAGCTCCTCTAGTTCAATCTATTTTGGAATCAGATGATGTTTAAGGTCCCTTCTCACCCAAACCAATCTATGAATCTATGACTATGTTCTGTGATTCTATGAATCATGGAACTGTTTTGGTTGGGAAAGCCCTTTGAGATCATCCAATCCAAGTATTCTCTGCCTAGGCTAGAGCTAAGCCATGGCCCTCAGCACCACAGCTCTGTGTCTTTGAAACACCTTCAGGCATGGGGATTTAGCCACCTCCCTGGGCAGCCTCTTCCAGCCTTTAAGAACCTTTTCAATCAACAAGTTTCTTCTAATAGCCAACCTAAACCTCCCCTGGTGAAAGCTCTGTGAGCAGCCAGCTTCTTTAGAAGGATGTTGTGGAAGACAGTGAAAAATCATAGAGTCAGGGAATCATAGAATCATGGAATCAGGGCACTGTTTCAGTTGGAAGAGACCTTCCAGACCATCATATCCAATCATCAACCCAACACCACCACAGCCATTAAACCACATCCAAAGGGCCATGTCCAACATGAAACACCTCCATGGTGACTCCACCGCCTCCCTTGGCAACCTGATCCTATCAAAGTCGAGGTAAGCCACATCCACAACTACTGCTGAGTTGGATATGTGTCTTCTGAGAGCAGAGCCCATGGAGGCCATGCCCTTGTGTCAGCAGAGCAATCTTAGACCAGCAGAAAATGAGGAGATCTGTTTCTGCCTTCATTTTGAGCTGCCTTAAGAGGAGAGGCTGAGAGTCCTGAGGCTGTTCAGCCAGGGGAGAAGCTCAAGAGGAGCCTGCAGTGTGAGTGCAGCCCAGACAGCAATCCTGTGCTGGGCTGCAGCAAGAGCAGTGTGGGCAGCAGAGCAAGGGAGGGCATTCTGCCCCTTGGCTCTGCTCTCCTCACACCCCACCTGCACTCCTGGCTGCAGCTCTGCAGCCCCCAGCACAAGCAGGACATGGAAGTGTTGGAGCCAGTGCAGAGGAGGCCACCAAGATGCTGAGAGGGCTGCAGCAGCTGTGCTGTGAGGACAGGCTGAGAGAGTTGGGGCCTCCTCTGAGGCAGCAGCTCAGCTCTGAGGACAGGCTGAGAGAGTTGGGGCAGCCTGCAGAAGAGAAGGCTTCCAGGAGCCCTTGGAGTGGCCTTCCAGGGATCTGAAGGGGGCTGCAGAAAGGCTGGGGAGGGACTATTGACAAGGTCTTGTCATGAGAGGAAGAGGAGGAGGAATGGGATTGAACTGGCAGAGGGGAGATTCAAAATGGAATTTAGGAAGAAGTTGTTTGCAGTGAGGGTGGTGAGAGCCTGGCACAGGTTGCCCAGGGAATTTGTGGAACACAGAAGCACAGAGTATGATCAGAGATCACATTCTGTGCTCCACAACCTCCCTGGAGTTGTTCAGGGCCAGGCTGGATGAGGCCTTGAGCAACCTGTTCTGGCGGGAGGTGTCCTTGCCTATGGCAGGGGGGTTGGAACTGGCTGAGCTTTGAGCTCCCTTCCAACCTAACCCATTCTGTGACTCTAAGGCTGAGAGGGAATCTGAGCAATGTCTATCAATATCTCAGGCCTTGAGGGTCAGGAAGGAAGGGACAGGGGCAGTCTCTGCTCACTTGTGCCCTGGCAAAGAATAAGAGGCAATGGATGGAAACTTCAGCACAGGGAGTTCCACCTCAAGGTGAGGAAGAACTTCAGACTGGATGTGAGGAGGAAGTTGTTCAGCATTGGAGTGGTGAGAGCCTGGAATGGTGGTTGAGGCCCCATGCCTGGAGGTGTTTAAGCCCAGGCTGGATGAGGCTGTGGGCAGCCTGGTCTAGGGTAAGGTGTCCCTGCCCATGGCAGCGGAGTTGGAACTGGATGATCCTTTTGGTCCCTTCCAACCCTGACTGATTCTATGATTCTATGAGTGGAAGGGTGACAGAGCCCTGGAGCAGCTTGCCCACAGAGGTTATGGAATCTCCTTCTCTGGAGCCTTTCCAGCCCTGTACCACCTGCACTGGATTCTCTGGTCCTGCTCTGGCAGAAGTGGGTAGGGTTTAGACTGGAAGGTCTTGCAGAGGTCAATTCCAAGCTCTGCCATCCTGTGAGCTACACAATCTGCAGATCTGAAAAGCCAGCAACTTTCTTATCAACCCCCTGAAAAAAATGTGCTGCTGGAAGGAAAATTCATCCAGATCTTCAGTTCCTACCAAATTTTAATGATTAATTAAGGGCATGTGAATAAATTTGAATAAATTACAGTGGGTTGTGTGTTGTTAGTTGGGTTTGTTTTTTTTTATAGTGTTCAACTGTTTGTTATCTTCATCTTCTGATTATAGGGAATTTCATGGCTGTAGAGCAATCCTGTTTGCTGAGTTATCTTTGGAGTAGAAGAGGCAGCAGAGGAACCGGGGGAAGGAAGATGCTCAATTAATTAGTAGGGTATTAGTTCCTGCTCCTAATTAAAATCTAACTAAGAGAGGAATTTGACAGGTGCTTGGGCCAGAAAGGGAACATCACACACTTTTTAACCTTTGGGGAAGTGAAGGAGGAAAAGAGAGAGCTTGAAAGGCATTTTGAGGGCATTTGGTAATAGCTTTTATCTCCCCATTTAATAAACTCACTCTGACAGCAGGGCCAGGACAGGCTATTTTCATTCTTATTTTATAGCAAAGATATTTATTTTTAACCTCAAATTACTGCACTCCCACCCTTTGTTTCTCCCTAGGTGCAATAAATCACCTGGAAGGCTCTTGATTAATATGTTTGGGTTTGGTTTTTTTGCTTAAATCGCTTCCTTTTGCTGTGGTTTTCTCTGAGTGTTTTTTTATTCCCTGCTAATTACTCCCTGAAAAGTCAAAAGTTTAGGCCCTGGGCAACTGGATCTAATTGGAGGTGGCCATGCTGACTGCAGGGGGGTTGGACAAGATGATTCATCCAACCTGAACACCTCCAGGGAGGTTGTGGAGCACAGAAGCACAGAATGTGATCAAAGATCACATTCTGTGCTTCTGTGCTCCACAACCTCCCTGGGCAACCTGTGTCAGATACAACTCCTGCCATAGGCAGGGACACCTTCCACTAGAACAGGTCACTCAAAACCTCATCCAACCTGGCCTTGAACACCTCCAGGGTGATCCCATTCTGCACTTCTGTGCTCCACAACCTTCCTGGGCAACTTCTGCCAGTCTCTCACCATCCTCACTGCAAACAACTTCTTCCTAACATCCACTTTCAGTCTCCCCTCTGACACTTCAAACCCATTCCTCCTCCTCCTCTCATGACAAGTCCTTGTCAATAGTCCCTCCCCAGCCCTCCTGCAGCCCCCTTCACATCCTGGTGAAGGTCCACTCCAAGGTCTCCTGGAAGCCTTCTCTTCTGCAGCCTGCACAGCCCCAACTCTCTCAGCCTGTCCTAACAGCAGAGCTGCTGCAGCTCTCTCAGCATCTGTTCCTCAGGGCTGCTCTCCAGCCCTTCATTCTGCTCTGGTGAGACCTCACCTGCAGTTCTCTGTCCAGCTTTGGAGCCCTCAACATAGGAAGGACATGAACTTGATGGAGCTGGTCCATAGGATGGCCACTAAAATAATCCAAGGGCTGAAACACTTCTGCTAGGAGGACAGGCTAAGGGAGCTAGAAGTGTGCAGCCTGGAGAATAGGAGGCTCCAGGGAGACCTAATAGCAGCCTGCCAGTACCTGAAGGGCTCCAAGCAGGCTGCAGAGGGACTGTTCCCAAAGGCTTGCAGGGACAGGAGCAGGGCAATGGTTTGAAATGAGAGCAGAGCAGGTTGAGATTGGATGTGAGGTACAAGTTCTGCACCATGAGCGTGCTGCAACACTGCAACAGGTTGCCCAGGGAGGTGGTTGAAGCTCCATACCTAGAGATATTTAAGGTGAGGCTGGGCAAGGCTGTGAGCAACCTGCTCTGGTGGAGGATGTCCCTGCTGAGTGCAGGGGGCTGTGCTGGAGGAGCTTTGGAGGTCCCTTCCAACCCAAACCATTCTAGGATTGGATTCTATGACTTGATTAATAAAAAATTCATCTTCAAAACCTTCTCCCATTTCTGGGCCAGATGTAAAAAACCCCAAACTTTGTTAGAACCAAGATGATTCCAAAGGGCTAGCAAGGCTCAGGAGTCCTGCAGACAACTTTGTCAGAGCAGAGACACTTTACCTGCAAATTACTCAACTAAACTGTCAAGGGAGCAGCTGAAGAAATTTTATTGTGCTGGAACCAAGATGATTATTACATGGTCTAGAATAATTAGGCATTTTTCTACCTAGATGATCCTTTCTTCTGTCCAAAGATGTGAAAGGAAAAGCTACCTCCTGACCTATGAATAAATTCCTCCCTTCTGTGTCCACTCAAAGTTTGCATTCAGACAGAACAGACTCAAGGTGGTTTTGTGACTCATTTGTCCAGGAAGAATCCCACAGGACTCAGCACTCTGTGCTAGAGAGCAGCCAAGTATTCTCTGGAGAATTGTCAGAGGTCAAGCTTCTGGTGCTCAATGGAGGAGCACAGAAGGGGTTGGGTTGGAAGGAAGCAGCCTGCACCCTGAAAGGTTCTTGGAAGACTTGAGGGGTCTGAATCACAGAACCTTGAGCCATAGAATCACAGAGCTACAAAGTCACAGAATCATAGAGACATAGAATCAAAGAGTCATAGAATCAAAGAATCATTGAGTCATAAAATCATAGAGGCATAGAGTCATAAAATCATAGAGGCATAGAGTCAAGGAATCATAGAGGCACTGAGGCATTGGATCAAAGAATCACAGAGTCATTAGAATCATAGAGGCATAGGATCATATAGTCATAGAGTCACAGAATCATAGAACCACAAAGGCACAGAATCAGAGGCATAGTCACAGGATCAAAGATCATAAAGTCATTAGAATCATAGAGGCATAGAGTCATAGGATCAAAGAATCATGGAGTCAATAGAATCATAGAGGCATAGTCATAGAATCAAAGATCATAGAATCATAGAGTCATACAGTCATAAAATCATAGAGTCATACAGTCATAGAATGATAGAATCAAAGACCGATAGAGTCTAACCCTAACCCTAACAGAGTCATAGAATCATAGAGTCATGCAGTCATAGAATTATAGAATCAAAGACTGATAGAGTCATAGAATCATAGAGTCATGCAGTCATAGAATTATAGAATCATAGAGTTAGAGGAGCATAGAGGCGTAGAGTCAGAGAGGTATAGGACCACAGAATCATAGAGGCACAGAGTCATAGAATGGTTTAGGTTGGAAAGCACCTCAAAGACTATCCAATTCCAACCCCCCTGCCATAAGCAGGGACATCTTCCACCAGCCCAGGTTGCTCAAAGCCTCATCCAGCCTAGCCCTGAAGAGCTCCAGGGAGGGGCCAGGCAGACACAATAAAGCCACATCTGCCAGGCACTGTTTTGTTCCTCCCTTAGCATTTGATACTAGAATTAATTGGTAAGAGGAATGCTTGCCACCCTTTTCCTGCTGCAAGCTGCCCTCTGCTATCGTTATGAACAGATGTTAAAGTTCAAGCTAATTGCAATTCACTTAATCATGAAGAGAGAGATTTGCATCAGTCATCCAGGTGCAGGGTTTGACAAGATCCTGCAGTGTAGAACATCAGTTTTCTCTGGAGATAGAGATGCCCAGGTCAGCATGAAGAGTTGAGGGTAAGGGAGTAGTTCTGCTGCAGCGTCCTGATACTGGGTGCTGGAGCAGGTCCAGAGAAGGGCACCAAAGCTGGGGAAGGGTCTGGAGAGCAGGGCTGGGGAGGAGTAGCTGAGGGGGCTGGTGGGGGGTTGGTGTGGAGAAAAGGAGGCTGAGGGCAGAGCTTATTGCTCTCTGCAGCTACCTGAGAGGAGGCTGGGGCCAGGTGGAGGTTGGGGTCTGCTCCCTAGTGACAGGATGTGAGGAAATGGCCCCAGATTGCAGAAGAGGTGGGTTTAGTTTAGAGAAAAATGTCTTTGGTCCAACAGTGTCCAGGGACTGGTACAGGCTGCCCTGAGAGGTGGTGGAGTCCCCATCCCTGAAGGTGTTTCAAAGAGGCAGAGCTGTGGTGCTAAGGGCCATGGCTTAGCCCCAGCCTTGGTGGAGTTAGGGAATGGTTGGGCTGAGTAAGCTGAAAGGGCTTTGCCAACCACACTGACTCTGTGATTCTTTGGGGTCTGGAGCTACCTGAGTTTCCCTGTCTGCCCCACAGAATGTCTTTGCTGCAAGACTGGTCACGGACTGGCACAGGCTTCCTAGAGAGGTGTTGGAGTCTCCATCCCTGGAGGTGTTCCAGGCTGGGTGATAGGTTGGACTGGATGAGCTTGGAAGTCTCTTCCAGACTGCTTGGTTCTATGATTCTATGATGTCAGCAAGCACAGAGTGGGAAGGGTGGAGATACAATACACTGGAGCAGGTTGCCAGGGGAGATGGTTGGAGACCCATCCCTGGAGATATTTAAAGTGAGGTTCTGGGCAGCCTGATCTAGCTGAGGGTGCTCCTGCTGATAGCAGAGGAGCTTGGACTGGATGACCTTCAGAGATCCCTTCCAACCCAGCCCATGCTATGGTTCTATGATTCACAGAATCAACCAGATTGGAAGAGACCTCCAAGCTCAGCCAGCCCAACCTAGCACCCAGCCCTAGACAAGCAACCAGACCATGGCACTAAGTGCCTCATCCAGGCTTGGATTCAACACCTCCAGGCATGGGCACTCCACCACCTCCCTGGGCAGTCCATTCCAATGCCAATCACTCTCTCTGCCAGGAACTTCCTCCTAACATCCAGCCTGAACCTGCCCTGGCACAGCTTCAGGCTGTGTTCCCTCATTCTGTCCCTGGTTTCCTGGCAGCAGAGCCCAACCCCACCTGGCTACAACCTCCCTGCAGGTAGTTGTAGAGAGCAATGAGGTCTGCCCTAAGCCTCCTCTTCTCCAGACTGCACACCCCCAGCTCTCTCAGCTTCTCCTCACAGGGCTGTGCTCCAGGCTCCTCACCAGCTTTGTTGCCCTTCTCTGGACACCTTCCAGCACCTCAACAGCTCTCTTGAATTGAGGAGCCCAGAACAAAGATGATCTTTTCCTAGTGTCCTACAAAGCTGCAGTGATGCCCAGGAGCTCCAGTGGAGTTACCTGTGGTAGTTCAAGCCCATTACTCCATCCCCATTAAGGACATTTATCATTTAGTCACTCTGCTTATGCAACACTATTCTAATGCTGCAAGGAAAAAAAAACCCAACCAAGCAGCTTGCCAGCTTGATATTAGAGCTGGGTGAATTCCTTCTGATCAAATCAGAAAGCTTCTTAGCTTTTCCCAGCCCTGTAACTGAACCAAAACCTAATGTTCATCCATCATTATTTCAGAGCTGAGAGCTGATGCTCTGCAAGCAAAGCCCCAGTGCAGCAGCTCAGCAAAGTCCCTAATGCAACAGTGGTGGGCAGAGAAGGAGAAGCTGACCGGAATGAAACAGATTACATGGGAATTTCTCCATCCCTTTCCATCTGCAAACTTCTCTCTTAGGCTCCTTGCCAGTGGTGGAAGCAAGGTGAGGATATAATCTGCTGGCAGGCCAAAAGAAGCACAGTGTCAGCAGTATGGATTGAGAAGAGCTGGAGTGGAACTCCAGCATGAAAACTTCTACTCAGATTGGTTCTGGGAAATGTGAAGCAGGAAAATGTGGCACAGGTTGGGGTTTTTAACTGGTTCCTACTGTTTTGACTTGTGTCATTTTCAGTCACATTTCATTATTTATGATTCATTGCCATATTCATGGCACTCAGGAGCAGCTTGCTGTAAGTTCTGCAGGTTCACAGAGAATCAGAGAATGGCAGGGGCTGGAAAGCATCTTTGGAGATCACAGAATGGGTTAGGTTGGAAGGGACCTCCAAAGCTCAGCCAGTTCCAACCCCCTCCCATAGGCAGGGACACTCAGGGGCTGGAAAGCATCTCTGGAGATCATGGAATGGGTTAGGTTGGAAAGGACCTCAGCCAGTCCCAACCCCCTGCCTTAGGCAGGGACACCCAGAGGCTGGAAAACATCTCTGGAGATCATAGAATGGGTTAGGTTGGAAGGGACCTCCAAAGCTCAGCTAGTTCCAACCTCCCTGCCATAGGCAGGGACACCTCCCACTAGAACAGGTCGCTCAAGGCCTCATCTAATCTGGTCCTGAACATCTTCAGGGAGGTTGTGGAGCACAGAAGCACAGAAGATGGCACCAGGCTGAGTGCCCTCAACCCACAACGGGCACAAAGATGGCACCAGACTGGGTGTCTCCAACCCATGATGGGCACAGGGATGGCATCAGGCTGGGGTTCCCCAACCCATGATGAGCACAAATTTGGCACCAGGTTGGGGGTCTCTAACCTATGATGGGCACAGGGATAGCATCAGGCTGGGGTTCCCCAACCCATGATGAGCACAAATTTGGCACCAGGTTGGGGGTCTCTAACCTATGATGGGCACAGGGATGGCACCAGGCTGGATACCCCGAACCCATGATGAGGACAAGGTTGGCACTAGGCTGGGTGCCCCCAGCTCAGCTCCAGCTGGCTGCAATTAATGATTATTAATGTGATCTTTGATCACATTCTGTGCTCCACAACCTCCCTGGAGGTGATCAAGGCCAGGCTGGATGAGACCCTGAGCAACCTGGACTTGGTGGAGGTGTCCCTGCCTATGGCAGGGGGGGTTGGAGCTGGATGAGCTTTGTGATCCCTTCCAACCCAAAGCATTCTGTGATGAATCTCTGCGAGGCTGAAAGCAAATGCAAACCTTTTGCCGCATAAAATAGTTTTTACAGAGTGATTAAAGTCATTAAGTATCTCCAGAAGAGAGACAGAATTGCTCTTGCAGCCAAGTCTGAAGCACTTTATAGCTGCATTTCTTAACCAGAACAGCATTTTAAATCAATTAGATCCTGTTCTAATGATCTCTCTTTTTTTAATGCTAAAACCCATGATTTGTGACATCTGGAGAAAAGGAGGCTGAGGAGAGACCTCGTTGCTCTCCTTGAAAGGAGGTTGAAGGCAGGTGGGGGATGGTCTCTTCTCCCCAGTCTCAGGTGATAGGAGCAAATGAAATTGCCTGAAATGGTGCCAGGGGAAGCTTAGGTTGGAGAGGAGGAAACATTTCTAGGTGAGGGACTGGAAGAGCCTGCCCAGGGAGGTTGTGCAGTCTCCTTCATGGAGACTTCCAAGACTCATATGGATGTGTTCCTGGGTGAGCTGCCCTGGGACACCCTGCTCTGGCAAGTGGATTGGACTCAATGATCTCTGAAGGTCCCTTCCAGCCCATTACACTCTGTAATTCTATGGCTCCAGTCTCTGTCACAACATCTATTTTTAGACACAATTAGAAGATTAAGGACAAAGCTTCACACTAAGGACAGAGCTTCGGACTGAGGACAAAGATTCAGAGTGAGGACAGACCTTTAGACTGAGGACAGAGCTTCGGACTGAGGACAGATCTTTAGACTAAAGACAAAGCTTCAGACTGAGGACAGTTTCAGACTGAGAACAGAGCTTCAGACTGAAGACAGAGCTTCAGATTGAGGGCAGAGCTTCAGACTGAAGACTCCTTCAGACTGAGGACAGATTTCCAGAGTAAGGACATCTCTCTCCACCCACAATCCTCCCAGGGCTTGGTTCTTTGCAAGCTGCTGTGAAAAGGCTGTGATCTCATCCATCAGAACCCTCCAGAAGAGGGACTTCAATCTGAGTGGAAGCCTTGGCTCAGAGTCTGCTGTTTTCTCTCAGCTCACAGTCAGCTGCTGAATGTTACTCACCAAAGTTTGTTTGTGTGCCTGTGCTCCTGTTTGTTGCCCTGTGCTGCATTGTAGTTTGGTGCACTAATTACAGGCTAATGTTGGAATTGCAGACTCCTTAGTTTTCATTTATTTTCATGGAAACAGTTGTAGTAAAACAAAACACAAAAACCCAACCACCCAAATCAACCCAACCCAACCAAATTGCAACCAAAATGATGAGTAACGTAGAGCAAATCTGTGCAAAGAGATCAGTAAACATCAAGTTAATGGCACAGATGAAAAGGCACCCAGCCACTGAATAACCTCTGCAGGTTGAAAAGCAGGTAAGGGACCTCCAAAGATCATCCAGTCCAAGCCCCTGCCAGAGCAGAGGCACCTAGAACAGGTCACACAGGAACACATCCAAGTGGCTTTGGAAAGGCTGCAGAGAAGGAGGCTCCATAACCTCTCTGGGCAGTCTGCTCCAGCACCCTCAAAGTAAATAAACCTTCCTACCTAAATGCAAGAGGAGCTAATGGACAGAGCTTTGGTGTTAATTGGGTGCTGGAGAGCTGCACCAAAGCCTGCCCTCTGCAACTGCACAGCCCAGGGTGGACTCTGGCTGGCAAGAAAGGACTGAACATAGAGACCCACAGAAGCACAGAATGGTAGAGGTTGGAAGGGACCTTAAAAGGTCATCCAGCCCAAGCCCCTGCCAAGGCAGGATCACCTAGAACAGATCACACAGGAACACATCCAGGTTGGGTTGGAAAATCTCCAGAGAAGGAGACTCCACAACCTCTCTGGGCAGCCTGCTCCAGGCCTCCAGCACCCTCACACTGATAAACTTTTCCCTCCTGCTCCCCTGGCACCTCCTCTGCTCCAGCTGGCACCCAGTGCCCCTCGTGCTGCCCTTGGCCAGCCCTGAGCAGAGCCTGGCTGCATCCTCCTGACACTGCCCTGCACATCTTTAGCACAGCACTGAGGGCAGCCCTCAGGCTCCTCTGCTGCCAGCTCCCAGCCCCAGCTCCCTCAGCCTGGCCTCACAGGAGATCTTCACTGCCTGCAGCAGCTTGGGGGCTCTGGGCTGGGCTCTCCCAGGCAGTTCCTTGAGGTCCTTCAGAACTGAGTGGCCCAGAAGTGAACACAAGGTTCCAGCTGTGGCCTCAGCAGAGCAGAGTATCATTTCTCTGCACCAAATATTTCCCCACTTGGACATCAGAAGACATCTGGTGCTAGCAGACAAGTGAGCACTCTCTTACACAAAGTGAAAGCACAGAGCAGCACCAAGTGGGATCAGACCTTAGTCACTTCTCATCCTTCCAGAATCCCCTTCTCCAGTGCAACTCAGTGATGAGGGCAGGAGTGGCCAGAACAAGCAAAAGAGCTTCCCTAGGAAAAGAAACCAACATGAGAAATGTCCACAAGATGACGAGCTCCTGCACTTGGGTCTCAACAACCCCATGCAGGCTCCAGGCTTGGGGCAGTGTGGGATAAAAGCTGTCTAGTAGAGAAAGCCCTGGGAGTGTTGATGGACAGCAGCTGGAGATGAGCCAGGGGGTGCCAAGGTGGCCCAGAAGGGCACCAGCATCCTGGCCAGGGTCAGCACTGGTGTGGGCAGCAGGAGCAGGGCAGGGATTGTGCTCCTGTGCTCAGCACTGCTGAGGCCACAGCTTGAGTGCTGGGATCAGGTTTGGGACCCTCACTCCCAGAAGGACACTGAGAGTCTGGAGTGGGTACAGAAAAGGGCACAGAAGGTGGAGAAGGATCAAGAGAACAGGGCTGGGGAGGAGCAGCTGAGGGAACTGGGGAGGGTTGGTGTGGAGCAGAGGAGGCTGAGGGCAAAGCTCATTGCTCTCTGCAGCTCCCTCAGAGGAGGCTGCAGTGAGGGGAGGTTGGGCTCTGCTCCCTAGGAACAAGGGATAGGACAAGAGGAAATGGCCTCAACTTGCACCAGGGCAGGTTTAGGTTGGAGATCAGAAGACACTTGCTAACTGAAAGGGCTCTCCAAGCCTGGCATAGGCTGCCCAGGAGATGCCTGAAAGCTCATCCCTGGAGGTGTTTGGAAGAGGCAGAGCTGTGGTGCTGAGGGCCATGGTTTGGCCCCAGCCTCAGAAGAGTTAGAGAAAGGTTGGACTGGATGATTCTGTGCTTCTGCATCAGTATCCTTCTCTGCCTTCCCATCTTCAAAGGTTCACAGAATGATTTGGGAAGGGACCCTAAAGCTCAGCCAGTTCCAAGCCCCTGCCATGGGCCGAGACACCTCCCACCAGCCCAGAGTGCTCAAGATCTCATCTCCAACTCCCTGAACAACCTGTGCAAGTGTCTCCCCACCCTCCCTCTCAATAATTTATTCCTCATCTCCAGTTTCAATTTACATTTTTCCAGCCTAAAGCTACTGGGCAATCTGTTTCTCAGTTGAAGATGCCTTCCAAAGTTCCCTGAGTGTTGCCATTCAATAGATCACTGTCATCACCATCATCATCTGACCAAAAACTGTCAGCTCCAATGGACAATGGAACTTCAAACCAGCCCTCTGAATGCTGCAGCAAAACCTTTGTGTGACTCTGATCATTGCAGGCCAGGAAAAAGATTCCATTCTAGGACCACAGGATGCCAGGGGTTGGAAGGGACCCAAAAAGATCAGCAAGTCCAACTCCCACCCTGCCAGAGCAGGACCATACAATCCAGCTCATGATCCTGCATTAAAGCAGAAGGCTGGGAGGGTGATGTAGACTTCACAAATTATTTATGTTCTACACAAATATCAGTTTTCTACCTCAAGCCCCCCCCCCCCCCCCCAAACAAATCCAGGGTGCCAAGGGCATTTGTCTCCCAGCACATGAGAAGGCTACACACAGGTTTAAGGGAGAAGTGGAAAATAACATTGAATTGAGGCAGCCAAGGGAATTGAGGTAGACAGAACCTAATTACCCAAGCTGGACTTTGGCCAAGACACCAGGGCTGACACTCTTTCCCTTTTGAAAAGTGCCAGGAGATCTTTAATGAGAACAAGTACCCAGGGATCTCTAATGAGAACAAGGTCAGGACCTTCATTTGATATCTCAGCTGAAGCACAGCGATCGCAGCAGTGCCGCAGGAGCTAACGCGAGGCTGGGGCAGGAGTTCAGATCTGACTCGGGAAGAAGAGTGGCACCACCAGGATCACTGCCACCCTAATTCCCTACCACCTACTGCCAGCATCCCACTGCCACCCTAATTCCATACCCTGCTCCCTGTGGTTTTCTCCCACTCCACAGCTCAGCAAAGCACTGACTGTCAGGTGGAGTAGAACTCAAGGAGACTTCAATGCTGTCTCCAGTTCTGGACATACGAAGAACACAGCAGGGCAAGAGAGGATTTTGGCCCTTGGCTCTGCTCTGGGTGCAAAGTGAGTTGAGAGTAGATCAGAAGAAAAGACTTAGGGGAGTTGATTGCTAAGCAGCTCCCTAGAAGCCAGCAGTGCCCTCCTGCAGCCCTAAGGCAGCAGCCTGGAGGAGTGAGGGGAGTAGGGCAGGAGAGGGGATTCTGCCCCTGGATTCTGCTCTGCTCAGACCTCACCTCCAATCCTGCCTCCAGTGCTGCTGGTCCTAGCAGAAGGAAGACACAGAGCTGCTGGAAGGAGTCCATAGGAGGCTAAAAAGGTGGTACCACGGCTGGAGCAGCTCTGCTGTGAGCACAGGCTGAGGGAGCTGGGGGTGTGCAGCCTGCAGAGGAGAAGGCTCCAGGAGGACCACATTGCTGCCTGCCAGTGCCTGAAGGGATCCTGCAGGATCTATTCCCTTCACCATCCTCATGGCTGTCCATTGGAGGACACAGAGTTGCTGGAAGGAGACCAGAGGAGGCCACAAAGATGATGGCAGGGCTGGAGCAGCTCTACTGTGAGCACAGGCTGAAGGAGCTGGGGGTGTGTAGTCTGCAGAGGAGAAGGCTTCAGGGGGACCACATTGCTGCCTGCCAGTGCCTGAAGGGATCCTGCAGGAAGGCTGCAGAGGGACTTGTGCTGAGGGTGTCTGGAGACAGGCCAAGGGGGAATTGTTTGGAGCTGAGGGAAGAGTAGGGTTAGACTGGATCATTTTTGTGGCCTCCTCTGGATTCTCTCTGTATCCTTACGTTGGGGACACCAGAACTGCACATAGTATCTGAGGTGAGGATTCAACAGAGCAGAATCGAGAGGCAGAATCCCCTCTCTTACCCTGCTGGTCACACTCTAGTTGATGCAGCCTGGAACAGTTCCAGATGCCAAGCATGACAAGACAGAGGCTCTTTGACCACTGTTTGACATTTCCAAAACAGCTAAAAAAAAAACCTAAAACCAAAGCAAGAGAAAAAGGCAAGAGCATTTTCAAACACACCCTGAATTCAAAGGGAAGGAAGAGTCCAGGTTCCAGAGGCACTAAGCACACTCACGTTCTCTTTTTTGGTTTTATCCCTACTTGATGGCACATGACCACGTGCTAAAAATGTTCTTGGCAGGAGAAGTGTCCCCCCACCCCCATCACCTGAAACAAACCAGTTTAAAGCCACTTGAGTAGATTGTGCAAGGGCAGCAAACAGAAGGCCAGGCAGAGGCTCTCTTCTTTGTCTTCCATTCATCCCTACTGGGTCAACAGCAAGCACAGCTGGGCCCAGATGGTCCAAGGCTTGCACAGCCAGAGGACACTGTCCTGGTTTGATTGATCAAGCTACAAAAAGCCTCTCAGTGTTACAACTGAATTGACAGAACCATAGAAGAGTCTGGGCTGGAAAACATCTCCAGGATTGTCAAGTCCAACCATCAACTCAGCACCACCACGGTCACTACATCACGGCCCCAGGTGCCATGGCCACACATTTCAGGAACACCTCCAGGAAAGAGGACTCCACCACCTCCCTGGGCAGCCTGTGCCAATCCCTGACCACTCAGAAATTTTCCTGTTCTCTAACCTAAACCACTCCTGGTGCATCTCGAGGCCATTTCATCTCCTATCACTTCTTACTAAGAGGCTAACCTCTACTTGGCTCCAACCTGCTTTCAGGGAGCTGCAGAGGGCAATGAGCTCTGCCCTCACCCACCTCTTCTCCACACCAAACACCTCCCAGCTCCCTCAGCTGCTCCTCCCCAGCCCTGTTCTCCACACTCCTCACCAGCTTCATTGCCCTTTACATGTGGGCTACAGCAAGAGCAGTGTGGCCAGCAGGGCAAAGGAAGGGATTCTGCCCCTTTACTCTGCTCTCCTCCACTAAGTGCCCCAGCCAGGCTTGGCTTCAACACCTCCAGGCATGGGCACTCCACCACCTCCCTGGGCAGCCCATTCCAATGCCAATCACTCTCTCTGACAACAACTTCCTCCTAACATCCAGTCTGAACCTGCCCTGGCACAGCTTGAGGCTGTGTCCCCTTGTTCTGTTGCTGGCTGCCTGGCAGCAGAGCCCAACCCCACCTGGCTACAGCCTCCCTTCAGGTAGTTGTACACAGCAGTGAGGTCTGCCCTGAGCCTCCTCTTCCCCAGGCTGAACACACCCAGCTCCCTCAGCCTCCCCTCATAGGGTTTGTGTTCCAGGCCCCTCACCAGCTTTGTTGCCCTTCTCTGGACACCTTTCAGCACCTCAACATCTCTCTTGAATTGAGGAGCCCAGAACTGGACACAGTAGTCAAGATGTGGCCTGAGCAGTGCTGAGGCCACAGCTTGAGTGCTGGGATCAGGTTTGGGACCCTCACTCCCAGAAGGACACTGAGAGTCTGGAGTGGGTCCAGAGAAGGGCACCGAAGGTGAAGAAGGATCAAGAGAGCAGGGCTGGGGAGGAGCAGCTGAGGGAACTGGGGGGGTTTGGTGTGGAGAAGAGGAGGCTGAGGGCAAAGCTCATTGCTCTCTGCAGCTTCCTCAGAGGAGCCATAGGAAGTTCCATGGAAAGATGAGGAGGAATTTTCCCCTGTGAAGGTGCCAGAATCCTGGGACAGGCTGCCCAGGGGGTTGTGGAGTCTCCCTCTCTGGAGATATTCCAAACCTTTCTGGATGTGTTGTGTGTGCTCTGGTCTAGGAGATGCTGCTCTGGCAGGGGGATTGGACTGGATGAGCTTTGGAGGTCCCTTCCAGCCCCTGACATTCCATAACTCTATGATTCTATGATAACTCCACTTCCCTCAGGAGCTGCTCACCATATCTGTTCTCCAGACCCTTCAGCAGCTTCTTCAGACTCAAGGACAAAGCCAACACCTCAGAGCCTTCTGAAAGGTTTAGTTGTGGCAATTCACAAAGGGTTAAAGGCAAAGAGAGTTTGTGGTTTCTGAGCATGGCCTCACTCTTTCTTTGTTAAGATACTGCCTAAGCCTCGCAATGGTAGGAAAAGAAGCTGAAGAGGTCTTTGCTTGGCAGTGGGTCAAGAACAGCTGTGAAAATAAATGATGAGTAGAGAGCGAAAACGTTTGAGGTTCCAGTGTGCCTTCCCCTGCTTTTAAATTTCTGCTGCAGATGGTGAGGTGGTTTGGAATCTCAGCACTCTGAAATAACCAACCTGGCAGGTGCACACCTGGTAGACTTCTAAGGGGAGAGAGCTCAGATGAGAGAGTAGAGCCCATCCAGTTGTTAAAGGTGCAGAAGTGCACAGCCAGGCAGCTTTTGGTGGTTTGAGAGGGTTTTGGGGAGGTGTTTTTTGGTTTGTTTTATTTGTTTTTTTAGCTGCATGCCAAATCTACACATCAAACCCCAGGCAGAGATTAAAGCCTGCAGATGGATTCACGGGCAGAAACACTTTCAGGGTGACAGAGCTCTGGAACAGGCTGCCCACAGAGGCTGTAGAGTCTCCTTCACTGGAGACATTCAAAACCCACCTGGATGTGTTCCTATGTGAGCTGCTTCAGGTGGTCCTGCTCTGGCATGGGGGTTGGACTGGATGAGCTTTTGCAGTCATAGAATCACAGAATCAAGCAGGTTGGAAGAGACCTCCAAGCTCACCCAGCCCAACCTAGCACCCAGCCCTAGCCAAGCAACCAGACCATGGCACTAAGTGCCCCAGCCAGGCTTGGCTTCCACACCTCCAGGGATGTGGACTCCATCACCTCCCTGAGCAGCCCATTCCAATGCAAATCACTGTCTCTGTGAGGAACTTCCTCCCTTCCAACCTCTCCCATCCTGTGGTTCTGTGCTTTGTCACAGGCATTTGACTGGATAGGGCTGGGGATAGGTTGGACTGGATGAGCTTGGAGGTCTCTTCCCACCTGGTTGGTTCTATGGTTCTATGATTCTATAATTTCTTATAAAGATCCACTTGTGTGTAGCTGGAGCTAAGGGCAGCTGAGAGCATTCCAAGCCATTTTAATTATTTGCTTCACAAAATCACAGGAGATTAGGAGTTGGAAGGGACCCAAAGAGATCATTGAGTCCAACCGCCCCACTAGAGCAAGACCACACAATCTAGCACAGATCACACAGGAACACATCCAGACAGGCCTGGAAAGGCTCCAGAGAAGGAGACTCCACAGCATCTCTGGGCAGCCTGTGCCAGTGCTCTGGGATCCTTCCAGTCAAGAAGTTTCCCCTTGTGTTGAGCTGGAATCTCCTGTGCTGCAGCTTCCATCCACTGCTCCTTGTCCTATCCCAAGGAGCAGTGAGCAGAGCCTGCCCCCTCCCTTCTGACCCCCAGCACTCAGATAGTTACAGACATTGATTAGATCCCCTCTCAGTCTTCTCTTCTCCAGACTAAACAGCCCCAGGTCCCACATTCTCTCATCATCAGGCAGTGCTCCACTCCCCTCACCATTCTCAGCTCTCCACTGGACTCTCTCCAGCAGATCCCTGTCCCTCTGAAACTGGGGAGCCCAAAACTGAAGGCAGTACTCAAGATCAGGTCTGAGCAGGGCAGAGCAGAGGTGGAGAACCTCCCTTGATCTACTGGACACACTCTTCTTAATGTTCCCCAGGACCCCACTGGCCCTCTTGGCCAGCAGGGCACATTGCTGTGCCATGGATGTTCTCCACCAGCACTCCCAAGTCCCTCTCCATAGGGCTGCTCTCCAGCAGATCACCTCCCTGCCTGTCCTGGTGCAGTTTATTCTTCCTCCCCAGGTGCAGGACTCTGCACTTGTCCTTGTTGAACCTCATTTGGTCCCTCTGTGCCCAGCTCTCAGTCTGTCCAAATCTTGCTGGACACCCACACATCCTGCAGCTGTCTCAGCCAAGCCTCCCAGTTTGGTGCCACCAGCAAACCTGCCGAGCAGACTCTGTCTCTCTGTCTGTCTATGCCTTCATCATTGGCATTGATAAAGATGCTGAACAGAACTGGATCCAGGTCTGATCCCTGGAGGACTCCACTGGTTACATCTCCCCAGCTGAACCTGGCACCATTGATCATTTTCCTTTTTTATTTCACCTTTTTGTTTCTTTCTTTGCCTTCTTATTATCTGCTGTCCTGCTAGCAGGAAGGAGGCTCTGCCTCCTTGTCGCAAACAACCCAAAACCTCTCCCTCAACCACCGTGATTCTTTTTCAACATCTGCCCCTTTTTCTTCCCCTTCATCGAAAGCATGCATGAATAATCACCAGCACAGTGCTGCTGCTAATTGTCCAAAATCATTAGCAAAACTTCCAGGTGCTGTTTACTAGAGAGCCATTGTAATTTTCTCTCCTAAAATCAGCAGCTCACCAACATCATTGTCTGCCCTGGGGCATGGGGATTGTGCAGCTTTCTCACACTGTCAAAGGCAGTTGCAGCACTGAAAGAAATGGATCCACACCTGCAGCGTTGGAGGCAATAATTCCTAATATTAGGCAGACCTCATGAGGAGAAAGCCTTTACCCCCCCCCCTCTCCCCCCTTTTTTCCCAATCCTTTATGATTCAACACTTTACAAGCCATTTGGAAACCATTTAAATATTCTTTTCTTTCGTGACTCCTGCCCCCATGTTTATTCTTCCCTTCATTTCTCCCTCCTCCTGAAGCAGAACCAGGAATAAGAGATAGGCTCCAGACTCTGCTTTATCCACAGCAGCTTCAAAATAAGCTGCACAATGAAAAAAAAATAAAGCAACAACAAAACACCTCTGATTTTGGAGCCTGAATTATTAGACCTAGGCAAGAGAAGGGCAGAGAGGCCAATGGGATAAGATTGAACAAGGCCAAGGGCAGGGTTCTACACTTTGGCCACAACAACTGCAAGCAGCACTACAGGCTGGCTCCAACACTTCCATGTTCTTCTTGTGCTGAGGGCTCCAGAGCTGCAGCCAGGACTGCAGGTGGGGTGTGAGGAGAGCAGAGCCAAGGGGCAGAATCCCCTCCCTTGCCCTGCTGCCCACACTGCTCTTGCTGCAGCCCAGCACAAGGTTGCTGTTTGGGCTGCACTCACACTGCAGGCTCCTCTTGAGCTTTTCCTCAGCCCAGACCCCCAGGGCCTGTTCATCAGGGCTGCTTTCAGCCATTTGCCACCCAGCCTGGAGCTGTGCTTGGAACTGCAGCCACCCAGGTCCAGGACCTTACACTTGGCCTTGTTGAATGTCATGAAGTTGGCCTGGCTGAATCACAAAACCTTAGAGGTTGGAAGGGACCTCCAGAGATCATCCAGTCCAAGCCCCCAGGATCCCCTAGGGTAGATGGTACAGGAATGCATCCAGGCAGGTTTGGAAAGTCTCCAGAGAAGGAGACTCCACAACCTCTCTGGATACCCTATTCCAGGGCTCTGTCAGCCTCACTGGAAAGAAGTTTCTCCTCATGTTGAGGTGAAACCTTCTCTGTTCCAGTTTGTATTTCAGCTGTATTTAGTAACCTTGTGTTGCAGAATTATAGAATCACAGAATCAAGCAGGTTGGAAGAGTCCTCCAAGCTCATCCAGCCCAACCTAGCACCCAGCCCTAACCAAGCAACCAGACCATGGCACTAAGTGCCCCAGCCAGGCTTGGCTTCAACACCTCCAGGCATGGGCACTCCACCACCTCCCTGGGCAGCCCATTCCAAGGCCAATCACTCTCTCTGCCAGGAACTTCCTCCTAACATCCAGCCTGAACCTCCTGTGGCACAGCTTGAGACTGTGTCCTCTTGTTCTGCTGTGCAGAGCCCAACCCCACCTGGCTACAACCTCCCTTTGGGGAGCTGTAGAGAGCAATGAAGTCTGCCCTGAGCCTCCTCTTCTGCAGGCCAAACATCCCCAGCTCCCTCAGCCTCTCCTCACAGGGCTGTGCTCCAGGCCCCTCCCCAGCCTTGCTGCCCTGCTCTCCACACCTTCCAGCACCTCAACAGCTCTCTTGAATTCAGGAGCCCAGAACTGGACACAGCACTCAAGGGGTGGCCTGAGCAGTGCTGAGCACAGGGGCACGAGAACCTCCCTTGTCCTGCTGCCCACACTGCTCCTGAGCCAGCCCAGGATGCCATTGGCTCTGCTGCCCACCTGGGCACACTGCTGCCTCCTCTTCAGCTCCTCTCTCCCAGCACCCCCAGCTCCCTCTCTGCCTGCCTGCTCTCAGCCACTCTGGCCCCAGCCTGTAGTGCTGCATGGGATTGTTGTGGCCAAAGCATAGAACCTTTCTGGGTGCAGGCTGTGCCATTGTACTCTTCACCTTTATTGCTGCCTGTTGCATCCCCTGACATGCCTTTAAACTCTGCTCCATAAATAATCTGCTATTCACTCTCAGCACTGTGCAGTCTCATTTCCCTCCTTGGCTTCCACGTAGCATTGCTCCAGACCCTCAAAAGGGAAGTTTTTTAGAGGGTTTAATTTTCATAACTCTTCAGAAGTTTGTTCCAAGATTTCCAGGTGTGTCTCATCACTGAGTTATTTCTCTTTAAATCTTGCAGGGTAAATTCCTGGTAGGTGCCAACCTTGCATGTGTCTGTTAATTGATGCTCTCTCTTCACCCATGGCAATTGCACCGCAGCAGCCTGCCAGCACTGGAAAGCTTGAGCCAAATTCAAAGCCCACTGCTAGAAGCTTCACATTGGGTAAGTCCAAACCTTCATATCTAAGGTTGGCAAAATGTTTTTTGTACTTTCCATCTTCATAGAGGGCCAGAGCCAACTGCATGAGGTCCAATAAGTCAAAGGGCAAGGTCCTGCATCTAGGTTGGGCCAATCTCAGGCACAAATCGAGGCTGGGTGCAGAGTCATAGAATCATAGAATGGTTTAGGTTGGAAGGGACCTCAAAGCTCATCCAGTTGCAGCCATAGAGTTATAGAATCATAAAGTGATTTAGGTTGGGAGGGTCCTCAAAGGTCATCCAGTTCCAACCCCCCACCATAGGCAGGGACACCTCCCACTAGAACAGGTTGCTGAGACTATCTCAGAAGAAAAGACTTAGGAGAGTTGATTTCTGAGCAGCTCCTCAGAAGCCAGCAGTGCTTTCCTGCAGCTCAGCAGGCAGCTGTGTGCTGGCTGCAGCCAGAGGAGTTTGGGCAGCAAGGCAAGAGAGGATTCTGCCCCTGCACTCTGTTCTGCTGAGACTCTACCTCCAAACCTGCCTCTAGTGCTGCTGGCCCCAACAGAAGGTGGGCACAGAGCTGCTGGAGAGCATCCAGAGGAGGCCACAAACATCATCCAAGGGCTGGAGCAGCTCTGCTGTGAGCACAGCCTGAGGGAGCTGAGGGTGTGCAGCCTGCAGAGAAGGCCCCAGGAGCACCTCAGAGCTGCCTGCTAGTGCCTGAAGGGACCCTGCAGGAAGGCTGCAGAGGGACTTGTGCTGAGGAGGTCTGAGACAGGCCAAGGGGGAATGGTTTGGAGCTGAGGCAGAGCAGGGTTAGACTAAAGCTGAGCAAGAAGTTCTTCAGTAGCAGGGTGGGGAGACTCTGGCACAGACTGCCCAGAGAGGCTGCGGCTGCATCCTGCCTGGGGGTGCTCAAGATCAGACTGGATGAGGCTCCGAGCAGCTGAGTCTAGCTGAGAGGTGTCCCTGGCCATGGTGAGGAGGTTGGAGGAGATGAGCTGTGAGGTCCCTTCCAACCTAAACCAGTCTATGATTCTATGACTTCTGCTCTGGAGAAAGAACATAGATGTGGCATTAGTCATACCTAAGAAGTTGTGGGGACTTCAAGCTTGAAAGTGTTCAAAGCAAGCTGGTCTGGTAGATGTCCCTGCCCATGGCAGGGAAGTTGCAACTGGATGATCCTTAAGGTCCCTTCCAACCCAACCCATTCTATGCTCCTACAAGGTAAGTTGCCCTGCAGCCCCTCAGTCTTCCATCAGGAAGCTGTTTCCTCATCCACCATCTCCTTTGTGGCTTTCTCCACCATGCAGGATGATTTTCCTGTTAATCCAAACCTATTTGGTGTTTCATGTGAGAGGTTTTTTATTTAAGTGACTATTTAAGGCACAATTTCTGTTTATGGCCCCAGGGTATATTCTAATCACCTTTGTTTACCTCATATTCCATTCCTAATTAACTGACAACCTATTAGCATACATTTATATATATATATTTTGTTTTT
This sequence comes from Pogoniulus pusillus, assembly GCF_015220805.1. Lineage (NCBI taxonomy): Eukaryota > Metazoa > Chordata > Aves > Piciformes > Lybiidae > Pogoniulus > Pogoniulus pusillus. The sequence goes on along the minus strand of NC_087270.1, from coordinate 27,714,817 downwards.
ATCCCAGGAGGATTAATTATACATAATTTATATCATAAGCAGCTATTCCTTATCAGTCAGCTGAATAAAACATTTACCTGTTTATAGCTACTGGAGGTTAACACTTTTATACAAAAAACTCACCTGAGACTCCCAATCAAATCATCAGATTCTTAATTTTCTCTTACATAATGATCCTGGATTAGTCATTGTGGTATTTTTTTTTCTCCTTCCACTCTAGGCTAAACAATCATTTAGTGGAGTAGAGTGTGTTGGCAGCATTAATTAACCAATGATACATGCTCAGTTGAACAATATGCTGCAAATAATCAAAATGCAAGAGGAGCTAATGTATAGAGCTTTGGTGTTAATTGGGTGCTGGAGAGCTGCACCAAAGCCTGCCCTCTGCTCTGCACAGCACAGCCAAGGGTGGTCTCTGGCTGGCAAGAAAGGAGTGAACATAGAGACCCACAGAAGCACAGGATGGAAGAGACCTTAAAAGATCATTCAGTCCAAGTGCCCAGCCAAGGCAAGATCACCTCAAACAGGTCACACAGGAACACATCCAGCTGGGCTTGGAAAGGCTTGGAAGGGACCTTAAAAGATCATCCAATCCAAGCCCCCTGCCAGAGCAGGATCACTTAGAACATGTCACACAGGAACACATCCAGCTGGGCTTGGAAAGGCTTGGAAGGGACCTTAAAAGATCATCTGGAGCAAGGGCACCCAGGGCAGGGCACATAGGAACACATCCAGCTGAGGTTGGAAAATCTCCAGAGAAGGAGACTCCACAACCTCTCTGGGCAGCCTGCTGCAGGCCTCAGCACCCTCCCACTGATAAACTTTCTCCTCCTGTTCTCTGGCACCTCCTCTGCTCCAGCTGGCACCCAGTGCTCCTTGTGCTGCCCTTGGCCAGCCCTGAGCAGAGCCTGGCTATGTCCTCCCGACGCTGCCCTGCACATCTTTAGCACAGCACTGAAGTCTGGCTTCTCCTGTTGGCCTCTTTTTGTGCCTGTCACCCCTCGTTCTTTCCATTCTGAGTCTATCTGAGGGTATTTTTTCAGTCCTTTTGTGACTTTCTGAACTATTTCCAGGTCATTCATCCTCCTCCATTGTTGTTTTTTTTTTTTTCACAAAATCTCTTCTTTGCCCATTTTGGTTTTCAGTTCCCATTCCCCTCCCACTCCTGTGCACTGTGACTTTTCACCCTTAGTTTCCACTATGTTTCCTACTTCATCTCCTGCTCCTTTTGTTTCTGTTCTTTTCTCATATCAATGTCCATCTACTCCCCTCTCCCTCACTGTAGCTCTCTATTTACTTAGCTTTTACTTCATTCCCTATTCATTATTCCCCTGCTTCTTTGTGCAGCCTTTGTGCCTTAGAGCTTTGGCCACAGAGCAGGCTCCATTGTAGCAGGCACTATGGAAACACAAAGCTAATCACAAGTCTCTGACCCAAGCAGCCATATACCAGAGAAGAAACTGGAAGAGATCACAGACTCACAGGGATGTCAGGGGTCGGAAAGGACCCAAATAGCTCATCAAGTCCAACCCCCCCTGCCTGAGCAGGACCATACAATCTAGTTCAGGTCACAGAAGAATGAGATGACTTCAAGATCAAAAGAAAACCTTCTCCTCTCACCCTTTCCACGTAGATTGTCCAATTTCCTTTGGAAGGGGGAGAATAAAGGCAGTGTTGTTAAACAAAGGCAGCCAGCGGTGGAAGCACATGAGCACGTGAGCTGTTCAACATCTTCATCAATGACACTGATGAGGGGACAGAGTCTGCTCAGCAGGTTTGCTGATGACACCGAACTGGGAGGCTTGGCTGGTTCAGCTGAAGGCTGTGCAGCCATCCAGAGAGACCTGGACAGACAGAGCTGGGCACAGGGGAACCAAATGAGTCTCAACAAGGACAAGTGAAGAATCCTTCACCTGGGAAGGGATAATAAACTGCAGTAGTACAGATTGGGAGGTGATTTGCTGGAGAGAAGCCCTGTGGGAGGGACTTGGGAGTGCTGGTGGAGAACATCCATGGCACATCAATGTGCCCTGCTGGCCAAGAGGACCAGTGGGATCCTGGGGTGCATTAAGCAGAGCGTGTCCAGCAGGTCAGGGGAGGTCCTTCTCCTCCTCTACTCTGCCCTGCTGGAACCTCTGGGCAAATAGCATAGAGACCCCGAGCGGCATTAAGCTGTGGGGAAAACTCCTCTCTCTGTTTATAGTTCGAATGTTTGCTAGTTAAATAACAAGTTTCTGTACATATTTTATCCTAGATTGTTTTCATAACCCTGTATCAAATATTAATATACAGTGGTTGGGGGTGGTGAGAGTTCAGAATATTGAGATTAATAAGTATACTTTTTTATATAAAATTATCTCACCCCAATTAATTTCTCCCCTCTGCCAAATAGGCTTAGGTATTGAGAATCCCCCTCTGCAACAGAGACCTTGGAGTAGCCTTTCAGGATGTGAAGGCTGCTGCAGAAGAGCTGGGGAGGGACTATCTACAGGGTCTTGTGATGAGAGGAGGAGGAGGAATGGGATTGAACTAGTAGAGGGGAGACTGAAAGTGGATGTTAGGAAGAAGTTGTTTGCAGTGAGGGTGGTGAGACACTGGCACAGGTTGCCCCAGGAGGTTGTTGAGCATAGAATCACCAAATGTGATCTTTGATCTCCTCCCTAGAGGTGTTCAGGACCAGGTTGGATGAGGCCTTGAGTAATCTGTTCTAGTGGGAGGCGTCCCTGCCTAGGGTATGGGGCTGGAACTGGATGAGCTTTGAGCTCACTTCCAACCTAAACCATTCTATGATTCTGTGACCTGTAAAGGTCCCTTCCAACCTAAACCATTCTATGATTCTATGATTCTGATGTGATGCCCATGGCAGGGAGGTTGGAACTAGATGGTCTTTAAGGTCTCTTCCATTCTAAACCATTCTATGATTCTATGATTCTAAGATTCTGATGTGATGCCCATGGCAGAGAGTTTGGAACTAGACAATCTTTAAGGTCCTTTCCAACCCAAATCATTCTATGATTCTATGACTCTATGATTCTGATGTGATGCCCATGGCAGGGAGGTTGGAACTAGATGATCTTTAAGGTCCTTTCCAACCCAAATTATTCTATGATTGTATGATTCTATGATTCTGATGTGATGCCCATGGCAGGGAGGTTGGCACTAGATGACCTTTAAGGTCCCTTCCAACCCAAACCATTCTAAGAATCTATGATTCTATGATTCTATGATTCTGATGTGATGCCCATGGCAGGGAGGTTGGCACTAGATGACCTTTAAGGTCCCTTCCAACCCAAACCATTCTAAGAATCTATGATTCTATGATTCTATGATTCTGATGTGATGCCCATGGCAGGGAGGTTGGCACTAGATGACCTTTAAGGTCCCTTCCAACCCAAACCATTCTAAGAATCTATGATTCTATGATTGTATGATTCTGATGTGATGCCCATGGCAGGAAGGTTGGCACTAGATGACCTTTAAGGTCCCTTCCAACCCAAACCATTTTAAGAATCTATGATTTTATGACCTTACCTGTTACAAGAAGGTGAAGACCTTGGGAGGCCATTTTCTTGACTGCTTCTCAGCTGCTTCTTTTGCATCTTGACACCAGTTTGCTTTTTTCCCCTGTGCCAGTTTTCCAAAGCACAACTCAAGCAGTTAGGCTTTCCCCTGGGCATCAGCAGCAGGGGGTGGCACATTTAAGCAGTGCTTAAGCTAAAGAAGTTCTTTGCTTCCATGGATTGCTGGACAACTCCAACCTCCAGAGATGCCCTGGGAGTGATGGAAACCAGGCACAGACAGATCTTTCCTGCTAGACGATGCAAAGCCAAGTGACACAGGGCACAAAAGATGCCAGGAGGCCTGACTGGGGGTGTTGGAGGTGGAGAAGAGGGCAAAGGGCAGAGTTCATTGCTCTCTGCAGCTCCCTGAGAGGAAGCTGGAGCCAGGTAGGGGCTGGGCCCAGCTCCCTAGGATTAGACGATAGGATGAGAGGAAAAGGCCTCAAGTTGCACCAGAAGAGGTTTAGGTTGCACATGAGGTACAAATGTCTTGACTGCAGGAGCGGTCAGGGACTGGCACAGGCAGCCCAGCGAGGTGGTGGAGTCCCCCTGCCTGGAAGGGTTTCGACTCCTCGGAGCTGCGGTGCTGAGGGCCACGCTTCAGCCCCAGCCTTGGCAGAGTCGGGCAGCGGTGGGGCTGGATGAGCCGAACGGCTTCCCCAGGCCAGCTCTCGCTGGTTTCTGGCCGCGCTCCCTGCTCCGCCCGGGCAGGCGCTGGCCGCTCCGGCAGGCGCAGAGCTTCGCTTCCCGCCCAGACGCGCGGCTGCGGCCCGGCCTGGGCGCGGCCTGCTCCGGCACCGCCTCCGGGACCGCTGCGCCGTGCGCCCGCTGGGCCGGGCCGGGCCGAGCCGAGCCCCGGGCAGGCAGCCGGACCCGCCGCTGGCGCTGCCGGACCCGCCGCTGCTGCTGCTGCTGCTGCTGCTGCCGCCGGCAGCCTGCCCGGCCGCTCCCCCGCGCTGGCCGCTCGCCGCCGCTGCCACCTGCCAAGCCTGGCCGCTGCCTGCTGCACAGCCGCGCCCGGGCCCGGCGCTCACACAGTGACAGCCTGCTGGGGGGTCGGGAGGGGTCTGGAGTCCAACCCTCCTGCCTGGCTCTGGGGCAGAACCTCCTGCACTCCTCCGCCCGTTCTCCTTTCCTCCCGCAGAAGCATTTGCTGCCTTATAGTCCTCGGGTATTAGGAGAATCTTGTTTGACTGAGAGGCGTCTCCAAGCCTGGCACAGGCTGCCCAGGGAGGTGGCTGAGAGCCCATCCCTGGAGGGGTTTGCAAGGGGCAGAGCTGTGGTGCTGAGGGCCATGGCTCAGCCCCAGCCTGGCACAGTTAAGGAATGGCTGAGCTGGATGAGCCTGTAAAGACTCACGGAAAAGCCACGGAGATGATCCAAGGGCTGGAGCAGCTCTGCTTGAAGGACAGGCTGAGGGAGCTGAGGGTGTTCAGCCTGGGCAAGAGAAGGCTCCAGGGAGACCTAATTGTGACCTTCCAGCACCTGAGTGGGCTCCAAGCAGGCTGCAGAGAGACTGATCCCAAAGGGCTGCAGGGACAGGACCAAGGGCAATGGTTTGAAGTGAGAGCAGAGCAGATGGAGATTGGATGTGAGGAACAAGTTCTGCACCAGGAGGCTGCTGCAACACTGCAACAGGTTGCCCAGGGAGGTGCTTGAGGCTCCATGCCTGGAGATACTCAAGGTGAGGCTGGGCAAGGCTGTGAGCAACCTGCTCTGGTGGAGGATGTCCCTGCTGAGTGCAGGGGGCTGGACTGGGTCAGCTTTGCAGGTCCCTTCCAGCCCAGACCATCCTAGGGTTCTGTGATTCTCTAACTGCCCAGGATGAGGCTGAGCCATGGCCCTCAGCACCACAGCTCTGCCTCTTCCCAACAGCTCAGGGATGGGCATTCAATCACCTCCCTGGGCAGCCTGTGCCAGGCTTGGAGAACCCTTTCAGACAACAAATTTCTTCTCACGTCCAACCTGAACCTCCTCCAGTTGAGATATTCCCTGGAGTCCCTGGAGCTACTCAAGGTGAGGCTGGACAAGGCTGTGAGCAGCCTGCTCTAGTGGAGGATGTCCCTGCTGAGTGCAGGGGGTTGGGCTGGGTGAGCTTTGGAGGCCCCTCCCAACCCAAACCATCCTAGGATTCTGTGATCTAGTTCCAACTCTCCTGCCATGGGCAGGGATGCCTCGCATCAGCCCAGGTTGCTCAAGGAGCTGACCTTGAACACCTCCAGGGAGAGAGCATCCACAACCTCCCTGAGATGTTCGAGGTGAGGACAAAGCTGTGAGCAACCTGCTCTAGTGGGTAATGTCCCTGCTGACTGCAGAGAGATGACCTTCAGAGGTCCCTTCCACTCCAAACCATTCTATGACTCTTTGATAGTTTCCAGCCTAAATGATTTTATGACTTAATGTTTCTATATACAGAGAACATTTACAGCCTCTTCCCCTCTGATATTGTTCTGATACTACTTTCTTATTGCTTCCAGACCTTGGGGTTTCAGTGACTCTTTCTCTGTGACCCAGAGGCTTCATTCTTCAGACTCCCCCTCTCTGATACTGTTCTGATACTGCTTTCTTATTGCTTCTAGACCTTGGGGTTTCAGTGACTCTTTCTCTGTGACCCAGAGGCTTCATTCTTCAGACTCCCTCTCTCTGATACTGTTCTGATACTACTTTCTTATTGCTTCCAGACCTTGGGGTTTCAGTGACTCTTTCTCTGTGACCCAGGGGCTTCATTCTTCAGACTCCCCCTCTCTGATACTGTTCTGATACTGCTTCTTATTGCTTCTAGACCTTGGGGTTTCAGTGACTCTTTCTCTGTGACCCAAGGGCTTCATTCTTCAGACTCCCTCTCTCTGATACTGTTCTGATACTACTTTCTTATTGCTTCTAGACCTTGGGGTTTCAGTGACTCTGTGACCCAGGGGCTTCATTCTTCAGACCTGAAGAGTATTTCTCCCACTTCTTGCTCCTGAGTTTCATCTCCTGGCAGCAGTAACCACCAAGCAGGTAACTGGTTCATTTGTTTTCTCTGCCTCATCCATCCTATAGAATAAATTCCCATATGTTAAAAGGTTTGGGGTTGATTTTATGCCCTCTAAAGATCATATATTCTTTTTCTTTATCAATACTGTTCACAATTTAATTACAATAATTAGCATAGTTTTCCAATATTGTTTTTCGTGTGTGCCTTTGATTATATGCTTTAAAAAATGTTGCAGCTGTGTTTACCTACAATCCCTTTTGTCACCAGGCTTCATCTGAGATGAGAATATCATTTTATATATATAGCTTTTCCACTGCCTTTGTGAACTGGTTCTTGATAATAGCCCAGTTTAGCTTCATACACATTCATACAATGGAGTGTCCTCAGTGTCTCTCACTTTGAGTGGTTTCTGGAACAGAAATCAGGAAAAAGGCAAAAATTCTCCAGTGTAAATTGTGAGACTCTTCAAGAAACAGGAAAAAAAATGTGTGTTGGAACAACATGGGGGGAAAAATGTGTATATCCCAGAGAATGGTGAAAAAAAAAAGCCCAGCAATGGTGGAAAGAAACTCCTTTTATTCATAGAATTATAGAATCATAGAAGCAGTCAGGGTTGGAAGGGACCACAAGGATTATCTAGTTCAAACTCCACTGCCATGCCCAGGGACACCCTACCCTAGAGCAGGCTGCCCACAGCCTCAGCCAGCCTGGCCTTAAACACCTCCAGCCATGGGGCCTCAGCCACCTCCCTGGGCAACCCATTCCAGCCTCTCACCACTCTCCTGCTCAACAACTTCCTCCTCACTTCCACTCTCAATCTCCCCACCTCCAGCTTTGCTCCATTCCCCCCAGTCCTGTCACTCCCTGAGAGCCTAAAAAGTCCCTCCCCAGTTTTTTTGTAGCCCCCTTCAGATCCTGGAAGGCCACAAGAAGGTCGCCTGGGAGCCTCCTCTTCTCCACACTGCACAGCCCCAACTCTTTCAGTCTGTGCTCACAGCAGAGCTGCTGCAGCCCTCTGAGCATCCTCGTGGTCCTTCTCTGGACACACTCCAGCATCTCCACATCCTTCTTGTAATAGGGGCTCCAGAACTGGATGCAGTACTCCAGGTGGGGTCTCAGCAGAGCAGAGTAGAGGGGAAACATCACCTCCCTGGCCCTGCTGGCCACACTGGTTGTTTGGATTGTTGTTTTTGAAGTTAGGAGACCAGCACTGCATCCAATTCTGGTGCCTCCAACACAAGAGAGATGTGGAGCTGTGGAGTGGGTCCAGAGGAGGCCACCAAGATCATCAGAGGGCTGGAGAACCTCCCCTAGGGGACTGTGATGGCTTGGGTGTTACCCACCCCCTCCCACTCTTTGGAAAATCACCCAAACTAGACTCAGTCGATCTGGAAATTGAATGAAGCTTTATATTTACAGCTTAGCACAATACACAAGCAGATAGTTACAATAGAGACAGAAATATAGAAGTTAAAAAAGTAATACAGCAACTCAACAGCCCTCCCAGAAACCAGAGCCCCCAAGAGGGGCTCTCAATCATCTTTCCATCTTCTCCCACCCCTCTACCTTTGCCAGGTGGGGTTTGCAACCAGCAACAGAACAAGGGGACACAGTCTCAAGCTGAGCCAGGGCAGGTCTAGGCTGGATGTTAGGAGGAAGTTGTTGACAGAGAGAGTGATTGGCTTTGGAATGGGCTGCCCAGGGAGGTGGTGGAGTGCCCATGCCTGGAGGTCTCAAGCTGAATCTTAGAATCATAGAATCAGTCAGGGTTGGAAGGGACCACAAGGATCATCTAGTTCCAACCCCCCTGCCATGGGCAAGGACACCCTACCCTAGATCAGGGTGGATCCAGACCAGCCTTAAACACCTCCAGGGACAGAGGTGTTCAGGAAAAGCCTGGATGAGGCACTAGGTGACATGGCCTAGTTGACTGGATAGGGCTGGGTGCTAGGTTGGGCTGGATGAGCTTGGAGGTCTCTTCCAACCTGCTTGATTCTATGACTCTGTGATTCTATACCTTACCCAAGACTTTGCCTTACACTGAAGGTAGTTTGGAGGGTTGGCCAGGGGGGTTAGGAAGCAGATGGATTAATCACACAGACAGCAGGTTAGGTTAGAGAGGGAAGTTCAGCACAAAGCCCAGAGAGAGGCTCCCTTATCTATGTTTGTGTTCTTGTTCTTATACATCTCAGGAAGCCTATGAGTGAGGTAGACATCACCATTGTTCCCCTTTCACAGCCTATCATCTAATTCTTCTCACCAAAACATTATAGCTAGCTTCAAACTAGCACAGGGACCAGGCTGAGAGAGCTGGGGCTGTTCATCCTGGAAAAGGGAAGGCTCCAGGAAGAACTTAGAGCAGCTTTCCTGTACCTGAAGGGGCTCCAGGAGAGCTGGGGGGGGACCTTTGACAAGGGCTGGTAGTGACAGTGTCTTTGAGCTGGGAGAGGGGAGACTGAGATTGGAGATGAGGAAGAAATTCGTGGCAGTGAGGGTGGGGACACACTGGCACAGGTTGCCCAGGGAAGCTGGGATGAGCAACCTGGGCTGGTGGAGGTGTCCCTGCCCATGGCAGGGGCAGGGGGTTGGGGCTGAATGATCTTTAAGGTGCCTTCTAACCCACCCCACTCTGTGCATCTCTGATTGTGTGATATAAAGAAAAGGCTTTGGGTTAAAATCTGGGTTTTTTTTGTCTCCTTGTCTTTAACAATCCATGCAAGGACTAAATGCTCTTCCTTCACCTTCTGTCCAGGGTTATTAGTTTGTCTTCCATGTAGCTGACCTACTTCTGGGAAAAGGGCAAGGTGAAATGTAATTAAGCTTTGTACAGTTGATGTGGACAAGAGATCTCTCACTCATTATCTAAGCATCAGCTACCATATGTGGTCTGCAGAGCAGCCAAACATTTGTGGGCCAGCAGCTGCTAACACGAATTTCTGATGGATTAGGCTTAGGAGTCTCTCATAGATTTCATTGGGAATTGGAAAAGTCCACAGAGTTTCCAGACTGGTTATTGGGATTCCCTTCCTGCATGAACAGAATCCAAGAGGGCCTATCTGAAAGCAATTGTTTCATCTAGATTGCTCTGCTGCCAGCTCCTGGAGGCAGCTAAGCAGAAGAGAGGAGCTGCTCTTGGGGATTTTCTTTGAGTCATTGAATTGAATTGGTTGAAAGAGACCTTTAACAACATCATAGAGGCCACAGCCAGGTCCACCACTAAACACATGTCCCTTAGCACCACTTCTGCACAGCTTTTAAATACATTCAGGGATGGAGACTCCATCACTTGCCTGGGAAATTTGGTCCAGGGCTTGGCAACCATTTTAGGGAAGATGTTTTTCACAGAATCATAGAATGATTTAGGTTGGAAGGGACCTTTAAAGGTCATAGGAGCATAGAATGAATCATAGAGTGGTTTAGGTTAGAAGGGAGCTCAAAGCTCAGCCAGTTCCAACCCCCTGTCATAGGCAGGGACACCTCCCACTAGAACAGGTCACTCAAGGCCTCATCCAGCCTGGTCTTGAACACTCCAGGGAGGAGATTAAAGATCATATTGGGTGCTTCTGTGCTCCACAACCTCCCTGAGCAACCTGTGCCAGTGTATCACTACCCTCACTGCAAACAACTTCTTCCTAACATCCACTTTCAGTCTCCCCTCTGCTAGTTCAATCCCATTCCTCCTCCTCTCATCACAAGACCCTGTAGATAGTCCCTCCCCAGCCCTCCTGCAGCCTCCTTCAGATCCCTGCAAGGCCACTCCAAGGTCTTCTGGAAGCCTTCTCCAGGTTGCAGAGCCCAAACTCTCTCAACCTCCTGATTTGGGGCTGTTCAGTCTGCAGAAGAGGAGGCTCCCAGGTGACCTCCTTGTGGCCTTCCAGGATCTGTATGAGGTCTATAAAAATGCTGGGGAGGGACGTTTTAGACTGTCAGGGAGTGACAGGACTGGGAGGAATGGAGCAAAGCTGGAGGTGGGGACATTCAGCCTGGAGGTGAAGAAGAAGTTGTTGAGCATGAGAGTGGTGAGAGGCTGGAATGGGTTGCCCAGGGAGGTGGCTGAGTCCCCATGGCTGGAGGTGTTTAAGGCCAGGCTGGCTGAGGCTGTGGGCAGCCTGCTCTAGGGTAGGGTGTCCCTGGGCATGGCAGGGGGGATGGAACTGGCTGATCCTTGTGGTGCCTTCCAACTTTGACTGATTCTGTGATTCTAGTGGAAGGGGAGCTGCCACCTCCCTTCCAGAGAGAAACCATTTTAAGATGAAACCAGAGGAAGGAGAGAAGTCATTTTAAGATGATTTCCACATCCTGCTTTGCTTTTGCATCACTTCAAAACCCAACAACTTCTCCTTGAGATAAAGCAAGGACGAGCAGACTGCAGCCCCTGAACAGAGCCTGCTGGCAGCACAGAGCAGCAATTTAATGACATTAAGGCTCAGATTTTTTAAAACATTAACAAGATCAATCAAATTAGAAAAAAAAAAACTACCAAAAAACCCCAAACCCAAAACCCAAACCAGTCCAAAACTGATTGAGCAGTACAGAGTCACTTGGAAGTCCTTCATAAACATGAAGGAATTGGCTTCACCTGCAGCCCCTAACTACTCCAGCTGCTCATTTCCTGACCACTAAAGCCCTTTGGAAGGGTCAGCAATGGTTGAAGAATCCCCATTCAGCCCCTGCCTTCCACCTTCCTTCGTGAGCTGCTGTGCCCATGCACGGTGCAATTAATTAACACTGGGCCCAAAACCAGAGCCTCCAAGCTTCCAAAACAAATGCTCAGCCATGGAGCCAGCAGCACAGTTCCAGGGGCACAAGCCAATTTACTCTCTGGTTTATTAAACTTCTACAGTGTTCAGAATCACTAAGTCACTGTGGTGGGCCTAGCATGTCGGGAGATAAAGTTTGGTGAGGGTTTTCTTACCCTCACAAACATGACACCAAGATGGGAGCAAGTGTGGAGCTCTTGGAGGGTAGGAGAGCCCTGTGGAAGGACCTGGCCAGGCTGCATGGGTGGGCAGAGGCCAATGGGATGAGATCGAACCAAGGACAAGTGAAGGGTTCTACACTTTAGCCACAGCAACCCCAAGCAGCACTCCAGGCTGGGGCCAGAGTGGCTGAGAGCAGGCAGGCAGAGAGGGAGCTGGGGGTGCTGGGAGAGAGGAGCTGCAGAGGAGGCAGCAGTGTGCCCAGGTGGGCAGCAGAGCCAATGGCATCCTGGGCTGGCTCAGGAGCAGTGTGGGCAGCAGGACAAGGGAGGTTCTTGTGCCCCTGTGCTCAGCACTGCTCAGGCCACAACTTGAGTGCTGTGTCCAGTTCTGGGCTCCTCCATTCAAGAGAGCTGTTGAGGTGCTGGAAGGTGTCCAGAGCAGGGCAACGATGGGAAATGTGGAATCAGAGAATGGTTTTGGTTGAAAAAGACCTTTAAGGTCATCCAGTCCAACCAGCATCTGACTCTGTTCAACCCCCTGCACTCAACAGGGACACCCTCCTCCAGAGCAGGTTGCTCACAGCCTTGCCCAGCCTCACCTTAAATATCTCCAGGCATGGAGCTTCAAGCACCTCCCTGGGCAACCTGTTGCAGTATTGCAGCAGCCTCCTGGTGCAGAACTTGTCCCCACATCCAGTCTCCATCTGCTCTGCTCTCGTTTCAAACCATTGCCCTTGCTCCTGTCCCTGCAGGCCTTTGGGAACAGTCCCTCTGCAGCCTGCTTTGAGCCCTTCAGGTACTAGCAGGGACAGGGTTCTGCACCTGGGGAGGGAGAATAAACAGCAGCAGTACAGGCTGGGAGGTGATCTGCTGGAGGGCAGCCCTGTGGAGAGGGACCTGAGAGTGCTGGTGGAGAACATCCATGGCACAGCAATGTGCCCTGCTGGCCAAGAGGGCCAGTGGGATCCTGGGGTGTATTAAGCAGAGTGTGTCCAGCAGATCAAGGGAGGTTCTCCTCCCCCTCTACTCTGCCCTGCTCAGACCTCATCTTGACTACTGCCTTCAGTTTTGGGCTTCCCAGTGTCAGAGGGACAGGGATCTGCTGGAGAGGGTCCAGCAGAGGGCTATGAGGATGATGAGGGGAGTGGAGCACTGCCTGGTGAGGACAGGCTGTGGGACCTGAGGCTGTTTAGTCTGGAGAAGAGAAAACTGAGAGGGGATCTAATCAATGTCTGTAACTATCTGAGGGCTGGGGATCAGGAGGTGGGGGACAGGCTCTGCTCACTGCTGCCTGGGATAGGACAAGGAGCAGTGGATGGAAGCTGCAGCACAGGAGGTTTGAGATCAACACAAGGGGCATCTTATTCACTGAAAGAGTCACAGAGCACTGGCACAGGCTGTCCAGAGAGGTTGTGGAGTCTCCTTCCCTGGAGCCTTTCCAGGCCTGTCTGGATGTGTTCCTGTGTGATCTGTGCTAGATTGTATGGTCTTGCTTTGGCAGAAGAGTTGGACTCAATGATCTCCTTGGGTGCCTTCCAACTCCTAATCTCCTGTTATCCTGTGATCCTATGTCCCTGTAGCCTTCTCCTCTCCAGCCTACCCACCCCCAGCTCCCTCAGCCTGCCCTCCTAGCAGAGCTGCTCCAGCCCTTGGATCATCTCCGTGGCTTTTCCGTGAGTCTTTACAGGCTCATCCAGCTCAGCCATTCCTTAACTGTGCCAGGCTGGGGCTGAGCCATGGCCCTCAGCACCACAGCTCTGCCTCTTGCAAACCCCTCCAGGGATGGGGATTCGACAGACTCCCTCAGGAGGGGGAGAACTCAACAAGTTTCTTCTCATCTCTAACCTAAACCTCCTCTGGAGGTGCTCTGGAACCGTGTGGCTGTGGCACTTAGGGCCATGGTTTAGTGGCCATGGCGGTGCTGTGTTGCTGGTTGGAAATGGATGATCTTAGAGGCCTTTTCCAACCCAAACCATTGTATTAATGTATGGTCAGAAGTAGTCTCAGAGACAAAGCCATTTGCTTTGAGCTGAGAGCTGGAGGTGAGGAAAAGAGCAAAGCCCAACCCCTCCCAAGCAATTTCATCAAGAACCTTTTTCTGTTGCACTTTAGCACCTTTTCTGCTCAGATCTTAGCATCCTTCTGCCAAATTCTTCCTGCCTTTCTTTTGGAACTCCTAACAGAAGCTCTGAACTTTCCCCCTGCTGTTCTAAATGATATTCTGATGAGGTCATGTATTCACAATATCAAATAGCTTGGAAAAGACCTCTGAGATCACCACGTCCAACCTATCACCTAACCCTTCTAATTAGCTAAACCATGGTGCTAAGTGCCTCTTCCAGACTTCTTTTAAACACCTCCAGGGAAGGCAACTCCACCACCTCCCTGGGCAGCCCATTCCAATTTCTATCCAAGCCCACCCTCTTCTACTCAAGTCCACCAAGGACTCCCTAAACTCCCCACCATCTCCCTACTTCCATTCCTTCTTCCACTTCTCATTCTTCATCTTCTCTCTCTTCTTTTTCTACTCACTTCTTTTCTGTTTCCTCAACTTTTCCCTTGGCATCTTCTGCTTCATCTCCAACTCTCTCTGCAATTCCCATCTTCTCCCCAAGTCTTCTGTCTTCCCTTTTGCATCCCCTAACCCACCCACATCTATCTCCAAGACTATAATTTTCTCTCCAAGCCCACCCTTCTCCTCCTTCTCCTCCTTCTCCTTCTCCTCCTTCTCCTTCTCCTCCTTCTCCTTCTCCTTCTCCTTCTCCTTCTCCTTCTCCTTCTCCTTCTCCTTCTCCTTCTCCTTCTCCTTCTCCTTCTCCTTCTTCCTCTTCCTCCTCTTCCTCTTCCTCTTCCTCTTCCTCTTCCTCTTCTTCCTCTTCTTCTTCTTCTCTTCCTCCTCCTTCTTCTCCTCCTTCTCCTCCTTTCTCTTCAGCCTTCCCAGGTTATCCCTAAACCCACCACATTCTCAGGCCCACCCACACTCACCAGCACATAATCCCCATCACCTAACAGGAGCCAAGGGTTCCAGTATGCCACGTTTCAGTGCCATATATCCTCCAGAATGTTGCCTTCTCTGCTGCTTTGGGGGTCAAGTGCCTCGAGTGAGCCCAAACCAGTGGAATTCAGAGCAGTTCCTGAGCCTTCACAACGAAACAAAGCAATCAGCAGAACAGAACGAGAAGCAAGAGCCATGTCAACACTTTTCCAGGCTCATTTGGCTTTGGTGCTTGTGCCTGAGATTGATTTTGTTGGAGTGCCTGATCTGCTGTGGATGTGTGCAGTGAGTGGCCAGCGAGGTTAATGTCAATGGGCTGTTAAAAGCAGGAGCCAGAAGTGCTCTTTTAATGTCCCCTCATTAGGAAGCCCCCATGGCAGCTTCTTTCCCAGAGTACTACTGTGAGAATCTGTGTGCCAGAGCTGGTGGGAGGGATCCTCCAGCAGCTGCCAAACATGACATTTCTGGCCAGGCTGCTGCACCCTCAGCAGGTGACATCTGTGCAGCAGCCTTTCATCTTCCTGTCGCTCAATGGCTGCCTACCTGCATGGGGCAGGGATCCCAGAGAGGCTCTGTGAATGCAGCCTGTCTCTTGTCTCCCAGCTGGGCAGCCACAGCCACAAGCTGAGGAGCCCCAGAATTGGAGCTTCCAGTGTCAACATCTGCTCTCAGAGCCCCTTTTGTCCATTTCTCTCTTTCTGTGATGACAGCTGAAGCCCCATCCAGCCAGGGTAAACTCTCTGTAATCACAGAACACAATCTCCTGCCTGGTTACAGCTTACAAGCAGTAGGTGTTGTCTTCGTTTAAAGAGCAGAGAGAAACCACCACAGGTGTGTTCTGCAGCCTCTGCACTGTAGTTAACTGAAGAGGAGAGTGATGCACCAGGAGACAAGGTGGAGAAGTTTAGGTAGTTTCTAGTTGCTGTAAAGAGCAAAAGAAAGCTTTAAAGCATGATCCAAGAGAAGATGTACTGAGACGCTTCAGAAGGTTGGACTCGATCTTAGAGCTCTTTTCCAACCTTAATGATTCTCCAAGGGTAAGATTCTGTAATCATAACATGAGAAGCATTTAAAGGGATCATAGACTCATAGAATCATGAACATCCTCAGGCAGCCATAGCCTAGGCTGCAGCCAGAGGAGTGTGGGCAGCAAGGCAAGAGAGGATTTTGCCCCTGCACTGTTCTGCTGAGACTTTACCTCCAATCCTGCCTCCAGTGCTGCCCCAGCAGAAGGAGGGCACCGAGCTGCTGGAGAGAGTTCAGAGGAGGCCACAAAAGTGATGCCAGGGCTGGAGCAGCTCTGCTGTGAGCACAGGCTGAGGGACCTGGGAGGGTGCAGCCTGCAGAGGAGAAGGCTCCAGGGGCACCTCAGAGCTGCCTGCCAGTGCCTGAAGGGATCCTGCAGGAAGGCTGCAGAGGGACTTGTGCTGAGGGGATCTGAGGCAGACCAAGGGGGAATGGTTTGGAGCTGAGGCAGAGCAGGGATAGACTGGAGCTGAAGAAGTTCTTCGGTACCAGGGTGGGGAGACTCTGGCACAGGCTGCCCAGGGAGGCTGTGGCTGCCTCCTGCCTGGGGGTGTTGCAGTCCAGGCTGGCTGAGGCCTTGAGCAGCTGAGTCTAGCTGAGAGGTGTCCCTGGGCATGGTGGGGAGGTTGGAGGAACTGAGCTCTGAGATCCCTTCCAACTTGAGCCAGTTTGGGATTCTGTGACCATAGAATCATAGACTCATAAAGTCATGGACTCATAGGCTCATGGACTCAGGCTGGAAGTGTTTAGGCTGCACCAGGCATGATTCTCTTCCATCCTATCTTGCATAGTTAAAGCAACTGAGATTCTAAAACAAAAAAAAAAAACACAAAATGGCAGAAGGAGTAGAAAAAAAAAAGGAGGTTGGTTTTTTTTTCCCTCCTTTTCACAGTGCCACCCAAAAGGCAAACCTTCTTCTCCCACAATTCCAAATGATGCTCCATGTAATGTATTCATGGCAATTAATGCTCTCACAGTGCATACCAAATGAGCTGCTAATGGCTGGCCACCCTATCCCCCAACGTTTACCTACCCATCTGTCTGTTTTGCTGAAGGTACTTTCCACAGCATATGTTTCTTTTGGCTCTTTCAGTGCCACCAGCAAAGGCAGAGTCACCCATCAGAAGGACATTCCAGTCAGCAGCCAGCAGGAAGTTGTATGAGAGCATTTCTGGGCTTGGTTAGGTTCTTCTGCTTGAGTTTTCTTTGTAGTAGCATAGAAAGGATTGGGTTGGAAGGTGACCTCTAAAGGTCACCCAGTCCGACCCCCTGCACTCAGCAGGGACATCCTCCACCAGAGCAGGTTGCTCACAGCCTTGCCCAGCCTCACCTTGAGTATCTCCAGGCATGGAGCCTCAACCACCTCCCTGGGCAACCTGTTGCAGTGTTGCAGCAGCCTCCTGGTGCAGAACTTGTTCCTCACATCCAATCTCCATCTGCTCTGCTCTCATTTCCAACCATTGCCCTTGGTCCTGTCCCTGCAGCCCTTTGGGATCAGTCTCTCTGCAGCTTTCTTGTAGCTATTTCAGATACTGGAAGGTCACAATTAGGTCTCCCTGGAGCCTTCTCTTCCCCAGGCTGAACACCCTCAGCTCCCTCAGCCTGTCCTCATAGCAGAGGCATCCCAATGCAATCATTTTCATGGCTCTCCTCTAGACTCATCCAAGTCCATGTCATACAATTATAGAATCACAGAGTTGGAATCAAACAGGTTGGAAGAGACCTCCAAGATCATCCAGTCCAACCTAGCACCCAGCCCTATCCAGTCAACCAGACCATGGCACCAAGTGCCTCATCCAGGCTTTGCTTCAACACCTCCAGGTACAACTCCACCACCTCCCTGGGCAGCCCATTCCATATCCTCCAACTCTGTGATTCTGTGTCATGGAGATACATCAGCCTTAGGGTCATAGAATCATAGAACCAACCAGACTGGAACAGACCTCCAAGCTCATCCAGTTCAACCTAGCACCCAGCCCTAGCCAATCAACAAGACCATGGCACTAAGTGCCTCTTGAACCAAATCTTCTTTGTGCCATGGCATGTCTTGGCCAAATGCATTTGGTTTTTATTTATTTTGAAGGTTTATTCTAGCTTTTTTTGAGTTAACTCTGAGTGAATTTGCATGCAATAATGCTGCCTGCCCAGCTGATTCCCATGGGCTGGCAGCAAACCCAGAAAGGTGGCAAGGTAAGGAAAAGGGCAGAATGCTTTAAGGTCCCTTTCATCCTCTACCATCCTGTGCTTCTGTGACTCTCTGTGTTCAGTCCTTTCTTGCCAGCCAGAGCCCACCCTTGGCTGTGCAGAGCAGAGGGCAGGCTTTGGTGCAGCTCTCCAGCACCCAGTTAACACCAAAGCTCTGTCCATTAGCTCCTCTTGCATTTAGGTAGGAAGGTTTATTTACTTTGAGGGTGCTGGAAGCCTGGAGCAGGCTGCCCAGAGAAGTTGTGGAGTCTCCTTCTCTGGAGGCTTTCCAACCCCAGCTGGTTGTGTTCCTGCATGACCTGTTCTAGGTGATCCTGCCCTGGCAGGGGCTTGGACAGGATGATCTTTTGAGTTCCCTTCCAAGCCTTTCCAACCCCAGCTGGATGTGCTCCTGTGTGACCTGCTCTAGGTGATCCTGCCCTGGCAGGGGCTTGGACAAGATGATCTTTTGAGTTCCCTTCCAAGCCTTTCCAACCCCAGCTGGATGTGCTCCTGTGTGACCTGCTCTAGGTGATCCTGCCCTGGCAGGGGGCTTGGACTGGATGATCCTTTAAGATCCCTTCCAACTTCTACCTTTCTGTGCATCTTTGACTCTCTATGTTCAGTCCTTTCTTGCCAGCCAGAGCCCACCCTGGGCTGTGCAGAGCAGAGGGCAGGCTTTGGTGCAGCTCTCCAGCACCCAATGAACACCAAAGCTCTGTCCATTAGCTCCTCTTGCATTTAGGTAGGAAGGGTTTTATTTTTTACTTTGAGGGGTTCTGTTTTCTTTGTGCTGTTTGGAAATGCTGAGCAGCAGAAGCCATCCTGGCTCTGGTAGGGGCCCTTTGATGGGAGTTGTGCTGAAGTTAATGTTGCAGAGAGGTCGTTGGGAAGCCCCCAGCGAGCAGGCTGCGGTGAGCTGACTGGTCAAACGATTCCATCTGTAGATAAAGCTGCTACTGGAAGCATTTATCAACCTCCCAGTTGTTTAATTGAGGATCCTGCTGCTCCCACACTCGATCTGGGTTTTGTCATGCACCCTGGTGGGGTTTGAAAGGAAAAGCAAAAGCATGCACAAGTGGCTCAGCTGCTTTCAGATACCTTCTTCAGAAGCCAGGAATACTTCCAAAGCCTTTAGCTCCTTACAACTTTCATCATATACTCAGAGAATTGGTTGGTTGGTGTTTTTTTGGGTGCTTTTTTTAGATCACTGATGGAGTTTTGAGTGAAGGATTCTTTGGACACTTTACTGATAGTGTTAAGTAAACTTCACTAACTCCAATCTAAGCCCAGCTCTTTACTGGAGGGAATCAAAGCAGGGGGAGTCCTTCTCCCCTGAACTTGTAAAAGCCCAAATCTCAGGTTTATAGCTTCAGCCTTCTTCTCCAAACAGCTCAATCCAGCAGCCTCAGTCAGCTTATTTAACACTTTGTCCTCCTCTCCCTCAGCTTCACCAGCAGCTTTCTTCCAGTTCCACTGTGGACCTGTGGTAGCTCTCAAAACCTTAGCATTTCACAGAATCACAGACTCACCTGGCTGGAAAACACCTTCAGGCCATCAAGTCCAGCTATAACCTAACAACTCCTTGCACACAACTCCTAGGCCATGTCATAGAATCACAGAATCAGTCAGGGTTGGGAGGAACCACAACGATCAGCCACTTCCAACCCCCTGCCACGCCCAGGGACACCCTACCCCACAGCCTCATCCAGCCTGGCCTTAATCACCTCCAGCCATGGGGACTCAACCACCTCCCTGGGCAACCCATTCCAGCCTCTTACCACTCTCATGCTCAACAACTTCCTTCTCACCTCCAGGCTGAATCTCCCCACCTCCAGCTCTGCTCCATTCCCCCCAGTCCTGTCACTCCCTGACAGCCTAAATAGTCTCTCCCCAGCTTTTTTGTAGCCCCCTTCAGATCCTGGAAGGCCACAAGAAGGTCACCTGGGAGCCTCCTCTTCTGCAGACTGCACAGCCCCAACTCTTTCAGTCTGTCCTCATAGCAGAGCTGCTCCCTAAGCACCTCATCTCAATGTCTTTTAAACACCTCCAGGGATAGTAACTCCACCACCTCCCCATTCCTGGGGAGACCCTTTTGGTGAGGAAATTTGTCCTAATATCCAACTTGAACTTCCTCTGGTACAGCTTGAAGCCATTTCCTCTTGTTCACAGGCTCATAGGGTGTCAGGGATTGGAGAGGATCCAAAGAGCTCATAGACTCAACACCCCCTGCCAGAGCAGGGCCACACAGTCTAGCTCAGGTCACACAGGAACACAGCCAGACAGGCCTGGAAAGGCTCCAGGGAAGGAGACTCCACAACCTCTCTGGGCAACCTGTGCCAGTGCTCTGGGACCCTTCCAGTCAAGAAGTTCCCCCTTGTGTTGAGCAGGAACCTCCTGTGCTGCAGCTTCCATCCACTGCTCCTTGTCCTGTCCCAGGCAGCAGTGAGCAGAGCCTGTCCCCCCCCTCCTGACCCCCACCCCTCAGACATTTATAGACATTGATTAAATCCCCTCTCAGTCTTCTCTTTCCCGGGCTAAGCAGCCCCAGGTCCCTCAGCCTCTCCTCACCAGGCAGTGCTCCACTGCCCTCATCATCCTCATAGCTCCCCCTTGGGCTCCCTCCAGGGATCTACCTGTCCCTCTGGAACTGGGGAGCCTTAGAAGCAGAGCCCAACCCCCACCTGGCTCCAACCTCCGCTCAGGGAGCTGCAGAGGGCAGTGAGCTCTGCCCTCAGCCTCCTTTGCTCCACACCAAACCTCCCTAGATCCCTCAGCTGCTCCTCCCCAGTCCTGTTCTCCAGACCCCTCCCCACTTTGCCGCCCTTCTCTGGACCTGCTCCAGGCTCTCAGTGTCCTTCCTGGAGTGAGGGTCCCAAACCTGACCCCAGCACTCAAGCTGTGGCCTCAGCAGTGCTGAGCACAGAGGCACAATCCCTGCCCTGCCTCTGCTGCTGATGGAATTGCTGATCCAGGCCAGGCTGCTGGTGGCAGATGCACAAGAAAGAGGAACACCATGAGAGAGGAAGGAAAATGGGACAAGGCATAGAATGGAAGCCCATTTACATGATTTCTAGGTGGCAGCCACGCTGGGGGTGTTGATCTTACTGCTCTTTGGAACCAAGCATTGCAGATCTCATTCCAGTGCTGGCAGCCTGGTTAGAATATCCCATTGCTCAGTGTGCTCTAGGTGCCAACATCCTCCTGTTGGAAGCATCTACAATAGGATTGGTTTCAGAATGTTTCTTGCCTTTGATAGAGGCAGGAATTCATTTCAGGCACAGTGAGTTGCCTTCATGTCAACTCTGTTGGTACATTTCTGCCATTCAAATCATTGTAAAGTGGAAGAAAAGCAGAAGAAAGGATAAAAGATGAAAAATAAATGGAGGAGGGAGGGGAGGGAAGGAAGGAGAGAGGGAAATGATAATAAACCAGCCATGTTTAGGGACTATTGACAGGGTCTTGTCATGACAGGATGAGGAGCCAAGAGAGCCAATGGCATCCTGGGCTGGCTCAGGAGCAGTGTGGGCAGCAGGACAAGGGAGGTTCTTGTGCCCCTGTGCTCAGCACTGCTCAGGCCACCCCTTGAGTGCTGTGTCCATTTATGGGCTCCTCCATTCAAGAGAGCTGTTGAGGTGCTGGAAGGTGTGGAGAGCAGGGCAGCAAGGCTGGGGAGGGGCCTGGAGCACAGCCCTGTGAGGAGAGGCTGAGGGAGCTGGGGGTGTTTGGCCTGCAGAAGAGGAGGCTCAGGGCAGACCTCATTGCTCTTTGATCCCATTCTGTGCTTCTGTGCTCCACAACCTCCCTGGAGGT
Organism: Pogoniulus pusillus; assembly: GCF_015220805.1. Classification (NCBI taxonomy): domain Eukaryota; kingdom Metazoa; phylum Chordata; class Aves; order Piciformes; family Lybiidae; genus Pogoniulus; species Pogoniulus pusillus. The sequence goes on along the minus strand of NC_087270.1, from coordinate 27,693,341 downwards.
GTTCAGGACCAGTTTGGATGAGTGACCTGTTGTAGTGTGAGGTGTCCCTGCCTATGGCAAGGAGGTTGGAACTGGCTGAGCTTTTAGCTCCCTTCCCACCTAAACCATCCTATGATTCTGTGATCTTAGCAACTCAAAGCTGTCTCAGCTCTTGTGCTGCCTTGCTGCTGGCTGTTGCTTTGCTCTGCCCCCAGCACAACAAAGGACAGGCAGCTTTAATTTGCTGTAGGTTGTTTAATGCAAACGTTGAGCTCCTCTCCGTCCCTTAACAGCCCATCATTAATTTCCCTTGCACGCTGTTTCCAGGGCTCATCTACTGCTGGCTGTGGGGATAGGATGTAAAGCATCAGCTGCTGTTTCACAGCTTGGATTTTAAGGAGTCCACAAGGACAGATCAAAAGCTGAAATTCTAATATTGCCTCTAATGGAAGGAGTATTAACCAAACAAGCAGGATGGAGACTTCTTTCCCAGCAGAGCATCGCTCTGAGAGCCTTCCAGAACTTAGGGCTCTGGGCAATGTATCACAGAATGGTAGAGGATGGAAGGGACCTTAAAAGATCATCCAGTCCAAGCCCCCTGCCAAGGCAAGATCACCCAGAACAGGTCACACAGGAACACATCCAGGTGGGGTTGGAAAGGCTTGGAAGGGACCTTAAAAGATTATCCAGTCCAAGCTCCCTGCCAGGGCAGGATCTGCCAGGGTAGGGCACACAGGAACACATCCAGCTGGGGTTGGAAAGCCTTCAGAGGAGCAGACTCCACAACCTCTCTGGGCAGCCTGCTCCAGGACTCCAGCACCCTCAAAGTAAAAAACCTTCCTACCTAAATGCAAGAGGAGCTAATGGACAGAGCTCTGGTGTTTACTGGGTGCTGGAGAGCTGCACCAAAGCCTGCCCTCTGCTCTGCACAGCCAAGGGTGGTCTCTGGCTGGCAAGGAAGGACTGAACATAGAGACCCACAGAAACACAGGATGATAGAGATTGGAAGGGACTTTGAGAGATCATCCAGTCCAAGCCCCCTGCCAGGGCAGGATCTTCCAGGGCAGTGCACACAGGAACACATCCAGGTGGGCTTGGAAAGGCCACAGAGAAAGAGACTCTGCAACCCCCCTGGACAGCCTGCTCCAGGCTCCAGCACCCTCACACTGATAAACATTCCCCTCCTGCTCCCCTGGCACCTCCTCTGCTCCAGCTGGCACCCACTGCCCCTCGTGCTGCCCTTGGCCACCCCTGAGCAGAGCCTGGCTGTGTCCTCCTGACACTGCCCTGCACATCTTTAGCACAGCACTGAGGGTAGCCCTCAGGCTCCTCTGCTGCCAGCTCCCAGCCCCAGCTCCCTCAGCCTGGCTTCACAGGAGATGTTCACTGCCTGCAGCAGCTTGGGGGCTCTGGGCTGGGCTCTCCCAAGCAGTTCCCTTTGGTTCTTGTGGAACTGAGGGGCCCAGAACTGGACAGAAGCTTCCAGCTGTGGCCTCAGCAGGCAGGGGACTCTGCCTTGCTCTGCTCTCCAACAGGTCAATCCCCAGCCTATACTGATCCCTGGGGTTTGTTGTCTCCCAGATGCAGGACCCTACACGTGTATGGCTTCCTGTTCTCAGAAACAATTCAAGGCCCAGCTGGATGAGGCCTGGAGCAGCTAAGTCTAGCTGAGAAATGCCCCTGCACAGGGTGGGGAGGTTGGAGTGGATGAGCTCTGAGATCCCTTCCGACCTGAGCCCTTCTAGGATTCAGTGATTCCACGAAGTTCCAAGTGGCTCAGGTTTCTCACAGGCTCTCAGCTGCAGAGCTGAATGTATTGCCTAGAGAACAGCATCTGCTCGAGCTGGAGGTGTCCTTGCTGACTGCAGGGGGGTTGGACAAGATGACCTTTGAGGGTCCCTTCCAACCTGATGCAATCTGCAGCCTTTTGTGTAACTAGAATCAGATTTGTTTCACTTAGAAAAAAGCCTCCAACAGCTCCACAAAGCAAATTTTATCCATTTTTAACAATAAATTAGATTGGATATTAGGAAAAAATTATTTCCTCACAAAGTGGTCAGGCATTGGAATATCCTCCCAAGAGCAGAGGGTCTAGGATCACTTTTTGATGGGGAAAAACCACTGAAAAACTGAAGCTATTCCATTAAATCATAGAATCAATAGAATGGGTTAGGTTGGAAGGGACCTCAAAGCTCAGCCAGTTCAAACCTCCTGCCATAGACAGGGACAACTCCCACTAGAAGAGGTCACTCAAGGCCTCATCCATCCTGGTCCTGAACACCTCCAGGGATTTGATAAACAGTGTGCCAAGGTGGCCAGGAGAGCCAATAGCAGTGTGGGCAGCAGGACAAGGGAGGTTCTTGTACCCCTGTGCTCAGCACTGCTCAGGTCACCCCTTGAGTGCTGTGTCCAGCTGTGGGCTCCTCAATTGAAGAGAGATGTTGAGGTGCTGGAAGGTGTCGAGAGCAGGGCAGCAAGGCTGGGGAGGGGCCTGGAGCACAGCCCTGTGAGGAGAGGCTGAGGGAGCTGGGGGTGTTTGGCCTGCAGAAGAGGAGGCTCAGGGCAGACCTCATTGCTCTCTGCAGCTCCCTGAAGGGAGGCTGTAGCCAGGTGGGGTTGGGCTCTGCTGCCAGGCACCCAGCAACAGAAGAAGGGGACACAGCCTCAAGCTGTGCCAGGGCAGGTTCAGGCTGGATGTTAGGAGGAAGTTCCTGGCAGAGAGAGTGATTGGCATTGGAATGGGCTGCCCAGGAGGTGGTGGAGTGCCCATGCCTGGAGGTGTTGAAGCCAAGCCTGGCTGGGGCACTTAGTGCCATGGTCTGGTTGCTTGGCTAGGGCTGGGTGCTAGGTTGGGCTGGATGAGCTTGGAGCTCTCTTCCCACCTGCTTCATTCTATGATTCTGTGACTCTGGAGGGTGGTTGGGCTGGGTGACCTTTAGATGTCCCTTCCAACCCTCTTGAGAAGAAAGCTGAAGTTCAGAGAAGTTATTAGCAGAGCAGTGAAGGTTTTTTGACCCAGTCCTTTTCAGGATCCTGGTTAAGATTCAATCAGCCAATGTTGAATAAAAGATCTCAGAATGGGTTTGGGGTTTAGTTTTTTTTGAGAGCTATCAAGGAATATTTTAGACTGCTTTTCTCTTTTTGCTTTTTGACTGCTTCACACCTCCTGCCTTTGATATGTGGAGTTTGTTGGGTTTTTTTATGACTCCAAAAACAGGAATTTTCATGCTGTGACCCAGATTTCTATCCCACCACACACATTCCCCTGTGCATCAAGTTGAAGAAGCTAAAAAGGCCTCAAGTTTTGCAGCAAATTGGCAACCAGGATTTTAATTTTTCATTTCCCTCCCCCCACCCTTCTTTTTTTTTTTTTTTTTAATGAGTCATTTTGTAGCAAAGGAGGAGGGGGAGAACTTGCCAGTGTCACTGTGCTTGGCAAAGCCCTTGCAGCTCAGCCGGCCCAACCATGCTCTAACTCCACCAAGGCTGGGGCTAAGCCATGGCCCCTAGCACCACAGCTCTGCCTCTTGGAAACACTTCCAGGGATGAGGACTCCACCACCTCCCTGGGCAGCCTGTGCCAAGCTGTAAGAACCCTTTCAGTCAACAGGCATAGGAGGTTCCATGGGAACCTGAGGAAGTATTTTTTTCCCTCTGAGGGTGCCAGAGCACTGGAACAGGCTGCCCAGGGGGGTTGTGGAGTCTCCCTCTCTGAAGATATTCAAATCCTGCCTGGATATGTTCCTGTTCTGGGTGATCCTGCTCCAGCAGAGGGACTGGACCAGATGATCACTGAGGTCCCTTCCAGCCCCTGACATTCTATGACTCTATGAAGATTCTAACAGGTTTCTGCCAATATCCAGTTTAAACCTTCCCTGGTGCAGCTCGAGGCCATTTCCACCCCTTCTATCTCTTCATCCTGGGGAGCAGAGTCACAGAATAACAGAATCATAGGAACATCCAGGTTGGAAAAGCCCCTCAGGATCAACAAGTCCAACCAGTAAGACTACCCTGCAAGATTCACCTTAAACCATAGTCCTAAGCAAGAAAAAGATTGCCTCTTCTCAGGGACCAATGAGCTCTGCCCTCAGCCTCCTCTTCTCCATACCAAACCCCCCAGCTCCCTCCGCTGCTCCTCCTCAGCCCTGTTCTCCAGACCCTTCCCCACCTTTGGTGCCCTTCTCTGGCCCTGCTCCAGCAAATGAATATCCTTCTGTAGCATAGCCTGGTTGGTGTTTTGATGCCATCCTTGGCTCAAACTCTGCTTAAGGCAAGGCATGAAAATGAAAGACTCATTCCCTGCAGATATTCAAGGTGAGGCTGGGCAAGGCTGTGAGCAACTTGTTCTAGTGGAGGATGTCCCTGCTGAGTGCAGGTGGGAGTTGGACTGGATGAGCTTTGGAGGCCCCTCCCAAACCATCCTAGGATTCTATGATCTACTTCCAACTCTCCTGCCATGGACAGAGACACCTCACACTAGCCCAGGTTGCTCAAGGAGCTGACCTTGAACACCTCCAGGGAGAGAGCATCCACAACCTCCCTGAGACATTCAAGGTGTGGACAAGGCTATGAGCAGCCTGCTTTAGTGGGGTATATCCCTGCTGACTGCAGGGGGTTGGACTGGATGAGCTTTGGAGTTCCCTCCCAACCCAGTGCCTATGATCTAGTTCCAACTCCCCTGCCATGGGCAGGGACACTTCGCACCAGTCCAGGTTGCTCAAGAACCTGACCTTGAACACCTCCAGGGAAGAAACAGACACAACTCCTTGGAGGCTTTGGAGGTGCCTTCCAACCCAATTCATTCTTTGTCTCTGGGATGCTCATCTCCTTTGAAATAGGAGCATCAGGCCTGCTGCAAGCAGAGATGATGCAAGCAGCTTTCACGCAATGCCAGCTTGTTAGGGGTTGGGGGGGGACCTCAAAAGATCATCTAGTAGCTGTTGGAGGAGCAATAGCATTTAAAATCTGGATAGCCCACATATTAAGTGCCCCAAGACAGAAGCAATAAGGGGTAAAGAACACTTCCTCTATGGCCCTGTTTTGTAATTAGTAAATGAAATGCTTGAAATGAATCCAAAAGCCTTGGGAGAAGGCAGCGTTCCCTAGAAATCCCTGCTCTCAAACAGCCCTCATCCTTCAGCATTCCTCCACTTCTGTGAGTTCACAGCATCTGCTGCTTCAATCTAACAGCACATATGGCAGCAGCATCTTGGAAAGCAGTGTAAAACACACAAAAATAACAAAAACTCACCCCAACACCAGAAAAAGAGAGCAAAAAGAGACTTTTATGAGGACTGCTGCTATGCTCCTGGGGCACCACTGCAGTCCTGTCTTCACTGATGGAGATAGAATGAGAAGCTTGAGGAGGGTAGATGAGGGTCAAAGGCTGCAGAACAAATTCAGTCAAATCTTCCCTTTTATTCTTTTGGGGGTTTTGTACTCATAGAAGCATAGGATGGGTTAGGTTGGAAGGGAGCTCAAAGCTCAGCCAGTTCCAACCCCACCCTGCCATAGGCAGGGATACCCCCCACTAGAACAGGTCACTCAAGGCCTCAAACAGCCTGGTCCTGAACATTTCCAGGGAGGTTGTGAAGCACAGAAGCACAGAATGGGATCTTTGATTCTGTGACTCTGTGCTCCACAACCTCCCTAGGCCACCTGTGCCAGTGTCTCACTGCCCTCACTGCAAAGATTCTGTGCTCCACAACCTCCCTGGGCGACCTGTGCCAGGCTCTCACCACCCTCACTGCAAACAATTTCTTCCTAACATCCACTTTCAATCTCCCCTCTGCCACTTCAAACCCATTCCTCCTCCTCCTCTCATGACAAGACCTTCTCAATAGTCCCTCCCCAGCCCTCCTGCAGCCCCCTTCACATCCTGCAAGGCCACTCCAAGGGCTCCTGGAAGCCTTCTCTTCTGCAGCCTGCACAGCCCCAACTCTCTCAGCCTGTCCTCACAGCACAGCTGCTGCAGCCCTCTCAGCATCTTGGTGGCCTCCTCTGCACTGGCTCCAACACTTCCATGTCCTTCTTAGTTCCAAATGAGTTGGGCTTGTCCAGCCTGGAGGAAAGAAGGCTCTGGGGAGACCTTAGAGCAGTCACTGGTGCTGTTGGTATGCCAGAGAGATGATAACCATTCATCTGGACAAGCTGGACAGATGGACCCAGGGTGAGCCTTGTGAGGTTCAACAAGAGCCAGTGCAGGGCCATGCACCTGAGCAGGGCCAATTCTCCTTACTGACAGAGGCTGGGGGCTGAGGGGACAGAAAGCAGCCCTGTGGAAAAGGACTTGGGATGCCTGCTGGATGAGAAGCTGGGCAGGAGCCAGCCATGGGCAGTGGCAGCACAGAAGGCCAAGGGCAGCCTGGGCTGCATCCAAAGCAGTGTGGGCAGAGCTGGAGAGAGGGGATCCTGCCCCTCTGCTCTGGGGAGACCTCACCTGCAGGGCTGGGGCCAGATATGGAGCCCTCAGCATGGGAAGGACCTGGAGCTGCTGGAGAGGGTCCAGAGGAGGCCACAAAGATGCTCAGAGGGCTGGAGAAGCTCTCCTGTGAGGACAGGCTGAGAGAGTTGTGGCTGCTCAGCCTGGGGAAGAGAAGGCTCCAGGGAGACCTCAGAGCTGCATTTCAGTGTCTGCAGGCAAGCTGGGGAGGAACTGCTGAGAAGGACCTGTGGGGATAGGGCAGGGGCAATGTTCTGAACCTGTGGCAGGGCAGATTGAGGCTGGGCAACAGGAGGAAGTCCTGCACTGTGAGGGTGGTGAGACACTGGTAGAGGCTGCCCAGGGCTGTGCTTGAGGCCATCCCTGGAGACATTCCCCATGAGAGTCGACACAGCCCTGGGCAGTCTGCTCGGGCTGGAGGTGTCCCTGCTGCCTGCAGGGCAGATGGACAAGATGACCTTTGAGGGTCCCTTCCAACCTGATGCAATCCGTGGATCTTCAAGGCCCCTTCTTTAAAGCCTTCTTCCTCACCTTTTTCTTTTCCACTCAGGATTGCAGGAGGTGCTCCAACTTCCCTGTGAGCCTGGAGTGCTGTTCTGAAGCCTGCAAGCAGCATTCATGCAAATCCTAGCCAATGCTGCTGACATTTTATCTCTGGCAAGCCAAGTGTGTAATTAATTTGGAGATCATCATACACTGCTTTTGTGAACTGGTTTCAACAGCAAACTATTCTGCCACTGGGTAAACATGTGGCTTTTATCACTCAATCTTGTTCCTCTGCTTGTTTTGGGTTGAGTTTTTTTTTCCTGCCTGAATGTATTCCAGCAGCAAGCAGTTTGTGTCTCTCAGGGGTTAGCAGATTCAGATGGAATTCTGCTGAGGGTTCATACAATCAGGGAACGGTTGGAAGGGACCTCCAAAGCTGACCCAGCCCAACCCCCTGCACCCAGCAGGGACATCCTCCACTAGAGCAGGTTGCTCACAGCCTTGCCCAGCCTCACCTTAAATATCTCTAACTATGGAGCCTCAACCACCTCCCTGGGCAACCTGTTGCAGTGTTGCAGCAGCCTCCTGGTGCAGAACTTGTTCCTCACATCCAATCTCCATCTGCTCTGCTCTCATTTCAAACCCTTGCCCTGGTCCTGTCCCTGCAGGCCTCTGCAAACAGTCCCTCTGCAGCCTGCTTGGAGCCCTTCAGGTGCTGGCAGGCTGCTGTTAGGTGTTCCAGGAGCCTTCTCTTCTTCAGGCTGAACACTCCCAGCTCCCTCAGCCTGTCCTCCTAGCAGAGCTGTTCCAATGCCCTAATCACTTTCATGGCTCTCCTCTGGACCCACTCCATCAGGTCCATGTCCTTCCTGTGCTGAGGGCAGAACCTTATGATTGAGAGACTTCTAGAACATGAAAAGCAGTGAGGGCACAACCATGTCTTTAAGGCACAGCCTCCAGGCAAAGGGAGCTTCATGCTCAGGTGGTTAATGAAGATACAATTCCTCCATGAATTCCTGAAGACAGTAGTGACCTTTAGGAAGTCTACAGCATGGCATTGTCCTCCTTGGAGGTCATGTCTGGCTTTGGGAGAATGTGGATAAAGCTGACCCATTGAAATGGCCTGAAATGGTGCTGGGGAGGGTTAGGTTGGAGAGGAGGAAAAATGTCTTTGGTGTAAGAGTGGTAAGGGTTTGTACAGGCTGCTCAGGAAGGTGGTGGAGTACCCATCCCTGGAGGTGCTCAAGAACCATTGAGGCCAATGACACTTGGGGCCATGTTTTATTGGCCATGGTGGTGCTGGGGAGGGACTATTGACAAGGTCTTGTCATGAGAGGAGGAGGAGGAATGGGTTTGAAGTGGCAGAGGGGAGACTGAAAGTGGATGTTAGGAAAAAGTTCTTTGCAGTGAGGGTGGTGAGACACTGGCACAGGTTGCCCAGGGAGGTTGTGAATCACAGCCTGTGAAGAGAGGCTGAGGGAGTTTGGCCTGCAGAAGAGGAGGCTCAGGGCAGACCTCATTGCTGTCTACAGATCCCTGAAGGGAGGTTGTAGCCAGGTGGGGTTGGGCTCTGCTGCCAGGCAGCCAGCAACAGAACAAGGGGACACAGCCTCAAGCTGTGCCAGGGCAGGTTCAGGCTGGATGTGAGGAGGAAGTTGTTGTCAGAGAGAGTGATTGGCATTGGAATGGGCTGCCCAGGGAGGTGGTGGAGTGCCCATGCCTGGAGGTGTTGAAGCCAAGCCTGGCTGGGGCACTTAGTGCCATGGTCTGGTTGCTTGGCTAGGGCTGGGTGCTAGGTTGGGCTGGTTGAGCTTGGAGGTATCTTCCAACCTGCCTGATTCTATGATTGTATGATTCTGTGATTCTAAGTCTGATCTTGAATGTCTCCAGGGATTGGCCTGAACACAGCCCTGGGCAGCCTGTTCCAGTGTCTCACCACCTTCACTGTGCAAAACTTCCTCCTGGTGTCCAACCTAAATCTCCCCTGCTCCAGTTTTAAACCTCATCCTATCCCCACAGGCTCTTCTAAACAGCTTCTCCCCAGCATTCCTCTAGGTCCCCTTCAGATGTTGAAATGCTGTTCTGAGGTGTCCCTGGAGCCTTCTCTCCTCCAGACTGAACAGTCCCAATTCTTTCAGCCAGTCCCTGCAGCAGAGGTTCTCCAGCCCTCTGATCATCTTTGTGGCCTTCTCTGAACCCTCTCCAGCAAGTCCATGTCCATCTTGTCTCATGGGCCCCATAGCTGGGCACAGCACTGCAGGTGAAGTCTCAACAGAGCAGAGTGGCAGAAATCCCTGCTGAAGCTGTGTTTGCAGCCCTGAGGAGAGGGACTTGGGGGTGCTGGTGGACGAGAAGCTCAACAGGAGCCAGCAGTGTGCACTTGCAGCCCAGAAAGCCAACCAGAGCCTGGGCTGCATCAGGAGAAGTGTGGCCAGCAGGGCCAGGGAGATGATTTCCCTCTCTGCTGTGCTCTGCTGAGATCCCATCTGGAGTACTGCATCCAGTTCTGGAGCCCCTAGGACAAGAGGGATGTGGAGATGCTGGAGTGTGTCCAGAGAAGGGCCAGGAGGATGCTGAGAGGGCTGCAGCAGCTCTGCTGTGAGCACAGACTGAAAGAGTTGGGGCTGTGCAGTCTGCAGAAGAGGAGGCTCCCAGGTGACCTTCTTGTGGCCTTCCAGGATTTGAAGGGGGCTACAAAAAAGCTGGGGAGGGACTTTTTAGGCTGTCAGGGAGTGAGAGGACTGGGGGGAATGGAGCAAAGCTGGAGGTGGGGAGATTCAGAGTGGATGTGAGGAGGAAGTTGTTGAGCATGAGAGTGGTGAGAGGCTGGAATGGGTTGCCCAGGGAGGTGGTTGAGTCCCCATGGCTGGAGGTGTTTAAGGCCAGGCTGGCTGAGGCTGTGGGCAGCCTGCTCTAGGGTAGGGTGTCCCTGCCCATGGCAGGAGGTTGGAACTGGCTGATCCTTGTGGTGCCTTCCAACCTTGACTGATTCTGTGATTCTATGAAATCCCTGCTGAAGCTGTATTTGAAGCTGAGTATTTTATGTACAACCATCAGGCCAACAAATCTGTCAGAATCCCCACTTGACACCAGTGCTTCATCAAAAAAACACAACCCTCCACCTCTCTTCCTCTAAATTATATTCAAACAGACCAAATGAGCCTTTTCCTGTTGCAGAGCAGGAATTCAAACCTTATTTGTTCAGGATGTCAAATTGCTGGCAAGGAGTCCTTGGCTTGGCAAGCTCTAAACCCTGTACTTAAATTGAAGCTGATACCTTTGGAGTGCAAACACTCTGCCAGGTTTGAAGGCTTAGACAACCCTGGGTAAAAGCCACTAATGGTTCTTCGCTTCAAGGTGGCACCAAGAAGGAAAGCAAAAGCAATCAGTTTGGTTTCAAACGCTAATGGCTGAGACATTAGGACATTGCCCAGGGCTGTGGTTGAGTCCCTGTCCCTTGGAGACACTCAAGATCAGCCTTGATGTGGCCCTGCAGCCTGATCTAGTTGGAGGTGTCCCTGCTGCCTGCAGGGGCTTGGACAAGCTGACCTTTGAGGGGCCCTTCCAACACAATCTGTAAGGCTGTGCATTAGCACAGTCTTGTGTCCAGCTGTGGGCTCCCCAGCACAAGAGAGACAGGGAACTGGAGAGAGTCCAGCAGAGACTATGAGGATACTGAAGGACCTGGAACATCTCTGTGGTGAGGACAGGCTGAGAGCCCTGGGACTGAGAGCCTGAGGGGGATCTGATCGATGTTGATCAATACTTCAAGGGTGGGGGTCAGGAGGATGGGACCAGGCTGTGTTCAGTGGTGCTCAGAGACAGGACAAGGGGTAAGGGGCACAAAGTGGCACATCAGAAGTTCCACCTGAACATGAGGAGGAACTTCTGTCATTTCAGGGTACTGGAGCTCTGGAGCAGGCTGCCCAGAGGGGCTGTGGAGTCTGCATCTCTGGAGCTCTCCCTACCCACCTGGATGTGCTCCTGTGTGCCCTGCCCTGGATGACCCTGCCTTGGCAGGGGGATTGGACTGGATGATCTCTAAAGGTCCCTTCCAACCTTTGGCATTCTGTAGTTCTGTGATTAGGGCTGGGTTGGACACAAAGATCCTAGAGGACAACTCCTGTGCAGCATCCAGGCCTCTATCATGTATGATCACCCTATGAGCAGAGGCTGAGGGAGCTGGGGTTGTTTAGCCTGGAGAAGAGGAGGCTCAGGGGTGACCTCATTGATGTCTACAACTACCTGAAGGGAGGTTGTAGCCAGGTAGGGTTGGACTCTTCTGCCAGGCAATCAGCAATAGAACGAGAGGACAGTCTCAAGCTGTGCCAGGGCAGGTTCAGGCTGGATGTTAGGAGGAAGTTGTTAGCAGAGAGAGTGATTGGCATTGGAATGGGCTGCCCAGGGAGGTGGTGGAGTGCCCATACCTGGAGGTGTTGAAACAAAGCCTGGCTGGGGCACTTAGTGTCATGGTCTGGTTGCTTGGCTAGGGCTGGGTGCTAGGTTGGACTGGATGAACTTGGAGGTCTCTTCCAACCTGCCTGATTCTATGATTCTGTGATTGTAGCACAAGAGGCTCAAAGCTTTACCTTTTTAGCCCTCTTCATGCACTTGAGGATTCCTCCATGCCAGCCTCCTCCAGGAGCACCAATGAACTCCCTTCTCCTTCTGCTTCCCAATCTATTCTTTAAGGGAAGCAAAAATGATTCCAAGGCCCTGTGCTGGGATCCCAGTCACACATACAGCAACAGCATTTGCAGTCCTAGCCTGAACTGCTCAAAAAGATCTCAGCTAAGATGTTCCTTCAGCAAAGCATGAAAGAAAAGTGATTGACAGTAGAAACCTCCGCAGTACCAACAGAAGTGGTCCTCTTAAAAGCCATCAGCTTGAGCTTCCTCCATGGCCAATGGAAATAAAGGAGGAATTTTATGGTTCAGGGTACCCAGGCTGTTCTGGATGTCTGACTGAGGATGAAATAAAGGCAGAGGGAGGCTGGAGATGAGGAAGAAATTCTTTACAGTGAGGGTTTGGGAGACACTTGCACAGGTTGTCCAGAGAGGTCGTGCATGCTCCAACCAGCATCTCCACCCATGCCTCCTACTCCACAAGCATGTGCTTGTCCTGAGAATAGATTCCTACCTTTCACTGGGAGTTTAGTTAAGCCAAATGATGAATATGTTTCCATCTTCTGCACTCTTCCTTCTTCAAGGATCTCCTCCATTCTCTTTCAGAACATTTCCATCCTCTTTCAGGTTTCCATCCTCTTTCAGAAGCTTTCCATCCTCTTTCAGGTGTCCATCCTCCTTAAGAAGGTTTCCACCCTCTCTCAGAAGGTTTTCAGCCTCTTTCAGTAGGTTTACATCCTCCTTCACAAGGTTTCTGCCCTGTTTTAGAAGGTTTCCATCTTCTTTGACAAGGTTTCCATCCTATTTTAGAAGGTTTCCATCCTCTTTCACAAGGTTTCCATCCTCTTTCAGGTTTCCATCTTCTTTGACAAGGCTTCTATCCTCCTTGACAAGGTTTCCATCCTCTTTCACAAGGTTTCCATCCTCTTTCACAAGGTTTCCATCCTCTTTCAGGTTTCCATCTTCTTTGACAAGGCTTCTATCCTCCTTGACAAGGTTTCCATCCTCTTTCAGAAGGTTTCCATCCTCTTTCAGGTTTCCATTCTCTTTTAGAAGGTTTCCATCCTCTTTGACAAGGTTTCCAACCTTTTTCACAAGGTTTCCATCCTCTTTCAGAAGGTTTCCATCCTCTTTCAGTAGGTCTCCATCCTCCTTCACAAGGTTTCTGCCCTGTTTTAAAAGGTTTCCATCTTCTTTGATGAGGTTTCCATCCTCTTTGACAAGGCTTCTGTCCTCTTTGACAAGGTTTCCATCCTCTTTTGCAGGGTTTCTATCCTCTTTCAGAAGGTTTCCATCCTCCTTCACAAGGTTTCCATCCTCTTTCAGAAGGTTTCCATCCTCTTTCAGGTTTCCATCCTCTTTGACAAGGTTTTCATATTCTTTGACAAGGTTTCCATCCTCTTTCAGAATGTTTCCATCCTCTTTCAGGTTTCCATCCTCTTTGACAAGGTTTCCATCCTCTTTCAGATGGTTTCCATCCTCTTTGACAAGGTTGCTATCCTCTTTGACAAGGTTTCTATCATCTTTCAGAAGGTTTCAGTCCTCTTTGACAAGGTTTCCATCCTCTTTTAGAAGGTTTCCATCCTTTCAGATGGTTTCCATCCTCTTTCAGATGGCTTCCATCCTATTTGACAAGGTTGCTATCCTCTTTCACGTTTCCATCCTCTTTGACAAGGTTTCTATCATCTTTCAGAAGGTTTCCATCCTCTTTCAGAAGGTTTCCATCCTCTTCCACTAAGTTTTCCAGTACCTTTCAGGACTTTGCTTTCCAGGTCCTTGGTAATAGTCAATTTTGTCAAGGACTTCAATGTTTTGTCCTCGTGCCTATGAAACCATCTCAGCTACCATCACTTCTGTAGCTTCTTTTAATATTGCATGAAGCAAATTCACACCAAAAAGAGGCACAGCCAGGTCCATGCATGGCTTCAGCTGGTGAACAGTCCTTGTGCTGGCTCTGCAAAGTCAATCTCACCCTTGGGAGGAATTTCAAGTCAGAAGAGAACAGAAGGCAACTCTGTTCTCTTTCCCCATCCCAACTCTCTTCCCCTTATAAACAAACTTTGACTGTGAGACTCTCTCTGTTGCCAAAGCTTCCAATTTTATCACAAGCCCAAACATAGTGGATTTGCTTCTATTTTTCTCCTCCTCCCTCCCTCCTTCTCCTTTTAAACCCCCAGCTCCTGGAGTCATGTGGAACACTCAAGGAATTTCAGTTGTCTTACAAAAAAAGCTTTGCATTTCTGGCCCACACAGCTGCAGAGGAAACCCTACAAATCTGACCCCATTGCACCTTAACCACTCTCCAAAAGCAGAAGGCAAAGGGAAAAAAATAAAGGAGCCAAGTTCCATTCAGTGCCATGATTTGCAGGCCAACCTCGTGATTATTTCAAGCCCAAGTCAAGATTTTTTGGATGGTTTGGGTTGGCAGAGTTGGAGACTTCATTATAGTTTCAAAGACTATAAAAAGTAAAATAGAATAATAATGAAAAAAAACAAAACTAAACTAAACTAAAAAAACTATAAAAGCCTAAAGTTTCCAAGCTGTGCAATTATCAAAATGATGGAGAGTTTGAAATAGAGCAGAAATGACAGGCAGGCCTGGGCCAACCTTTTCCAAATGGGGGCTGATGGAGCCTGCTTCAGCTCTTTCACTGCCACATGCAGACACAGTGGACCTGATTAGCCTAAATATAGCTCTCACTGGAGATCAATTGGCTTAGGCAGGAGATCAGTGCCGTGGGAGGCTTGTACTTCACAAGTGCCAGAGGTGAATTTCACCCTGAGGAAGTCAAAAGGAGAAGAGGGGAAGGTTTGGTGTTGGAATGGGCTGCCCGGGGAGGTGGTGAAGTTGTCATCCCAAGAGGTGTTGAAGCCAAGCCTGGCTGGGGCACTTAGTGCCATGGTCTGGTTGATTGGACAGGGCTGGGTGCTAGGTTGGGCTGGATGAGCTTGGAGGTCTCTTTCAACCTGCTTAATTCTATGATTCTATGCTGCTGGGTGCTAGATTTGGCTGGATGAGCTTGGAGGTCTCCTCCAACCTGCTTAATTCTATGATTCTATGCTGCTGGGGGCTAGGTTGGGCTGGATGAGCTTGGAGGTCTCTTTCAACCTGCTTAATTCTATGATTCTATGCTGCTGGGTGCTAGATTTGGCTGGATGAGCTTGGAGGTCTCCTCCAACCTGCTTAATTCTATGATTCTATGCTGCTGGGGGCTAGCTTGGGCTGGATGAGCTTGGAGGTCTCTTTCAACCTGCTTAATTCTATGATTCTATCCTGCTGGGTGCTAGATTTGGCTGGATGAGCTTGGAGGTCTCCTCCAACCTGCTTGGTTCTATGATTCTATGCTGCTGGGGGCTAGGTTGGGCTGGATGAGCTTGGAGGTCTCTTCCAATCTGCTTGATTCTATGGTTCTATGCTGCTGGGTGCTAGGTTGAGCTGGATGAGCTTGGAGCTCTCTTCCAACCTGCTTAATTCTATGATTCTATCCTGCTGGGGGCTAGGTTGGGCTGGATGAGCTTGGAGCTCTCTTCCAACCTGCTTAATTCTATGATTCTATGCTGCTGGGTGCTAGGTTGGACTGGATGAGCTTGGAGGTCTCTTCCACCTGCTTGATTCTATGATTCTGTTTGCTGACCTTCCTCCAGCTGGGACTGGGGAAAGCCATTTGTGAAATACAGGACAGAGGTTTACCAAAAAAAAAACAGACATGTGGAAGTGATTTATGGATTCTCTGGGAGGTTCCTAGTGCTAATGGCTGGAAATCTGAGAAACACAGAACGGTAGGGGTTGGAAGGGACCTCTGCAGATTGAGTTCAACGCCACTGCCAAATCAGGATCACCTAGGGGAGGTCACACAGGAACCTGTCTTCTTGAAAGTCTCCCTTTGCATCCTCTTTGGGCAGCCTGCCCAAGGGCTCCAAGCACCCTGACACAAAAGAAGCTTTGCCTCCTGGGTTTGATTCACCAAACTGGAAAAACAGGGACTTGCTGGGTGGAGCACTGCTGGATAAGGAATTAGCTGGATGGTGGCACTTAGAGAGTGGTGATCAAGGGCACAATGCCCACCTGGAGACCAGTGCTGGAGTCCTCTCACTGGAATCAAAGTGTGCTCTGGTAGAGAAGATTTGGCTCTCCAGGAGACCACATCTGGAGAGGGCTCCAGCAGCTCTGCTCTGAGGACAGGCTGAGAGAGTTGGGGCTCTGCAGGCTGGAGAAGAGAAGGCTTCCAGGAGCCCTTGGAGTGGTCTTGCAGGCTGTGAAGGGGGCTGCAGGAGGGCTGGGGAGGGACTATTGAGAAGGTCTTGTGATGAGAGGAGGAGGAGGAATGGGTTTGAAGTGGCAGAGGGGAGACTGAAAGTGGATGTTAGGAAGAAGTTGTTTGCAGTGAGAGTGGTGAGAAACTGGCACAGGTTGCCCAGGGAGGTTGTGGAGCACAGAAGCACAGAATGGGATCTTTGGTCACATTCTGTGCTTCTGTGCTCGACAGCCTCCCTGGAGGTGTTCAGGACCAGGCTGTTTGAGGCCTTGAGCAACCTGTTCTATGGTGGGGGATGGAACTGTCTAAGCAATGCCAGGATGGTGGCTTCCATATCCACCAGTGAGGAGAAATCAGGGAGGAAATCATAGAATCGTAGAATGGTTTAGGTTGGAAGGGACCTGAAAGTTCAGCCAGTGTTGGGGACTCCAGAGCTGCAGCCAGGAGTGCAGGTGGGGTGTGAGGAGAGCAGAGCCAAGGGGCAGAATGCCCTCCCTTGCCCTGCTGCCCACACTGCTCTTGCTGCAGCCCAGCACAGGGTTGCTGTCTGGGCTGCACTCACACTGCAGGCTCCTCTTGAGCTTTTCCTCAGCCCAGACCCCCAGGGCCTGCTCCTCAGGGCTGCTCTCAGCCATTCCCCACCCAGCCTGCAGTTGTGCTTGGGATTGCATCCACCCAGCTTCAGGAGCTTACTCTTGGCCTTGTTGAATGCCATGAGGTTGGCCTGGGCACAGCTCTGCAGCCTGTCCAGCTCCCTCTGCATGGATCCCTGCCCTCTAGCAAGTCACCTGTGCCACACAGCTTGGTGCCAGCTGCACACTTGCTGAGGCTGCACTGCACTACTCTGTCCATGGCACTGTCAGGATCTGCAGGAGCTGATGACTTAGCAGAGCCAAAAAGATTTCCCAGCAGTTCCTTTACTCCACACCCAGGGGAAAGTCTCTTACTCATTTTAGGAGAAGGAGGAGGGGTCAAGAAGCTCCTTCAAGCAAACCTTTGGGCAGGAGGCCCCACATGGCGTGGGGGTTGTTGCGCTCACAGCCATCCTGGTAGCTCTTCTGCCTCCTTGGAACAGTTTTTATCCTGACAGTCTTCAAAAAAAAAAAACCAAGCCAAGTCTCAATTTGCATTTTTAATACTGAAATGTAATCTGCTGTTACCGGGAGACACCCCTGAGTGTTAGTGCTTAGCGCTGGGCCATTATAAACAATCAGGGAAGGATTGCAGTTTGATCTTACCCAGCCAGATGCAGGCTTGGAAAGCCAGAAAGAGGGTTTGAAAGGAGAACTAACATATGTAAAAGGTTCACAATGTTATGTTTCAAATCAGAAACAGGTCAGGAGTAGAAGGGGGGAAAAAAATAAATAAATAGAAAAATTAGAGAGGAAAAAAAATAGAAAAAAATTAGGAAGAAAAAGGAAAATGTAAAAAAAAATAGGAAAAACGAGAAGAAAGAGGAAAAGAAGAAAGAAAAAGGAAACTTTAGAGAAATAAAAAAGAGAAAAATAGGAAGAAAAAATAGAAAAAATAGGAAAAAAAATTGAAAAAATAGGAAGAAAGAAATAGAAAAAATAGGAAGAAAAAAATAGAAAAAATAGGAAGAAAAAAATAGAAAAAATAGGAAGAAAAAAATAGAAAAAATAGGAAGAAAAAAATAGAAAAAATAGGAAGAAAAAAATAGAAAAAATAGGAAGAAAAAAATAGAAAAAATAGGAAGAAAAAAATAGAAAAAATAGGAAGAAAAAAATAGAAAAAATAGGAAGAAAAAAAAGAAAAAAATAGGAAGGAAAAAAAAAGAAAAAATAGGAAGAAAAAAAGCAAAAATAGGGGAAAAAATAAAACAAATAGGAAGAAAAAAGAAAAATATAGAAAATTAGGGAAAGATAGAAGAAAAGTAGAGGAAAAGAAGAAAGAAAAAGGAAATTCTAGATTTTTTTTTAAATAGGAAGAAAAATGGGAAAATAGGAAGAAAAAATGGGGGGGGAAGGAAGAAAAAAGAGAAAATAGGAAGAAAAAAGAAAATTATAGAAAAAAATAGGAAAAGCTAGAAGAAAAATAGAGGAAAAGAAGAAAGAAAAAGGAAAATCTAGTTTTTTTTTTAATAGGAAGAAAAATGGGAAAATAGGAAGAAAAAATAGGAGGGGAAGAAGAAAAAAGAAAAAAAATAGCAAAAATAGGAAGAAAAAAGAAAATTATAGAAAAAAAAGGGAAAGCTAGAAGAAAAATAAGGGGGAAAGGAAAAGAAAAAGAATAAAGTAAAAGGAAAAATTATAAAAATGAAAAATAGGGGCAAAAAAGAAAAATATAGGAAAACCAGGAAATTTTAGAAGAAAAATACCCCAAAAAATGAAAAGGAAAAAGGGAAAATTAGAAAAAGAAATAAATAGGAAAAAAAATGTTCAATAGGAAAAGCAGGGAGGAGAAAGGGAAAAAAACCCAAAATAATAAAAACATTAAAAAAGAAAAAGAAAAACAGGAAAATGAGAAAAATAGGGGAGAAAAGGGCAAAAATAGAAGAAAGAAAACCCAAAAATAGGGGGAAATGAAAAGATAAAAAATAGGAGGGGAAGAAAAATGGGATAAGGGGGGTGGAAAGAATAATGGGGGAAAGGGGGGAAAAGAAAAATGGGAAAAGGGGAAAAAAAGAAAAGTGGGAAAAGGGGAAAAAAAAAAGTGGGAAAAGGGGTAAAAAGGAAGATGGGAAAAGGGAAAAAAAGGAAGATGGGAAAAGGGAAAAAAAGGAAGATGGGAAAAGGGGGGAGGGAAGAAAAATGGGGAAAAGGGGAAAAAAGGAAAATGGGAGAAAGGGAAAAAAGAAAAATGGGAAAAGGGGAGAGGGGGAAGAAAAATTGGGGAAAGGGGGAAAAGAAAATATATGAAAAAGGTAAAATAAGAAAATTAGAAAAAATAAAGGAAAAAAGGGGGGAAAGGAAAATAGGGGATCAAAAAGGAAAGGTAAGACAAGAAGGGAAAAAAAATAGACCCAAAACCTACAAAACAAAAGAAAATAAAAATATAGAGGAAAAAAGACAGGGGAAAACGGTGGAGAAGTAGGAAAAAAGTGGGGGGGAGGGGAGGAAAAATAGGGAATAGGAGAAAAAAAAAAGAGAGAAAAAAAAATAGGGGGTGAGGGAAAGGGCCAAAAATGCTTCAAGGCAGAGCCAAGGAGCAGAGTGGTTAAAGAGAACCAGCAAGCCCCCACCCCGGCTAATTGCCGCTCGCCTGCCGCCTCCCCCCGCCGAGCAGTAAATAAGAGCTCCGCTAGATAAAAGCAGTTATCAAACAGCAACAAATTAGCCCTGCGCCAGCTGCGAGCCGCGCCGGGGGGGGGCAGCGCGCTCGGCTCCGCTCCTTCTGCGCCGCCTCCCCAGCCGCCTGCCGCCTTCACCCCTTCCAACAGCCCGGGAAAGCGGCAGCGGCGGCGGTCGCGCTCTTTACGCGTGGCTAATTGCTGCCTCGCATCTGTAACGAGATGTTCCCCGCCCGGCCCCGGCTCGGCTGCGCGGAACGGGGACCGAGGGGAGTCCGGCCCTGACCTTAGCCAATCTTCCTGCGGGAGCTGCGCGGCGCTCGCCCTTCAGTCAGCGCTGCAGCCGCTGCTGCACAAGTGCTGCAACGGAGACTGGAATTCTTCTTTTCTCTTCTCTTTTCTCTTCTCTTTTCTCTTCTCTTCTCTCTTCTCTTCTCTTCTCTTCTCTTCTCTTCTCTTCTCTTCTCTTCTCTTCTCTTCTCTTCTCTTCTCTTCTCTTCTCTTCTCTTCTCTTCTCTTCTCTTCTCTTCTCTTCTCTTCTCTTCTCTTCTCTTCTCTTCTCTTCTCTTCTCTTCTCTTCTCTTCTCTTCTCTTCTCTTCTCTTCTCTTCTCTTCTCTTCGTTTCCTTTTTCTTTTTTCCCCTTCCCTTCCCCTTCCCTTCCCCTTCCCTTCCCCTTCCCTTCCCCTTCCCTTCCCCTTCCCTTCCCCTTCCCTTCCCCTTCCCTTCCCCTTCCCTTCCCCTTCCCTTCCCCTTCCCTTCCCCTTCCCTTCCCCTTCCCTTCCCCTTCCCTTCCCCTTCCCTTCCCCTTCCCTTCCCCTTCCCTTCCCCTTCCCTTCCCCTTCCCTTCCCCTTCCCTTCCCCTTCCCTTCCCCTTCCCTTCCCCTTCCCTTCCCCTTCCCTTCCCCTTCCCTTCCCCTTCCCTTCCCCTTCCCTTCCCCTTCCCTTCCCCTTCCCTTCCCCTTCCCTTCCCCTTCCCTTCCCTCTCACAACTGCACTTTCTCTTACATTCTCACTACCACCTTTTGTCTGGCTCTTTTCTCATTACTTTTCTTATTTTTTCGTCTTCTCCTGCTCCGTTCCTCATCCATTTCTTTTTCTGCTCTGTTCCTCACCCATTTTTTCTCCTGCTCCATTTCTTATTGATTTGTTCTCCTGCTCCTTTCTTCACCCATTTATTCTCCTTCTCTGTTCCTCACCCATTTCTTCTCCTTCTTTCCTTATCCATTTATTCTCCTGGTCCATTCCTCAATCATTTCTTCTCCTGCTCTGTTCCTCTGTGCAGAAGGGCAGTGAGAGCACTCAAACCTTCACAGGAAAGTGGTGATTTCTTTTTCACTTGAGGGCATTTGATAAACAATATGCCCAGGTGGGCAGCAGAGCCAATGGCATCCTGGGCTGGCTCAGGAGCAGTGTGGGCAGCAGGACAAGGGAGGTTCTTGTACCCCTGTGCTCAGCACTGCTCAGGTCACCCCTGGAGTGCTGTGTCCAGTTCTGGGCTCCTCAATTGAAGAGAGCTGTTGAGGTGCTGGAAGGTGTCGAGAGCAGGGCAGCAAGGCTGGGGAGTGGCCTGGAGCACAGCCCTGTGAGGAGAGGCTGAGGGAGCTGGGGGTGTTTGGCCTGCAGAAGAGGAGGCTCAGGGCAGACCTCATTGCTCTCTACAGCTCTGTGAAGGGAGGCTGTAGCCAGGTGGGGTTGGGCTCTGCTGCCAGGCACCCAGCAACAGAAGAAGGGGACACAGCCTGAAGCTGTGCCAGGGCAGGTTCAGGCTGGATGTTAGGAGGAAGTTCCTGGCAGAGAGAGTGATTTGCATTGGAATGGGCTGCCCAGGGAGGTGGTGGAGTGGCCATGCCTGGAGGTGTTGAAGCCAAGCCTGGCTGGGGCACTTAGTGCCATGGTCTGGTTGCTTGTCTAGGGCTGGGTGCTAGGTTGGGCTGGATGAGCTTGGAGGTCTCTTCCCACCTGCTTGATTCTATGATTCTATTAGTGGCTACCATCTCTGCTCTACACTCAGACCTCCAAACACTCATTCATGTCTGAGTGCTCTGAAATGTTTGCTTAATAATTTGCTTAATCATGATTCTATGATTTAAATGAGTTTGAATGGATCCAGGTTTGTTTTTTTTTTTTTCCCATCTTCTCAGTGGAAGAAACAAAACAGAATTAACAGTCTAAGGTCATAGAATCATAGAATTATAGAATCAGTCAGGGTTGGAAGGCACCACAAGGAGCAGCCAGCTCCAACCACCCTGCCATGGGCAGGGACACCTTACCCTAGAGCAGGCTGCCCACAGCCTCATCCAGCCTGGCCTTAAACACCTCCAGCCATGGGGCCTCAACCACCTCCCTGGGCAACCCATTCCAGCCTCTCACCACTCTCATGCTCAACAACTTCCTTCTCACCTCCAGGCTGAATCTCCCCACCTCCAGCTCTGCTCCATTCCCCCCAGTCCTGTCACTCCCTCACAGCCTAAAAAGTCCCTCCCCAGCTTTTTTGTAGCCCACTTCAGATCCTGGAAGGCCACAGGAAGGTCACCTGGGAGCCTCCTTTTCTCCACACTGCACAGCCCCAACTCTTTCAGTCTGTGCTCACAGCAGAGCTGCTGCAGCCCTCTCAGCATCCTCGTGGCCCTTCTCTGGACACACTCCAGCATCTCCACATCCCTTTTGTCCCAGGGGCTCCAGAACTGGATGCAGTACTCCAGATGGGGTCTCAGCAGAGCACAGCAGAGGGGGAAACCATCTCCCTGGCCCTGCTGGCCACACTTCTCCTGCTGCTGCCCAGGCTCTGGTTGGCCATCAGGATGTGAGGAACTTCCATGTCTCAGGAGCTGCTGAATGTCCTTCTTTATTATTTCCATTTTAAACAATGGGGTTGGTTTTTTTTTTTGTTGTTGTTCCTTGTTTTTTTACTGACAGTTTGGGGGCAATATACAGTAATAAATAACTACAGAATCATAGACTCGACCAGGTTGGAAGAGACCTCCAAGCTCATCCAGCCCAACCTAGCACCCAGCACTATCCAATCAACTAGACTATGGCACTAAGTGCATCATCCAGCCCTTTTTGAGCACCAGAGTGTAGGGTTTGTGTTAACATGCTGTGGGTTGTTGGATTTGGAAGTGGGGAGTGTGGGGGTGGGCAGCCTCTTTGTGGTAGTTTTACTTTCAGGGAAACACAATGGACTTTTCAGCAAGCAGCCAAAAGTGAAAAGGAATGGAACATTGCTTGCTGCAATCCCACCCAGCCAAGAGCTCTTGCATTTACCCTGAGAGCCTTTGAGTGACACCAGCAGCTTTCTCTGCTGTCATCACTTTCTTCCAAGACAATAAAATATCTTCCTGTGGTAAATAAAAAAAAAAAAAGGGCCGTGTACAAAGTGACAAATGAGGATAGAGACAGCCCAGAGGGGAAATCATGTCCTGGGCTGCAGCCAGAGCAGTGTGGGCAGCAGGGCAAAGAGGGGGGATTATGCCCCTTGACTCTGCTCTGTTCAGACCTCACCTCCAATCCTACCTCCAGTGCTGCTGGCCCCAGCAGCAGGAGGAGGACACAGAGGTACTGGAGAGAGTCCAGAGGAGGCCACAGAAATGATGCCAGGGCTGGAGTAGCTCTGCTGTGAGCACAGGCTGAGGGAGCTGGGGGGTGCAGCCTGCAGAGGAGAAGGCTCCAGGGGGACCTCAGAGCTGCCTGCCAGTGCCTGAAGGGATCCTGCAGGAAGGCTGCAGAGGGACTTGTGCTGAGGGGGGCTGAGGCAGGCCAAGGGGGAATGGTTTGAAGCTGAGGCAGAGCAGGGTTAGACTGGAGCTGAGGAAGGAGTTCTTCAGTCCCAGGGTGGGGGTTCTCTGACACAGGCTGCCCAGGGAGTCTGTGGCTGCCTTCTGCCTGGGGGTGTTGCAGTCCAGGCTGGCTGAGGCCTTGAGCAGCTGAGTCTAGCTGAGAGGTGTCCCTGGCCATGGCAGGGGGTTGAAAGGGATGAGCTCTGATGTCCCTTCCAGCCTAAACTGTTCTGTGATTCTATGAGATACATCTGCTTACATCCCTGAGCAGTGGAAGGAGCACACACAGGCCTGGGTGCCCTGGGCTAATCTGTTAGCTGAATCATGGAGCTCTAAGGTCTTAAAGTGGCATTAGGCAGAGTGTAACTGACCTCAGTCCATAGGGGCAATGCCAGGAGTTTTCACTTCAAGCATTTTTAGAAGTTAAAAATAGAAGCATTCCTTTTATTAACTGCACAGACATTCAACTGAGGGACATAGTTTAATGGCCATGGTGAGTTTGGGGTTCATGGTTGCACCTGATGATCTCAGAGGTCTCTTCCAACAGAAATAATCTTATGGTTTATGATTACAAAATGCGTTCAGCCCACGTTGCTGTGGTCAAAGTCTTGGTGGCATCAGCAATGCAAAGGGTTCAGCCTTCATTGTGATGGTCAGGGTCTTGGTGGCACCAGTAGTGCAAAGGGTTCAGCCCTCATTGTGATGGCCAAGGTCTCAGTGGCACCAGTAGTAAACAATGTTCAACCCTCATTGTGATGGTCAAGGTCTTGGTGGCACCAGTAATAAACAATGTTCAACCCTCATTGTGATGGTCAAGGTCTTGGTGGCACCAGTAGTAAACAATGTTCAACCCTCATTGTGATGGTCAAGGTCTCAGTGGCACCAGTAATAAACAATGTTCAACCCTCATTGTGATGGTCAAGGTCTTGGTGGCACCAGTAGTAAACAATGTTCAACCCTCATTGTGATGGTCAAGGTCTCAGTGGCACCAGTATTGCAAAGGGTTCAGCCCTCATTGTGATGGTCAAGGTCTCAGTGGCACCAGCAGTGAGAAATGTTTAACCCACAGTGCTGTGGTCAAAGTCTTGGTAGCAGAAGCATCAAGGTCACATCACTGTGACAATGTCTGCCTCTCAGTTCCATTCTGATCACAGAATCACAGCATCACAGAGTGTCAGGGGCTGGAAAGGACCTCCAAAGCTCATCCAGTCCAACCCCCTTGCCAGAGCAGCATCTCCTAGACCAGAGCACACCAGGAACACATCCAGGCAGGTTTGGAGTATCTCCAGAGAGGGAGACTTCACAGCCCCCCTGGGCAGCCTGTTCCAGGGTTCTGGCACCCTCACAGGGAAAACATTCCTCCTCATCTTTACATGAAACTTCTTATGGCTCAGCTTCCACCCAGTGCCCCTTGTCCTGTCCCTGGGCATCACCCAGCAGAGCCTGGCTCCAGCCTCCTGCCACTCACCTGCACATCCTGAGGTCACCTCTCAGGCTCCTCCTCTCCCAGCAGCACAGTCCCAGCTCCCTCAGGCTCTCCTCCTAACAGAGCTGTTCCATTCCCTTCAACATCTTTGTGGCTCTGTGCTGGACTCTCTCCAGCAGTTCTGTCCCTCTTGAACTGAGGGGCCCAGAACTGGACACAGTCCTCCAGCTGTGGCCTCAGCAGGGCAGAGTAGAGGGGCAGGAGAATCTCTCTCAACCTCCTAAGCACAGCCTTTCTAATCCAACCCATAATGGCATTGCCCTTCCTGGCCACAAGTGCGCTGGTACCTGCTTTCAAGTTGCTGCTGTTGTGCCATCCCTCACCTGGGAGCTCAGCATGGCTCTGAGATGCCAACGTTTCCCAGCCAAGGTGCAATTGGAGTCCTCTTGAGGATACTCAGCACTCAGAAGTGCAAAGGCTACACAGGTTGCAATCTCAGCTGGAAGCAATTTGTCCTGCTCCTTTCAGTGCTGCTGCTGCTGCTGCTACTTCTGATGATGCTTCTGAAACGGATCTAAGCCTGCTTTATTCTTGCCTCTTTTTAAACAAGCCAGTTCTTGCCTCCCCTTGCCACAGCTCCCTGACATTCCTCTCCTCATTCACATCCATCTGCCTGAGCCCTCCAGCACCATTCCTGCTCCATTTTCTCCGAGAGGTGACTCTGGCTCTGCTGAGGCAGTAATGATTTTTGCTGGCTTCCAGCTGTTCTTGTTTGGTCTCAGGTGGCCTGGCTACCAGCCTGAGCAGAAGTTTTCCACCTCTGTCATAACATTGCTGTTTCTTTTGCCTTTTCAGCTGGATTAGTGCCATGGTCTGGTTGATTGGACAGGGCTGGGTGCTAGGTTGGACTGGATGAGCTTGGAGGTCTCTTCCAACCTGCTTGATTCTATGATTCTATGATTCTATTTTGGGAAGTTGGTGTTTGCTTCAATTTGGCTCTGGTGGAAAGGAGCAGCCAATTAACATCTGGTCAGGGGCAGACAGCCTTGGTTCAGTCCTCCTCTTTAGCCATAGAAAGAGACATTTTCATCTCTGTGTTAATTTGCCTTGAATCTACAACTGAATAGTAGAGCTCAGGAGGAAAAAGGAAGCAAAAAGTCTTCCTCTGTGAGCAACTTCAGCAAAAGAATAACTGCAGGAAGGGTTTGGGTTGGAAGGGACATCTAAAGGTCACCCAGCCCAACCACCCTTCAGTATGCAGGGACATCCCTACCTAGATCAGGTGGCTGACATTGAGCCTGACTTTGAATGCCTCCAGGGACTGGGTTTCCACCAGCCCTCTGGGCAACCAGGTAAAGTCTCTCAGCACCCTCATTGTAGATAACTTCTTCCCAATGTCCAGCCTCAATCTGATTTACTGTAGGTAATGCTGCTTTATCAGGAGGGGTTGGACTGGATGAGACCAGTCAGTCTCACCTCTGTGCCTAGCAAGATCATGCAGCAGATCCTCCTGAAAGCTCTGCAAATGGAGAACAAAGCAGAGGTGATTGGGGGTACCCAGAAATGGCTGCACCAAGGGCAGATCCTGCCTGACAAACGTAGTGACTTTTTATGATGAAGTCACAGCAACAGTGGACAAGGGAAGGGCAACTGACAGCATCTACCTGGCCCTGAGTAAGGCATTTGACTGTCCCACAGGACAGCCTGGTCACCAAGCTGGAAACACACAGACTGGATGGGTGCAGCACTGCTGGCTAAGGAATGGGCTGGATGGTGGCAGGCAGAGAGTGGTGATCCAGGGCACAATGCCCACCTGGAGAGCAGTGCCGAGTGGCTGCCTCAGGGGTCAGTGCTGGCACCAGTGCTGTTGGACATCTCTGTCAGTGCCATGGACAGAGCAGTGCAGTGCAGCCTCAGCAAGTGTGCAGCTGGCACCAAGCTGTGTGGCACAGGTGACTTGCTAGAGGGCAGGGATCCATGCAGAGGGAGCTGGACAGGCTGCAGAGCTGTGCCCAGGCCAACCTCATGGCATTCAACAAGGCCAAGGGTAAGCTCCTGCAGCTGGGTGGGTGCAATCCCAAACCCACCTGCAGGCTGGGTGGGGAATGTCTGAGAGCAGCCCTGAGGAACAGGCCCTGGGGGTCTGGGCTGAGGAAAAGCTCAAGAGGAGCCTGCAGTGTGAGTGCAGCCCAGACAGCAACCCTGTGCTGGGCTGCAGCAAGAGCAGTGTGGGCAGCAGGGCAAGGGAGGGCATTCTGCCCCTTGGCTCTGCTCTCCTCACACCCCACCTGCACTCCTGGCTGCAGCTCTGCAGCCCCCAGCACAAGCAGGACATGGAAGTGTTGGAGGCAGTGCAGAGGAGGCCACCAAGATGCTGAGAGGGCTGCAGCAGCTGTGCCGTGAGGACAGGCTGAGAGAGTTGGGGCTGTGCAGCCTGCAGAAGAGAAGGCTTCCAGGAGCCCTTGGAGTGGCCTTGCAGGATGTGAATAGGGCTGCAGGAGGTCTGGGGAGGGACTATTGAGAAGGTCTTGTGATGAGAGGAGGAGGAGGAATGGGTTTGAAGTGTCAGAGGGGAGATTGAAAATGGATGTTATGAAGAAGTTGTTTGTGGTGAGGGTGGTGAGAGCCTGGCACAGGTTGCCCAGGGAGGTTGTGAAGCACAGAAGGTGGTCACATTCTGTGCTTCTGTGCTCCACAACCTCCCTGGAGGTGTTCAGGACCAGGCTGGATGAGGCCTTGAGCAACCTGTTCTAGTGGAAGGTGTCCCTGGCTATGGCAGGAGGTTGGAACTGGCTGAGCTTTGAGCTCCATTCCAACCCAACCCATTCTATCATTCTGTGATTCTATCTTCAGAGATCCCTCCCAGCTCCTCACAGGATCACAGGATGTTAGGAGTTGGAAGGGACCAAGGGTCTCCTGCCATTCTGTGCTTCTGGGAGACCAGGCACAGCCTCATTCTCCTGGCAGATCCTGTGTGGCTACCACACCTGCAGGTCTAAGAGGCCTCTGGAAGCCCCTTCACTTCCACCAGCTTTTCTGCACAGAGGGACAGAAGAGAAACCCACATTTCAGGAACACAAATGGCTGCTTCCTCGAGAGCTTTCAGATTCAATCAGGGTGCCAGGCTGCAGTAGGATGATCACTAATGAGAACATATTGAAATCCCTTAATTAATCTGTTAGCTGAACCACAGGCAGATTGGTGTCTGTGAATACGTGATCTGAGAGCATCACTGAGTGTGTCTTCAAAAGCATGGGTGGATTGTCCTCACCAGTTTGGGAGCAGGCAGCCACAATAAGTGGCAGGTTGTCAGCACATTCACAGATCCATGAGATAGGTTGGGTTGGAAGAGACCTTAAAGATCAACTAAAGATCTGGGCTGAAAGTGTTGGGGCTGCTCAGGGTGGAGAAGAGAAGGCTCTAGGGTGACCTCAGAGCAGTATTCCAGTACCTAAAGGGGCTCCAGGAGAGCTGGGGAGAGACTTTTGACAAGGGCTGGCAGTGACAGGATGAGAGACAATGGCTTTGAGCTTGGAGAGGGGAGACTGAGAATGAAGATGAGGAAGAAATTCTTAAGAATGAGGGTGGGGAGACAGTGGAACAGGTTGCCCAAGGAGGTTGTGGATGCTCCTTCCCTGGAGATGTTCAAGGCCAGGCTGGATGAGGCCTTGAGCAACCAGCGCTAGTGGAAGGTGCCAGATGCTCTTCTGCAGCCCTTCAACATCCCTTCTAACCCACACTGCTGCCTCATCTTCAGCTCCTTTCTCCCAGCACCCCCAGCTCCCTCTCTGCCTGCCTGCTCTCAGCCACTCTGGCCCCAGCCTGTAGTGCTGCTTGGGGTTGTTGTGGCCAAAGTGTAGAACCCTGCACTTGGCCTTGTTCAATCTCACCCCATTGGCCTCTGCCCACCCATCCAGCCTGGCCAGGTCCATCTGCAGAGTTCTCCTACACATTCAAGGCTGTTCTATTTCACACAGTCACAGAATGGGTTGGGTTGGGTGAGAACCTGAAAGCTCATCCAGTCCCAGCCCCATGCCATGGGCAGGGTCACCTCCCATCAGCCAAGCTTGCTCAAGGCCTCATCCAACCTAGCTTTGAACACCTCCAGGGAGGGGACATCCATGGCACAATTTCAGGCTGTTTTCTTTTGTTCTATCATCTGATCCTAGGCAGCAGAGCCCAACCCCCCCCTCACTGCAGCCTCCTCTCGGGGAGCTGCAGAAAGCAATGAGCTCTGCCCTCAGCCTCCTCTTCTTCGCGCTAAACATCCCCAGGCCTCTTCTCCAGACCCTTCCCTGCCTTCACTACCCTTCTCTAGACCTCCAGCCCCTCAATGTCCTTCTTGCAGTGGGCTGACCTGCAGGCCAGAGCTGCTCCAGTGGTATCTGCTGTGGACTGAGGATTGGGAGTGTTGGCAGCAGCAACCTTTGTGATAGGATTTCTTGTCCATGAGCAACACATCCCACGATGCTCTTTGACACCAGAGTTTATTTAATAGGATCAATCCCCAGCTCCTTCTTGAGGCCTCTCCAGTTTCACTGCTCACAGTGGGTTGCTAGAAGTTCATTTTCCTCCTCGTGACTCCTCCATGAAGATGAGCCAGGAAGGTATTGTTTCATTCACCATCTGTTTGTACTCCTTCGGTGCTCCTTTCCTGTGTTACTTTCCACATCTGGCTCCAGACTCTCTGCAGAAGGCCCAAATTATGGCTGCATCCATGATCTTCACAACTTTCTCTCTAGTTCAGGAATTTGGCCATAGGAAAAACTGCCAGAACATCAAAGTCACCTGGAGTCTTCTGAGAAGCTCAATGCCTTTGGCTGCTCTGACTGAATTCAAGGGTCCTTAAAGATCAGCTAAAGATCTGGGCTGAAAGTGTTTGGGCTGCTCAGGATGGAGAAGAGAAGGCTCTAGGGTGACCTCAGAGCAGTCTTCCAGTACCTAAAGGGACTCCAGGAGAGCTGGGGAGGGACTTGACAAGGGCTGGCAGTGACAGGGTAAGGGACAATGGCTTTGAGCTAGGAGAGAGGAGACTGAGAGTGAAGATGAGGAAGAAATTCTTGAGAATGAGAATGGGGAGACACTGGCATAGGTTGCCCAAGGAGGTTGTGGATGCTTCTTCCCTGGAGGTATTCAAGGCCAGGCTGGATGAGGCCTTGAGCAACCAGCGCTAGTGGAAGGTGCCAGATGCTCTTCTGCAGCCCTGCAACATCCCTTCTAACTCACTCCATCCTAAGATGCTGCCTCCCTGGAGGTGTTCAAGGCCAGGCTGGATGAGGCCTTGAGCAACCAGCACTAGTGGAAGGTGCCAGATGCTCTTCTGCAGCCCTTCAACATCCCTTCTAACTCACTCCATCCTAAGATGCTGCCTCCCTGGAGGTGTTCAAGGCCAGGCTGGATGAGGCCTTGAGCAACCAGGGCTAGTGGAAGGTGCTAGATGCTCTTCAACAGCCCTTCAGATCTGACTTCAAGGGTCCCTCCACTTGGTCCAGCCTAAGAACTCAGAAGAGGAGTCAGTGCTGGCACACCTGAAGCTGTGTTCAATAAAATCATTGCTCAGTGTTCATCAGATAGAGACTAAACCCTGAATTGTTCCCTGAGACCAGCTGGAACCACTCATTATTTCTTCAGAAGGCTCTGCTGCCATTTAGCAAGACCTGAAAGAGACCTCTGAAAATCATCTTGCCCAAACCTGCTGCTAGAGCAGGGTCAACTTGATCAGGCCACACAGGAACAAGTCCAAGATGGTCACAGAATCCCAGGATGGTGACATTGGAAGTGACCTCTGGAAATCATCCAGTCCAACCTCCCTGCTAGAGCAGGGTCACCTTGATCAGGGCACACAGGAACAAGTCCAAGATTGACCCAGAATCCCAGGATGGTGACATTGGAAGGGACCTCTGGAGATCATCCAGTCCAACCTTCCTGCTAGAGCAGGATCACCTAAAGTAAATCACTGAGGATCAGACCCAGCCTGTTTTTTAATGCTTCCAGAGGTAGAAACTCCTTCACAATGCCACAGACACACAAACTGCCTCCCATTGTGCAGAAATTTGAGCACCTCAGGGTTGGTTTGGGGCAAAATTTCTGTCACAGCAACATCTTATGGCTTTGTGTTGTGACAGGGGACCATCTCTGAGCTCATTTTCATAGAATCTTAGAATCAGTCAGGGTTGGAAGGGACCACAAGGATCATCTAGTTCCAACCACCCTGCCATGGGCAGGGACACCCTACCCTAGAGCAGGCTGGCCAGAGCCCCATCCAGCTTGGCTTTAGTCTCTTCCTCAAGATTTAGTCTCTTCCTCATTTTAGGCTCTTCCTCAAGTTCAAAGCAGGAATCAGAAAAAAACACTGTTGTTCACTTTCTGGTTTCGATGGGCAGGAGGTTGAAGCACAGAGTTTGAGGAGGGGAAGAGAGGCAAACCAACTACAAAAGAATAAAACCCCAAAACCCCCAAACAGACAAACAAAAAAGCTTCCCAAAAATGCCCAACCAAAAAAGAAACCAAAACCCAAAACCCCAAAGCAACAAACCAAAGCTCCAAACTTCCAAATCAAAACTCAAAATCAAAGCTCCAAACTAAACCTCCAAAGCAAAACTCCAGATCAAACCTCCAAACCAAAGCTCCAAAACTCCAAACCGAAGCTCAAAACCAAATCTCCAAATCAAGGTTCAAAACAAAGCTCAAAACCATAACTTCAAACCAAAGCTCCAAACTGAACCTCCAAACCAAACCTCCAAAACTCCAAACCAAGTCTAGTTCTGATAATCATAGAGTCATAGAATGGTTTAGGTTGGAAGGGACCTCAAAGCTCAGCCAGTTGCAACCTCCCTGCCACAAGCAGGGACACCTCCCACTAGAACAAGTCGCTCAAGGACTCATCCAATCTGGTCCTGAACACCTCCAGGGAGGTTGTGGAGCACAGAAGCACAGAGTGGGATCTTTGGTCACATTCTGTGCTTCTGTGCTCCACAACCTCCCTGGGCAACCTCTGCCAATCTCTCACCACCCTCACTGCAAACAACTTCTTCCTAACATCCACTTTCAGTCTCCCCTCTGCCAGTTCAAACCCATTCCTCCTCCTCCTCCTTCTCTCATGACAAGACCTTCTCAATAGTCCCTCCCCAGCCCTCCTGCAGCCCCCTTCACATCCTGCAAGGCCACTCCAAGGTCTCTCCTGGAAGCCTTCTCTTCTGCAGCCTGCACAGCCCCAACTCTCTCAGCCTGTCCTCACAGCACAGCTGCTGCAGCCCTCTCAGCATCTTGGTGGCCTCCTCTGCACTGCCTCCCACACTTCCATGTCCTGCTTGTGCTGGGAGCTCCAGAGCTGCAGCCAGGAGTGCAGGTGGGGTGTGAGGAGAGCAGAGCCAAGGGAGGGCCCTTGCCCTGCTGGCCATGCTGCAGCCCACTTCAGATCCTGAAGGCCACTCCAAGGTCTCCTGGAAGCCTTCTCTTCTCCAGACTGAACAGCCTCAACCCTCCCAGCCTGTCCCCACAGTGGTATATTTATCTGAGGAGATGAAAGTCCAAGGGCCAGGACTTTCCAAGCTGCAGAGTGCCCTTTACTCCCCAGGCCCTCCTTCCCCTAACTAAATCCCCCCCCAGCACTCAGTGCCCAATAAACACTTCACCAGCCCGCGGTTATCGAGGCGATGCCTTTCCCCTTTCCTTTCCTTTCCATCCATATGGTAAAGCCCCAGTATAAATTTTATTTTATCCCTTTACAGACCTCTGCTTCAGTTCATTTTTTTCAGTGACTAATTTGCTTAAATAGCCTTCAGTTTGCCTTGGAACTTTTTCAGCTGAGCATGGTAAGAAAATAAAAGGGTGTATAGGATCTAGTTAAATAATTACCCCTTGACATCCCTCTCCCCCCTCCCCCCCCTTAAACTATGCAGAGTATTTTTCTAAGCAGCAATAATGCCCAATACTCATTTGTTATTATTTTTTCTTCCCCCTCTCTCCTGCCTATTTCTGTCCTTTGTCCTCATTTCTGTAACTGAGCCCACTGTCATCTGGTAGAAATATTTACCAGTTGGATCTGAATTGGCCTGGTAACAGTGAGCACACATCTGGAGTCTAGACTCAGCGGCTCTATGGGCAGGGTCATATCTCTGTGCTCCATCAGCCCCAGCGCCTCGTTCTGTTTACATAGGTGGTGTGAGGCATCATCTGTTTCAGCTGTCAGCCCCCTCACCCCCCAACCTCATGCCCTCCCCCATCCCCAGCCACCGAGGGACCACCTCTCTCCCCTTCTCGCTGACCCTCCGACATCCCACCGCTGCTATCAGCTGGAGACAGCAAGGCAGGGGCTGGCTGCTTCCCTCCCCTGTTCCCTCACTCTCCAACATCCCACTGCTATCAGCTGGAGACACAAAGCAGAGGACCTCTGGCACACACCATGAGAGAAGAACTGGGCTGGGGGAAGAAAATCCTTGAAACTTCTAGAATTTAGGATTAGGGTTGACAAAAAGCTCAAGAGGAGCCTGCAGTGTGAGTGCAGCCCAGACAGCAACCCTGTGCTGGGCTGCAGCAAGAGCAGTGTGGGCAGCAGGGCAAGGGAGGGCATTCTGCCCCTTGGCTCTGCTCTCCTCACACCCCACCTGCACTCCTGGCTGCAGCTCTGCAGCCCCCAGCA
The DNA here is from genome assembly GCF_015220805.1 of Pogoniulus pusillus. Lineage (NCBI taxonomy): Eukaryota > Metazoa > Chordata > Aves > Piciformes > Lybiidae > Pogoniulus > Pogoniulus pusillus. The sequence goes on along the minus strand of NC_087270.1, from coordinate 27,660,460 downwards.
CAAGCAGGACATGGAAGTGTTGGAGCCAGTGCAGAGGAGGCCACCAAGATGCTGAGAGGGCTGCAGCAGCTGTGCTGTGAGGACAGGCTGAGAGAGTTGGGGCTGTGCAGGCTGCAGAAGAGAAGGCTTCCCAGAGGGACCTTGGAGTGGCCTTGCAGGATGTGAAAGGAACCTACAAGAAGACTGGGGAGGGACTATTGAGAAGGTCTTGTGATGAGAGGAGGAGGAGGAAAGGATTTGAAGTGTCAGAGGGGAGATTGAAAGTGGATGTTAGGAAGAAGTTGTTTGCATTGAGGGTGGTGAGAGCCTGGCACAGGTTGCCCAGGGAGGTTGTGGAGCACAGAATGGGATCCAAGATCACATGAATCTGTGAATCTCCATCGCTTCACTCACCAGGGAGGCCTTAGAGCTGCCTTCCAGTACACAGAATCATAGAATCAACCAGGTTGGAAGTGATCTCCAAGATCATCCAGTCCAACCTATAATGAAGTGGGCTACAGGAAAGTTGGGGAGGGACTTTACAAGGCCTTATAGTAACAGGATGAGGAGCAATGGCTTTGAGCTGGGATATTGAAACTGTAGATGAGGAAGAAGTCTTGACTGGAGGGTGGGAAGACACTAGCACAGGCTGCCCAGAGAGGTTGTGGATGTCCCCTGCCTGGAGGTGTTTGAGGTCAGGTCCTTGACCAGCTGGGGTTGGTGGGAAGTGTACTTGCCCATGGCAGGGGAGATGGATCTAGATCATAGAAACCTAGGATGGGCTGGCCTGGAAGAGACCTCCAAAGCTCATCCAGCCCAAAGAAGGGCAGAGAGGCTGGTAAGGGGCCTGGAGCACAGCCCTGTGAGGAGAGGCTGGGGGAGCTGGGGGTGTGCAGCCTGCAGAAGAGAAGGCTCAAGGCTGACCTCATTGCTCTCTACAACTACCTGAAGGGAGGCTGTAGCTGGGTGGGGTAGAACTACTTTGAACTTAAGGAGAAACTTCTTTGGTGTGAGGGTGCTGGAGGCCTGGAGCAGGCTGCCCACAGAGGTTGTAAAGTCTGCTTCTCTGGAGACTTTCCAAACCCATATTGATGTGTTCCTGTGTGACCTGCCCTGGGTGACCCTACTATGGTAGAGAATTGGACTGGGTGATCTCCAGAGGTCCCTTCCAACCCCTGCCATTCTGTGATCCTGTGATTCTTCACTGACTGGGAAGTTTAGAGGTCCTACTTTGCACATTTGGTGATGAGCCTTACAGAGATGAATTTTGTTATCAGCAGGACAACAATCACAATAGATGAGCACAGGTAGGATAGGAAAGCTTCAGCCCTCAAAGGAAATTAACAAACAGAAGTGGGGTTTTAATTTTCTTTACCATAATGCATCCTTTTGGAAACCCTTTCCTAGAACCCAGATGTTTCTTAGGAGCAAAAGGTACCAAGGCTGGGGAGGGGCCTGGAGCACAGCCCTGTGAGGAGAGGCTGAGGGAGCTGGGGGTGTTTGGCCTGCAGAAGAGGAGGCTCAGGGCAGACCTCATTGCTGTCTACAGATCCCTGAAGGGAGGCTGTAGCCAGGTGGGGTTGGGCTCTGCTGCCAGGCAGCCAGCACCAGAACAAGGCGACACAGCCTCAAGCTGTGCCAGGGCAGGTTCAGGCTGGGTGTTAGGAGGAAGTTGTTGTCAGAGAGAGTGATTGGCATTGGAATGGGCTGCCCAGGGAGGTGGTGGAGTGCCCATGCCTGGAGGTGTTGAAGCCAAGCCTGGCTGGGGCACTTAGTGCCATGGTCTGGTTGCTTGGCTAGGGCTGGGTGCTAGGTTGGGCTGGCTGAGCTTGGAAGTCTCTTCCAACCTTCTTGATTCCCTGATTCTACCATTCTATTCATGGCTACCATCTCAGCTCTGCACTCAGACCTCCAAACACTCATCCATGTCTGAATGCTCTGCAATGTTTGCTTAATCATTAATGCCATGGGTTAGTCACTTTGAAGGTGTTGGGTGCTAGGTTGGACTCAATTATCTCAGAGATCTTTTCCAACTTGGTTCATTCTGTCATTCTGTGAGTTCAGATGGGAGATGTGATGGAAGAAGCAATGAAGCAGGCACAAAAAATATTAGGACACAGCTCTTTAGGGACAGTGACTGGGAAGTGAAGCAGGGTAGGGACATCAGGAGGAAGTTGTGGTGGAACACTGGAACAGGCTGCCCAGGGATGTGGTTGAGGCCCCATCCCTGGAGATATTCAGGCTCAGACTTGATGTGGCAGCCGGAGGTGGTTGGAGAGGTCTCTGCTGGCTGCTGGGGGTTGGCCAAGCTGACCTTTGAGCCAGATTCATTCTGTGGCTCCCTTCCAGCCCAATGCCTTCTGTGCATCTCCAGGTTTGGATCTTTTTGGAGAGTGATCAAAATCCAAGTTTCCTGAAGAAAGGGAGAGGAAAACACTGCCTATTAAAGCCCTGATATGAGAGCATTCTTGTTGGACTCGACGATCTTAGAGCTCCTTTCCAACCCACTTCATTCTGTGATTCTGTAATCCTGAAGGTGCTGGTACCAAATGTATAACCTCAGCCTTGCAAGAGAGAATTTTGAGGTGTTTCTTTCCTTCCCCCACCCCCACAAACTGGTAGCCAAATAGTTGCTTTGATGACACACACAGAGGTGGGTAAGGAAGAGAAGCATTCAGCCCAGCAGAGAACCTGAGACCATGTTATCTGTAAAAGCAAAGTTAGGAAGGGCTTAGCAATTAAACCCAGCAAACAAGGAGCAGCTTGGATCCTCACTTTGGACTCATAAAGCAGCAGCAGCAGGAGGAGCTTTGAACTGCAGAAGAAAGGCTGCCCCAATCTAAATGGTCCTTGGGATGACCTTTTAAATAGTTAACCTCCTACTTAGGCTCTAACTCCAGCTTTTGCTCTGCACACCTCTGAGACTCTGCATTCAAGAGACAGAGTGGATTTAGTTACTAACTGGTTCTGGTCGCACTCTGGTCCTTTGCTTTTTTGGTGAGGTTTGTTTTTGACTCCCCTTTCATATTCCCTTGATGTTTGAGGGTTTCTGGCCAAGTGCTGAATATTTCCAAGAAGTTTGCAAGTGCTGGGACAGAAATGGTTTGGCTGGGTAGGAACTCTGGTGAGCAGCAGCAAAACTGCTCTTTGTCATAGAATCACAGAATCAAGCAGGTGGGAAGAGACCTCCAAGCTCATCCAGCCCAACCTAGCACCCAGCCCTAGCCAATCAACCAGACCATGGCACTAAGTGCCCCAGCCAGGCTTGGCTTCAACACCTCCAGGCATGGGCACTCCACCACCTCCCTGGGCAGCCCATTCCAATGCCAATCACTCTCTCTGCCAACAACTTCCTCCTCACATCCAGCCTGAACCTGCCCTGGCACAGCTTGAGGCTGTGTCCCCTCGTTCTGTTGCTGGCTGCCTGGCAGCAGAGCCCAACCCCACCTGGCTGCAGCCTCCCTTCAGGTAGCTGCAGAGAGCAATGAGGTCTGCCCTGAGCCTCCCCTTCTTCCCCCACTGCTTCATTCTTCCCCCTCTGCATCATTCTTCCCTCACTGCTTCATTCTTCCCCTACTGCTGCATTCTTCCCCTACTGCTTCATTCTTCCCCCACTGCTTCATTCTTCCCCCTCTGCATCATTCTTCCCTCACTGCTTCATTCTTCCCCTACTGCTGCATTCTTCCCTCACTGCTTCATTCTTCCCCCACTGCTTCATTCTTCCCCCTCTCCATCATTCTTCCCTCACTGCTTCATTCTTTCCCCCACTGCTTCATTCTTCCCCCTCTGCATCATTCTTCCCCCACTGCTTCATTCTTTCCCCCTACTGCTTCATTCTTTCCCCCTACTGCTTCATTCTTCCCCCACTGCTTCATTCTTTCCCCCTACTGCTTCATTCTTCCCCCACTGCTTCATTCTTCCCTCACTGCTTCATTCTTCCCCTACTGCTTCATTCTTCCCTCACTGCTTCATTCTTCCCTCACTGCTTCATTCTTCCCCTACTGCTTCATTCTTCCCTCACTGCTTCATTCTTCCCCTTCTGCATCATTCTTCCCTCACTGCTTCATTCTTTCCCCCTCTGCATCATTCTTCCCCCACTGCTTCATTCTTTCCCCCTACTGCTTCATTCTTCCCCCTCTGCATCATTCTTCCCCCACTGCTTCATTCTTCCCCCTCTGCATCATTCTTCCCCCACTGCTTCATTCTTCCCCCTCTGCATCATTCTTCCCTCACTGCTTCATTCTTCCCCTACTGCTTCATTCTTCCCTCACTGCTTCATTCTTCCCTCACTGCTTCATTCTTCCCCCACTGCTTCATTCTTCCCCTACTGTTTCATTCTTCCCCCTCTGCATCATTCTTCCCCCACTGCTTCATTCTTCCTCCACTGCTTCATTCTTCCCCACTTCCAGCATTGACTCACCTCGTGGGCAAGTAAAATGCAGCTAAATGAAGCATTCGAGGTCCAAGGATACTGAGGATATGACAGGAATTTTGGGTTTGGTAGAGAAGAAAGAGGAGCATTGAGCAGACCCTGCAAGAGAAAAGCAAACAAAGTACTTTGGGCTTCCTTCACCAGAGGGTCCCATCACCCACCAATGCCTCTTCTCAACAGGATCCACACCTGAGAACTGACCCTGTTCCCCATTCCCCACTCCCTTCTCTCCTGAGAAGAGCTTTCAAAACAGTGGATGGCTCTTTGATCTGTTGGCCTCCTGTGGTTCTCCCCACCAGGGCTTCACCTCGCTGAGCAGGTCAGTGAGCACACATCCTGCTGCCCGCAGAGCATCACAGCCGTGCTCAAGTCTCATCTGCCACAGCCTGCAGCACAGAAATGCTGCTCTCTTCCCAGCTTCCAGCCCAATCAATCACCTGCTTTTTGGCAGGCTTGGAGGAGGTGAGGACATTCCTGTCCCAAGAGCATCCAGCTCTAATGAATGGAGGGCAACACAGAATCATAGAATGGGTTAGGTTGGAAGGGACCTCAAAGCTCAGCCAGTTCCAACCTCTCTGCCATAGGCAGGGACAACTCCCACTAGAAGAGGTCACTCATACAACCTGGTCCTGAACACCTCCAGGGAGGTTGTCGAGCACAGAAGCACAGAGTGGGATCTAAGATCAAAGATCACATTCTGTGCTCCACAACCTCCCTGGGCAACCTGTGCCAGTGTCTCATCACACTCAATGCAAACAACTTCTTCCTAACATCCACTTTCAATCTCCCCTCTGCCATTTCAAACCCATTCCTCCTCCTCCTCTTGTCATGAAAAGACCTTCTCAATAGTCCCTCCCCAGCCCTCCTGCAGCCCCCTTCACATCCTGCAAGGCCACTCCAAGGTCTCCTGGAAGCCTTCTCTTCTGCAGCCTGCACAGCCCCAACTCTCTCAGCCTGTCCTCACAGCACAGCTGCTGCAGCCCTCTCCAGCATCTTGGTGGCCTCCTCTGCACTGGCTCCAACACTTCCATGTCCTGCTTGTGCTGGGGGCTGCAGAGCTGCAGCCAGGAGTGCAGGTGGGGTGTGAGGAGAGCAGAGCCAAGGGGCAGAATGCCCTCCCTTGCCCTGCTGCCCACACTGCTCTTGCTGCAGCCCAGCACAGGGTTCCTGCCTTCTCTTCTCCAGCCTACAGAGACTCAACTCCCTCAGCCTGTCCTCGTAGCAGAGCTCCTCCAGCTCTCTCCAGATGTGGCCTACTGGAGAGCCACACTTTCTCCACCCAAGCACACTTCCATTCCAGTGGGGGGCCTCCAGCTTCCTCTTGCAGATGCTGTGCACTAGGTTGAGATCGGCTCCTGCAGCCCATCTATGGCAGCTCACTCCCAGCGCTGCTGCTGCCGCCTGCGAGGTGCCGACAGCTGCAACATCTGCTCCTACAACCTGCCTCTTGGTGCAGTTGTGTCTGCCCTGTCAGCAGCCAACCCACACCAGCGCTTTCCTGCTCTCTCTGCTGTTCGACGCTCCAGAAGATGCTTTGGGTTTGAAAGACAACGATCCCACCAATGATCATTTCCAGGCGGCCAGGGGCAGAGCCTCTTCCCCACCCCTCGCCTTTACAAGGCAGAAGAACATTTCCTGTTACACCCCAGAGGGGCTGCTGCCACCACGTGTGGCACACAATTAGCTGCAGCTTCCTTAAAACCGTTGCCCAATCTCCAACGAGTAAGGAATAAAGCCTGGATCCTTCCCTCGGACCAGATGGAGACAGTCTTTATTGCAGAGGCTCTGCTGCCCTTGAACTGAGGCTGTAGCCAGGTGGGGTTGGGCTCTGCTGCCAGGCACCCAGCAACAGAACAAGGGGACACAGCCTCAAGCTGTGTCAGGGCAGGTTCAGGCTGGAGGTTAGGAGGAAGTTGTTGTCAGAGAGAGTGATTGGCATTGGAATGGGCTGCCCAGGGAGGTGGTGGAGTGCCCATGCCTGGAAGTGTTGAAGCCAAGCCTGGCTGGGGCACTTAGTGCCATGGTCTGGTTGCTTGGCTAGAGCTGGGTGCTAGGTTGGACTGGATGAGCTTGGAAGTCCCTTCCAACCTACTTGATTCTATGATTCTATGCTGCTGGGTGCTAGGTTGGGCTGGATGAGCTTGGAGGTCTCCTCCAACCTGCTTGATTCTATGATTCTTCAGCAACACCTGGGCAGAGGAGGAGGTCATGAAGTTCAGCAAGGGTCCTGTGTCTGAGGGTCTGAATGTGTCATAGAAAAGACAATTGTCTCAGCTAAGTGAAAAAGAAAAACACAGCTCTGGGGCTATGGAAAGTGCTTTGAAACTCCTACTCATCTGCAGGAGAAGGCTTTGGGGGTGTCAGTTGGTGCCAAAGTGCCCAGGAGCCAACAGTGGTCACTGGCAGCCCAGGAGGTAGCTGTGTACTGGCTGCAGCCACAGCAAGGAGAGCAGCAGCACAGGAAGGGGATTCTGCCCCTTTGCTCTGCTCTGCTCACACCACACCTGCAGCACTGCCTCCAGTTCTGGTGTCCCTTGCACAAGAAGGACCTGGAGTTGTTGGAGAAGATCCAGAGAATGCCACACAGATGATCAGAGGGGCTGAAGAACCTCCCTGTGAAGACAGGCTGAAAGAGGTGAGGTTTTCAGCCTGGAGAAGAGAAGGCTGCAGGGAGACCTCAGAGCAGCCTGCCAGTACCTGGAGGGGCTCCAGGAGAGCTGGGAAGGGGCTACTGACAAAGACTGGGAGTGACAGGATGAGGGAAAATGGCTTTGAACTGGGAGAGGGGAGACTGAGAGTGGAGATGAGGAAGAAATTCCTGAGAGAGAGAGGGTGAGGAGACTCTGGCACAGGTTGCCCAGAGAGATTGTGGAGCACAGAATCACTCAATGTGATCAAAGAGCTGGTTGGCATTGGAATGGGCTGCCCAGGGAGGTGGTGGAGTGCCCATGCCTGGAGGTGTTGAAGCCAAGCCTGGCTGGGGCACTCAGTGTCATGGTCTGGTTGCTTGGCTAGAGCTGGGTGCTAGGTTGGGCTGGATGAGCTTGGAGGTCTCTTCCAGCCTGCTTGATTCTGTGATTCTATGATTCTTACTCTCTTCCTTTCTTTTCCCATCCACCACTGACTTTTTATTTCCTTCTTTGCTCTCTTGGCATGGAATGCTTTGGGTTGGGAGGGACCCATCCAGTTCCAACCCCACAGTTTGGCAGCCAGCACTGAGTGATCATGACAAATGTCCCCCTCTGGAGGGTTACACAGATATCAGCTGTCCCTGTTCCCCCCTCCACCTTCCAGGCCAGCAGTGTCTATCAGGGTTAGCAAGCTCTGGGCTCTCAAGCCACAGATGTTCTCTCTGGTATCAAGGCCACTGCCTCTGATTTTTATTGATCAGCAGCAGACAAACCTAGCTGTGCACACAAGCTCAACAGCTGCTCCTCCTCGAGCAGTTCATCATTCATGCTTTCTAACTCCCTTTACCTCTAGCACACAGCAGCAGACCTGCACTTTGCTGCTGAAAGCAGGAGAGAGGGCAACAGCACTGGTGACACTGGGAAGCATGAAAGGCAGCCCTGCATTAGTGGAGGGAGAGGAGGCAAGGTGGAAAGGATGTGCTGAGGGGAGAGCAGGAGGTGGAACCTGCTGCTGCTGAAAGCAGAAGAGAGGGTAACAGCACTGGTGACACTGGGAAGCATGAAAGGCAGCCCTGCACTAGTGGAGGGGAGGAGGCAAGGTGGAAGGGATGTGCTGAGGGGGGGAGCAGGAGGTGGCCAAAGCTGGTGAATCCTGCAACCAGAGTCATAAAACCTCAGAATGGGTTGAGGTTGGAAGGGACCTCAAAGGTCACCTAGTTCCAAACCTTTGGTGTGGACAGGGACACCTCAGGCTAGCTGGGGCTGTGGCCAGCCTGATCTAGTGTGAGGTGTCCCTGACCATGACAAGGGCTGACCCTTGTGGTCCCTTCCAACCTGGGCCATTCCACATTTCTCTGATCTAGGTACCCTAACTATTCAACCTGGGCAACCTTTGGTGTCCCTGCCCACAGCAGGGGGGTTGGAACTGGATGATCCTTGTGGTCCCTTCCAGCCCTTACTGATTCTATGATTCTAAATGCAGAACAAACTCTCTTAGGAGATGTCCAGGGGGGAGGTGGGAAAGAAAACCCCTTACCATTCCTAGCCCATTGCAGTCCTCCTGCAGTGAGCGATGGTGATCCAAATGCTGCCAGCAGAGCAGGTTGGCAGAGACTTTTTATTACCTTTAACTGAGGATGAGAAGGAATTGTGCAGAGGGGAAGAAGGGGGAGAAGCTGTGGAAAAAAGGAGAGGAAGCTGTGGAAGAAGGGAGGAAGCTATGGAAGAGGAAAGATGTGGAAGAAGGGAGGAAGCCATGGAAGAAGGGAAGCTGTGGAAGAAAGGAGGAAGCTATGGAAGAAGGGGGGAAGTTTTGGAAGAAGAAGGAAGCTGTGGAAGAAGGGGAGAAGTTTTGGAAGAAGGAGGAAGCTGTGGAAGAAAGGGGGAAACTGTGGAAGAAGAAGGGAAACTGGAAGAAGGAGGGAAGCTGTGGAAGAAGAAGGAAGCTGTGGAAGAAGGGGGAAGCTGTGGAAGAAGGGGGAAGCTATGGAAGAAGGGGGGAAGCTATGGAAGAAGGGGGGAAGCTATGGAAGAAGGAAGGAAGCTGTGGAAGAAGGGGGAAGCTGTGGAAGAAGGGAGGAAGCTGTGGAAGAAGGGGGAAGCTGTGGAAGAAGGAGGAAGCTATGGAAGAAGAGAGGATGCTGTCATCCCACACTTCAGTGTGATCCTCAGCCAGCTTGGGCTGGGCACCCACCACTCTGGATGTCAGATGGTTGAGTCCCTCAGGCTCACTGGCAACCTGCAGAAGGTTGGGAGAGAGGCAACAGCTTGCCTCAGGTATCCTTCCTGGAGATGCCATAGTTAAGATAAACCCAAGGGAGAGCGGAACACGTAGAGGGAGCAGTCTGGTGGGGAGGTAAAGCATTCCCTATGGGAGTGGCTGCCTGTTGCCACATGAATCGCTGGAAAGGCTGCTAGCCAGGGGAGGTTGAGTTTAGTGCTTAATGAGCAGAGGACCCAGAAAAGATCTGTGACAACTGCAGTGTAAACACAGCCACTTAACAGCGTGGGAGTGAGTGCCAAGAGGCAATGGAAAAGGTCTGTCCTGAAAACAACACTGGTCCACCACACAGGAGGTGATTGGAACCAAGGGGGAGCAGGGAGAGCAGCTGTAGAGAGAGCAGATCAGAGCCTGGATGTGGTGGAGAGAGAAGAGCTTAAACCCAGAGGGCTTTGTGAAAGACTGCCTTGAGCAGAAGAGTCTGGAGGTGGGGAGGGAAAGGGGGAGGGGAAGGAAATGAAGGGAGATGATGAAGGAGGCCAAGTTGAGCGTAGCAGCAGTGGAGTGACAGAGGTAACGCGAAATGACACTGTGACATTATTAAGAAGCTCAGCAACACACTCGACCTCCATCACAATGTCATCAGGACAGATGGCAACAGTTGGCAGAGACAAGGCACAGCATGGCTGGGAAGCACTGAGAGCCTATAGGAGGGAGCAGGGAAAAGAATTAATCCTAATGTGAGCAGCAGTTGGAAGCACAGGAGAGTGCTGCAGATCTTTCTAGATGGGAAGCAACAATTTAGCCTCCACCCTCGGCCTGCTTGTCACAACTGCCTGCTCGCTGTGACATCAGCTCAGAGCTCTGCAGGGAATCAGGATGGCCACAAAGGCAGTCAGAGAATCAACCAGGTTGGAAGAAGAAACTGTGGAAGAAGGGGGAAGACTGTGGAAGAAGGGGGAAAATTGTGGAAGAAGAAGGGAAGCTGTGGAAGAAGGAGGGAAGTTGTGGAAGAAGGAAGCTGTGGAAGAAGGGAGGAGGCTATGGAAGAAGGGAGGAAGCTGTGGAAGAAGGGAGGAAGCTGTGGAAGAAGGGAGGAAGCTGTGGAAGAAGGAAGTAAGCTATGGAAGAAAGGGGGAAGCTGTGGAAGAAGGGGGGAAGCTGTGGAAGGGGAAAGCTATGGAAGAAGGAAGGAAGCTATGGAAGAAGGGGGGAAGCTATGGAAGAAAGGGGAAAGCTGTGGAAGAAGAAGGAAGCTATGGAAGAAGAGAGGAAGCTATGGAAGAAGGAGGGAAGTTGTGGAAGAAGGAGGGAAGTTGTGGAAGAAGGGGGAATTTGAGGAAGAAATCAAAGTATCTTAGAGTCATAGAATCATAGAATCAACCAGGTTGGAAAAGACGTCCAAAAGCATCCAGTCCTGGCCCTTGCTGAGAGTGCCCAGTGGTAGGGAAAGGGGGAATGGTTTGGAGCTGAGGCAGAGAAGATTTAGGCTGGAGCTGAGGAAGAGGTTCTTCAGTACCAGGGTGGGGAGAGTCTGGCACAGGCTGCCCAGGGTGGGTGTGAACGGCTCCTGCCTGGGGATGTTGGAGGCTCTCTCACCTGTTGGAAGGCAGCAAAGGGGAAAAGGACCTGGGGGTCCTGGTGGATGGGAGGGTGAGCATGAGCCAGCAATGTGCTCTAGTGGCCAGGAGGGGCAGTGCCAGTCTGGGATGGATTAGAAGGGCTGTGGGTAGGAGGTTGACAGAGGTTCTCCTGACCTCTACTCTGCCCTGCTGATGCTGCATCTGGAGGACTGTGTCCAGTTCTGGGCCCCCCAGTTCAAGAGGGACAGAGAACTGCTGGAGAGAGTCTAGCACAGAGCCTTAGAGCCTTCCTTCACCTTCAGGCATGCGGACTTCCAATTCCTGACCACTCTTGCAGCAAAGAAAGTTTTTCCTCATCTCCAGCCTAAACCTGCCCTGGTGCAACTCGATGCCATCTATTCCTATCCTATCATCTGAGCCTAGGGAGCAGAGCCCAACCCCCACCTGGCCCCAGCCTCCTCTCAGAGAGCTGCAGAGAGCAATGAGCTCTGCCCTCAGCCTCCTCTTCTCCACACCAATCCCCCCCAGCTCCCTCAGCTGCTCCTCCCCAGCCCTGCTCTCCAGACCCTGCCCCACCTTTGGTGCCCTTCTCTGCAACTGCTCCAGCCCTTCAGTGTCCTCCTTGCAGTGAGGATCCCAAACCTGACCCCAGCACTCAAGCTGTGGCCTCAGCAGTGCTGAGCACAGGGGCACAATCCCTGCCCTGCTCCTGCTGCCTACCCCAGTGCTGACCCAGGCCAGGCTGCTGGTGCCCTTCTGGGCCACCTGGGCACACAGTGGCTTCTATGTAGGAAGGGATAGTAAGACAGGACAGGCACAGCATGGGTGAAAGGCATAAATGTTAGCAATTACAACCCCCAGTGAGGAGGAAGAAACTCTAGGAGAAAAAGTGCTTTATGTTGTTACTTTCATTACCTTCAGTTTTCATTCCCACCCTATCAATTCCTCTCCCTTATTCCCTTCCTCTTCCCTTTGGGGAGGGAGAGGAGCTGGCAGAGAGCATCTGGCACTTGTTTGGTGGCCAGCCCAGCTCTGGCTCTTGACAAAGCTGAAGGAGGAAATCTTCCTTTAGCCGATAACTGGAGCTGCTTGGAACTTTGCTAAGCCACCTTTTGCTTGGGAAAAGGCAGTCCACGGTTTTTGTTCCTAGCAGAAACTCCTCTTTTTGATTGCCAGCTCCACAATTTTACACAAAGACACCTTTGGAACATGGCTTCAGGGAAACCTACAGCCAGGTAGGGAGCAGCAGCACACTCAAATGCCACGTGAGAAGCTGGCTGTGGCACCAGGCCCCTGCTGCTTCTTTCCATGTGTGTTGGGTATTTGCTTGACCCTTCCCAGCTGTTGTGCTCTTCCTGATCCCCTAGATGATGTGAGCCCCTTGCCTGATCAGCTTCCAGATGCCAGCCTGTTCCCAGTTCCTCCTCATCACAAGCCTCAGTGCCAGCTCAGTTCCAGCTGCCACAGCTCTCATCCTTCCTCACCCAGGAGCTCCCAACCCAAGGCTTTTCCCAGATGTCAGAACCTGCCTGACCCTCCCCAGCTGTTGCAATCCTCCTGATCCCGCTCTGTAAAAGCCTCTTTGATTTGTCCCTTTCCCAGCTGCTCTGCCCATGCCTGCTGAAGGCCATGGTACAGATTTCATCTCCTTGAAGTCTCCTACAAGGGCAAAGAAGAAAAAAAATCAAAACTGTAGCTCAAAGGTTCCTTGGAGAAAGAATTTTCTTTGCAGGACAGAACTTCTCAGGCAGGCTCCAGACAAACTTTCTATCTGCAGGAGCTTTGCAGTGGTAAGAATCTGACTTCAAGTAGGTAACCAACATCTGGAAGATTATAGAATCATAGAATCAGTCAGGGTTGGAAGGGACCACAAGGATCAGCCACTTCCAACTCCCCTGCCATGCCCGGGGACACCCTACCCTAGAGCAGGCTGCCCACAGCCTCATCCAGCCTGGCCTTAAACACCTCCAGCCATGGGGCCTCAACCACCTCCCTGGGCAACCCATTCCAGCCTCTCACCACTCTCATGATGAACAATTTCCTCATGTCCAATCTGACTCTCCCCACCTCCAGCTCTGCTCCATTCCCCCCAGTCCTGTCACTCCCTCACAGCCTAAAAAGTCCCTCCCCAGCTTTTTTGTAGCCCACTTCAGATCCTGGAAGGCCACAAGAAGGTCACCTGGGAGCCTCCTCTTCTGCAGCCTGCACAGCCCCAACTCTTTCAGTCTGTGCTCACAGCAGAGCTGCTGCAGCCCTCTGAGCATCCTCGTGGCCCTGCTCTGGACACACTCCAGCATCTCCACATCCCTCTTGTCCCAGGGGCTCCAGAACTGGATGCAGTACTCCAGGTGGGGTCTCAGCAGAGCACAGCAGAGGAGGAGAATCACCTCCCTGGCCCTGCTGGCCACACTTCTGCTGCTGCTGCCCAGGCTCTGGTTGGCTTTCTGGGCTGCAAGTGCACACTGCTGGCTCCTGTTGAGCTTCTCCTCCAGCAGCACCCCCAAGTCCCTCTCCTCAGGGCTGCTCTCCAGCCACTCACTGCCCAGCCTGCATTTGTGCTTGGCATTGCCTCCACCCAGCTGCAGGACCTTGCACTTGGTCTTGTTGAACCCCATGGGGTTGGCTTGTGCCCACCTCTGCAGCCTGTCCAGGTCCCTCTGGATGATGAGCTCATGTCTTGTCTGCTGCTTTGATACTCTATTGTATTTTATAGCATACAGTATCCTGGGCTGCAGCACAAGAGGTGTGACCAGCAGGATGAGGGAGGGGATGCTCTGCTCCTGCTCTGCTCTGCTCAGACCCCACCTGTAGCACTGCTTCCAGCTCTGGTGTCCACAGCACAAAGGCATGGAACTGTCTGGAAGAGGCCATGAAGATGATCAGAGGGCTGGATGACATGTTTGGGACTGTGCAGCCTGGAGAAGAGAAGGCTCCACAGAGACCTTAGAGCTGCCTTCTAGTGTCTGAAGGAGCTACAGAAGAGCTGGGGAGTGACTTCTTCTCTCCAGGCTGCACACTCCCAGCTCCCTCAACCTGTCCTCAAAGCAGAGCTGCTCCAGCCCTTGGAGTGTATTTGTGGCCTCCTCTGGACTCTCTCCAGCAACTCTGTATTCTCTTGCTGCTGTGTACAGCAGCACTGGGAGCAGGATTGGAGGTGAGGTCTGTGCAGAGCAGAGCCAAGAGGCAAAATCCTCTCTTCCCCTGCTGTGTTCTTCCTATGTCCAGAACTGGAAGCAGCATTCAAGTCTCCTTGATCATCATCATAGAATCAGGCAGATTGGAAGAGACCTCTAAGCTCATCCAGTCCAACCTAGCACCCAGCCCTAGCCTATCAACCAAGACCATGGCACTAAGTGCCCCAGCCAGGCTGTGCTTCAACACCTCCAGGCATGGGCACTCCACCACCTCCCTGGGCAGCCCATTCCAATGCCAATCACTCTCTCTGACAACAGCTTCCTCCTCACATCCAGCCTGAACCTGCCTTGGCACAGCTTGAGGCTGTGTCCCCTTCTTCTGTTGCTGGGTGCCTGGCAGCAGAGTCCAACCCCACCTGCCTACAACCTCCCTTCAGGGAGCTGCAGAGAGCAATGAGGTCTGCCCTGAGCCTCTTCTTCTGCAGGCCAAACACCCCCAGCTCCCTCAGCCTCTCCTCACAGGGCTGTGCTCCAGGCCCCTCCCCAGCCTTGCTGCCCTGCTCTCGACACCTTCCAGCACCTCAACAGCTCTCTTGAATTGAGGAGCCCACAGCTGGACACAGCACTCAAGGGGTGGCCTGACCTGTGCTTTGCTAAGCTGCTCAGTTCTGCCTTAGTTCCAAACCATTCCCCCTTGGCCTGTCTCAGCCCCCCTCAGCACAAGTCCCTCTGCAGCCTTCCTGCAGGATCCCTTCAGGCACTGGCAGGCAGCTCTGAGGTCCCCCTGGAACCTTCTCCTCTGCAGGCTGCACCCCCCCAGCTCCCTCAGCCTGTGCTCACAGCAGAGCTGCTCCAGCCCTTGGAGCATCTTTGTGATCTCCTTTGGACTCTTTCCACCATCCCTGTGCCCTCCTGCTGCTGGGGCCAGCAAAGCTGGAGGCAGGACTGGAGGTGAGGTCTGAGCAGAGCTGTTTGCTCTCCGCTCCACTGGTTAGAGAAGCCTTCAGCCCTTGTACATTCAGCACGAGTTCCACGAGAAAGCATCTCAGCAACATCTGCCTTCATTATAATTATATTTCTATTTCAGCTGCACCAAAGCTATTTACAGATGAGCCTCTTCATAAAGAGCTTTATAATTAAGCAAACAGAAATATCTTTTTATAGGCTGCAGATCTAGGGGTGATAATCACACACCAAACACACAGCAACAGTTGCAAATAGGGTGTTTAATGCTAGTTATGGAGTTAGTGATGTGCTCAATAAAGCCTGACATCTCTTTGTTCCTAAATGGGAGGAAATATGGGGCTCTGCTATGCCACTCTGTAAACTGCCTCCTGCAGACACAAAAGGCCACAGACTGCAGGAGCTGCTGCTGCCGAGCTGGCAGGGCAGTGAGCCCTCAAGGCTTCAGCACAACCTGAGCAGTGAGCTCTTGGCCGAGGGAGAAGAGGAACTGGAAGCATTGCAGGATGTGGTTGGTGGCTACTCTGCCCTAGTGAGACCTCTTAGAATCATAGAATCACTCAGAGTTGGAAGGGACCACAAGGATCAGCCAGTTCCACCCCCCCTGCCATGGGCAGGGACACCCTCCCCTAGAGCAGGCTTCCCACAGCCTCAGCCAGCCTGGCCTCAAACACCTCCAGCCATGGGGCCTCAACCACCTCCCTGGGCAACCCATTCCAGCCTCTCACCACTCTCATGCTCAACAACTTCCTCCTCACTTCCACTCTCAATCTCCCCACCTCCAGCTTTGCTCCATTCCCCCCAATCCTGTCACTCCCTGAGAGTCTAAAAAGTCCCTCCCCAGCTTTTCTGTAGCCCCCTCCAGATCCTGGAAGGCCACAAGAAGGTGACCTGGGAGCCTCCTCTTCTGCAGACTGCACAGCCCCAAATCAGGAGGCTGAGAGAGTTGGGGCTGTGCAGGCTGCAGAAGGCTTCCAGGAGACCTTGGAGTGGCCTTGCAGGATGTGAAGGGGGCTGCAGGAGGGCTGGGGAGGGACTATTGACAAGGTCTTGTGATGAGAGGAGGAGGAGGAATGGGTTTGAAGTGGCAGAGGGGAGATTGAAGGTGGATGTTAAGAAGCAGTTGTTTGCAGTGAGGGTGGTGAGAGACTGGCGCAGGTCAAGACCAGGCTGGATGAGGCCTTGAGCAACCTGTTCTAGGTGGAGGTGTCCCTGCCTATGTCAGGGGCTTGGAACTGACTGAGCTTTGAGGTCCCTTCCAACCTAACCCATTCTATGATTCTCTGTTGCCCTCCATTCTTAGAGCTGGATGCTCCTGGGACAGGAATGTCCTCACCTCCTCCAAGCCTGCCAAAAGCAGGTGATTGATGGGGCTGGAGGCTGGGATGGCAGCAGCATTTCTGTGCTGCAGGCTGTGACAGATTGGGGGGAGACTGTGGCAGATTGTGGGGAGATTGAAACTGGATGTTAGGAGAAGTCCTTTAGAGTGAGGATGGTGAGACACTGGCACAGGTTGCCCAGGGAGGTTGTGGACCACAGAGTCACAGAATATGATCTTTGATCACGTGAATCTGTCAATCTCCATCACTTCACTTACCTCAGGAAACCAAACTTGCTCTTTTCCAGGCACTTGCTGAGCATTTCTCCAAGCCCATAAGTGGATTTGTGAATTGAACTTCTAGGAGGCACCATATGAAACCCAAATGGGAGCAACACACCAAAGAAAACCACCCAGAGATCAAATTAAACCATAGGTGCCAGCTCATCTTTCTAAAGCAAGGCTTTGATGGTAGGAATTTCTCTGGTGGGCTGTTGACTTTGGGTGTTTTTTTTTTTCTCCTTTTCCACATCTAAATCAGTCAAAATAGATGTTTGAAAGGAAACAGCAGAGAGTGGGACCTAGATAGAGCCTAAAAAAAGGGCTATGAAGACAAGTGAGGGGAGTAGAAGAAGATCCTTGCTAAAATAAGGTGGGATCACTTTAATATATTCAAGGTAAAGTAGTCTATTTTGGTGGGGAAATTGCTGTTCATTTCTGTTCTTTTTATACCCTTCACCAGCTTATAAAATTCCTCCCCCTTTCCCTTGCCCTGCTGAGGCCACATTGGGAATTTTGTGTCCAGTTCTGGGCCCCTCAGTTCCAGAAGGACCTCAGGGAACTGCTTGGGAGAGCCCAGCCCAGAGCCCCCAAGCTGCTGCAGGCAGTGAAGATCTCCTGTGAAGCCAGGCTGAGGGAGCTGGGGCTGGGAGCTGGCAGCAGAGGAGCCTGAGGGCTGCCCTCAGTGCTGTGCTAAAGATGTGCAGGGCAGTGTCAGGAGGACACAGCCAGGCTCTGCTCAGGGGTGGCCAAGGGCAGCACAAGGAGCACTGGGTGCCAGCTGGAGCGGAGGAGGTGCCAGGGAGCAGGAGGGGAAACTCTGTCCCTGTGAGGGTGCTGAAGGCCTGGAGCAGACTGCCCAGAGGGGTTGTGTGGTCTCCTTCTCTGGAGCCTTTCCAGCCCCAGCTGGCTGTGTTCCTGGATGCCCTGCTCTGGGTGCCCTTGCTCTGGCAGGGGCTTGAACTGGACAACCTCATGAAGTCCATCCCAACCCATCCCATTCTGTGGTGTTGCTGGCATATTGCTTTGGAGCTGCTCAAGCCAGGTGTGGCCATGGCACTTTGGTACACAGCTCAATGCCATGGCAGTCTGGGACACAGTTTAATGGCCATGGCAGTAGGGGGCACAGCTCAATGCCATGGCAGTTTTGGGCACAGTTTAATGGAGAGGAGAGTGTGGGACAGAGCTCAATGCCATGGCAGTTTGTGGCACAGTTTAATGGCCATGGCAGTAGGGGGCACAGCTCAATGCCATGGCAGTTTTGGGCACAGTTTAATGGAGAGGGCAGTGTGGGACAGAGCTCAATGCCATGGCAGTTTTGGGCACAGTTTAATGGACAGGGCAGTCTGGGGCACAGTTTAATGGCCATGGCAATGTGGGGCACAACTCAATGCCATGTCAGTCTGGGGCACAGCTCAATGCCATGGCACTTTGGGGCACAGTATAATGGCCATGGCAGTTTGAGACACAGCTCAATGCCATGGCACTCTTAGGTTGCTGGTTGGACTCGGTGGTCTTTGAGGTCTTTTCCAACCTCAACAATTCTGTGATGAGATTTCTGTATTTGTCTGCCCTCTTTAGGAGGAGTTCTCAGAAAGGTTTTCCATGCTCCCTGCTACAGAGTGGTTTGGCACCTCCAGTGAGGACAGGTGATGGATGTTGGCTGCAATGTGGGCAGGAATATAATCAGAGAATGGCTTCAGTTGGAAAAGACATCCAGAGGTCATTCAGTCCAACACCCCTGCCATGGGCACAAATATCCAGAGATCAACCTGGGATGGGGACTCCACCACTTCCCTGGGCAGCCCATTCCAATGCCAATCACTCTCTCTGACAAAAACTTCCTCCTAACATCCAGCCTGAACCTGCCCTGGCACAGCTTGAGGCTCTGTCCCCTTGTTCTGTTGCTGGGTGCCTGGCAGCAGAGCCCAACCCCACCTGGCTACAGCCTCCCTGCAGGGAGCTGCAGAGAGCAATGAGGTCTGCCCTGAGCCTCCTCTTCTGCAGGCCAAACACCCCCAGCTCCCTCAGCCTCTCCTCACAGGGCTGTGCTCCAGGCCCCTCCCCAGCCTTGCTGCCCTGCTCCAAACACCTTCCAGCACCTCAACAGCTCTCTTCAATTGAGGAGCCCACAACTGGACACAGCACTCAAGGGGTGGCCTGAGCAGTGCTGAGCACAGGGGCACAAGAACCTCCCTTGTCCTGCAGCCCACACTGCTCTTGAGCCAGCCCAGGATGCCATTGGCTCTGCTGCCCACCTGGGCACTGCTGCCTCAGCTTCAGCTCCTCTCTGCCAGCACCCCCAGCTCCCTCTCTGCCTGCCTGCTCTCAGCCACTCTGTCCCCAGCCTGTAGTGCTGCTTGGGGTTGTTGTGGCCAAAGTGTAGAACCCTGCACTTGGCCTTGTTCAGTCTCATTCCATTGGCCTCTACCCACCCATGCAGCCTGGCCAGGTCTCTCTGCAGGGCTCTCCTACCCTCCAGCAGCTCCACAGCTGCTCCTAGCTTGGTGCCATCTGCAAACTGACCGATGCTGGACTCAATCCCCTGCTCCAGATCATCAATAGAGATACTGCACAGGACTGTGCCCAGCACTGATCCCTGGGGCACAGCACCAGTGACTGCCAACAAAAGCCTGTGTTGGTAGCTGACTCTCAGTGAGGATTGCAGCGAGGGAGCTGCTCTGCTACATACAAAACCCTGACTCAGGTCACAGAGGAACACATCCAGAGAGGCCTTGAAAGTCTCCAGAGAAAGAGACTCCACACCCAGTCAGTCCCTTGAAGTCTGCCCTAGGGTGTGGCACTTAGCTGAGATGTGGGAATGCAGGAAAATTTGGCAGCCCTCAAGTCTCACACCCAGCAAAGGGAAAGAGTCAGAATCAGACACACAATCATCCAGGTTGGAAGAGACCTCTAAGCTCATCCAGTCCAACCTAGCACCCAGCCCTGTCCAGTCAACTAGACCATGGCACTGAGTGCCTCATCCAGCCTTCATCTGCTCATCTGCACCATCTGCTCTAGCAGGGAGGTCAGCCTAGATGGTCTTCAGAGGTCCCTTCCAACCCTCATCACGCTGTGAGTGCTCTGCTCCAGGTGGTAGCTTCCCAGCACTCTTGTCCCTGCCAGACAGACCCTAACTGACCTCACACTGCTAAAATTAGAGCTGCAGCTTGTGAACTTCTTAGTCTGCAGCTTGTGAGGCTGTGAGCATGGTCAGAGGTTTTGTGCAAAAGTCCCAACTGGATAAAGTGTGGGAAAAAGAAAAGCTAAAGAAGAAATTAAAACTGAACTCAGTGATGGTTTCCATCAGCTCTCTTCCCTCCCCCAGTACAAAGCTGGGAGCAGTCTAAATGCAGCACATCTGATTCTGGAAGCCTTTGCTCCCAGACATGCTGGTTCTGGGTTGAGAACTTCAGTTTTTTGGCTCACTTCTCAGGTTGCTATCAGCTCCCATGGTTGCACTCTCCAGTCCAAGCTCCCATGGTTGTACTCTCCAGTCCAAAATCCAGCCCAGCAGAAGAAGCTTAAATGTTAGAGATGGGAGATCATAGGATCAGAGGATGTTAGGGGTTGGAAGGGACCCAAAGAGACCATCCAGTCCAACCTCCCTGCCAGAGCAGGACCACACAGTCTAGCTCAGGGCGCACAGAAACACATGCAGGCAGGCCTGGAAAGGCTCCAGAAAAGGAGACTCCACAACCTCTCTGGGCAGCCTGTGCCAGTGCTCTGTGACCCTTACAGTCAAGAAGTTGCCCCTTGTGTTGAGCTGGAAGCTCCTGTGCTGCAGCTTCCATCCATTGCTTCTTGTCCTATCCCAGGCAGCAGTGAGCAGAGCCTGTCCCCCCCCTCCTGACCCCCAGCCCTCAGATAGTTATAGACATTGATTAGATCCCCTCTCAGTCTTCTCCAGACTGAGCAGCCCCAGGTCCCTCAGCCTCTTCTCATCAGGCAGCCCTCCTGTCCCCTCATCATCCTCGTAGCCCTCTGCTGGACCCCCTCCAGCAGATCCCTGTCCCTCTGAAACTGGGGAGCCCAAAACTGAAGGCAGTAGTCAAGATGAGGTCTCAGCAGGGCAGAGTAGAGGGGGAGGAGAACCTGCCTTGATCTGCTGGACACACTCCTCCTAATACACCCCAGGATCCCATTGGCCTTCTTGTGCACAAGGGCACATTGCTGTGCCATGGGTAAGCTGTTAACCAAGACAGGGATAGGAAAAGGAGCAGTTTCCTAGCAGCTCCTTTGGATTGTGGCTGACAGTTGGGTCTGCAGAGCTGCACATGGAGACCTGGCACTGTGGAGCAAGGCCAAGTGCAGGGTTCTGCACTTTGGCCACAACAACCCCAAGCAGCACTACAGGCTGGGGACAGAGTGGCTGAGAGCAGGCAGGCAGAGAGGGAGCTGGGGGTGCTGGGAGAGAGGAGCTGAAGCTGAGGCAGCAGTGTGCCCAGGTGGGCAGCAGAGCCAATGGCATCCTGGGCTGGCTCAGGAGCAGTGTGGGCAGCAGGACAAGGGAGGTTCTTGTGCCCCTGTGCTCAGCACTGCTCAGGCCACCCCTTGAGTGCTGTGTCCAGTTGTGGGCTGCTCAATTGAAGAGAGCTGTTGAGGTGCTGGAAGGTGTGGAGAGCAGGGCAGCAAGGCTGGGGAGGGGCCTGGAGCACAGCCCTGTGAGGAGAGGCTGAGGGAGCTGGGGGTGTTTGGCCTGCAGAAGAGGAGGCTCAGGGCAGACCTCATTGCTCTCTGCAGCTCCCTGCAGGGAGGTTGTAGCCAGGTGGGGTTGGGCTCTGCTGCCAGGCACCCAGCAACAGAAGAAGGGGACACAGCCTGAAGCTGTGCCAGGGCAGGGTCAGGCTGGATGTTAGGAGGAAGTTCCTGGCAGAGAGAGTGATTGGCATTGGAATGGGCTGCCCAGGGAGGTGGTGGAGTGCCCATGCCTGGAGGTGTTGAAGCCAAGCCTGGCTGGGGCACTTAGTGCCATGGTCTGGTTACTTGGTTAGGGCTGGGTGCTAGGTTGGGCTGGATGAGCTTGGAGGTCTCCTCTTTCAACCTGCTTGATTCTATGATTCTATGGTTCTGAAAGCTTAATTGCTGGGAGATGCAAGTGTGGATGCTGCTCAAGGGTCAGGAAGGTGGCAGCAGGCTTTAGGTGTTGTCATATTCTCATGTGCCATAGAATCATTACGGTTGGAAGAGACTTCTCAGGTCACCGAGCCCAACCTTCAACCCAGCTCTGCCATGCCCACTAAAGCACATCCCACAGTGCCATGCCTGCATGTTCTTTGACCCCCTCCAGGGGTGGGCATTCAGCCACCTCCCTGGGCAGCCTGTCTCAGTCTTTGAGAACCCTTTCAGGCAACAGATTTCTCATCCCCAACCTAAA
The DNA here is from genome assembly GCF_015220805.1 of Pogoniulus pusillus. Classification (NCBI taxonomy): domain Eukaryota; kingdom Metazoa; phylum Chordata; class Aves; order Piciformes; family Lybiidae; genus Pogoniulus; species Pogoniulus pusillus. The sequence continues at coordinate 27,638,544 of NC_087270.1, read as the reverse complement.
CCTCCCCTGGGGTGACTTGAGGCCATTTTCTCTTGTCCTACCACTTGGTATGAGGGAGATGATACCAGCCCCACTCCATTCAGAGAGTTGTAGAGAGTGAGAAGGTCTCCCCTCAGCCTCCTCAATTCATCTGCTCCATGTTGTCCTTATGATGTGGTCAGAGCCTTATTACAGAACCCTTTGATGCAGTTCCCTGTGGGCTGTGACTTGTACTAGAGAGCTCTGAAGCCTCCTGCTGAGGGCAGTGGTTCTGTGTGGGATCTGTTCCAGCAGCATATTGATGGCAGGAGCCTCTGACAGGTCTCAGCTGGGTTCTCAAGGTGTGAATGTGTCAAGCTATCATCAAGTCCCATTCTCTCTTGCATCCAGTTGCTGGTGTTTATCAAGGGAGGAAAGCCTCAGTGGCCCTCGGAGAGGTTACCTCCAGCTGGGACTGCAGAGAGGAGAAGGATGAGAGGCAGAGCTGCCTGCAGCAGCCTTTTACCTCAGCCAGTCAAGAAGGTTTCATAGAGTCAGAATCAAAAGCTGGTGTGAAAGAGAGGACATGGAAACAGAATACTGTGAGGAGGTACAATGAAAGAGCTTTGCCTCTTAGGAGTGTCTGAGTCACAGAATGGCCTACACTGGAAAAGATCTCTATAGAAGCATGGAATCATAGAACCATAGAATCAGTCAGGGCTGGAATGGACCACGAGGATCATGCAGTTCTAACCCCCCTGCTGTGGGCAGGGACACCTCACACTAGATCAGGTTGCCCAGGTTGAATAGTTAAGGTACCTAGATCAGAGAAATGTGGAATGGTCCAGGTTGGAAGGCACCACAAGGATCATCCCTTGTCATGGGCAGGGACACCATACACTAGATCAGGCTGTCCACAGCCTCAGCCAGCCTGGCCTTAAGCACCTCGAGGGATGAGGCTTCCATGACCTCCCTGGGCAACCCCTTCCAGGCTCTCACCACCCTCATGCTGAACAACTTCTTCCTCACATCCAGGCTGAATCTCCACATTTCTAGCTGGGTCTAAGCCATGGCCCTCAGCACCACAGATCTGCCTCTTCCAAGCACCTCCAGGGATGGGGATTCAGCCAATTCCTTGTGGAGCCTGTTCCAGGCTTTGAGAACCCTTTTAGCCAACAAGTTTTTTGTCTCCAACCTAACCCTCCCCTGGCACCATTCCAGGCCATTTCCTCTCCTGCTATCACCTAATATTAGGGAGCAGAGCCAAACCCTCTCTCACTGCAGCCTCCTCTCAGGGAGCGGCAGAGAGCAATGATCTCTGCCCTCAGACTCCTCTTCTCCACACCAAACCCCTCCAGCTCCTTCAGCTGCTCCTCCCCAGCCCTGCTCTTCAGACCCTGCCCCACCTTTGGTGCCCTTCTCTGGACATGCTCCAGCCCCTCAATGTCCTTCTTGCAGGTCCCAAACCTGACCCCAGCACTCAAGCTGTGGCTTCAGCAGTGCTGAGCACAGAGGCACAATCCCTGCCCAGCTCTTGCTGCCCACACCAGTGCTAACCCAGACCAGGCTGCTGATGCCCTTCTTGCCCACCTGGGCACCTCCTGGCTCATCTCCAGCTGCTGTCCATCAGCACCCCCAGAGCTTTCTCTGCTGGGCACTTCCCAGCCCCTCTGCCCCAATCCTTGCCCATCCTATGGGGTGGTTGGACACAACACTTGGCCCCAGCCACCTCAAGGCAGAGCGAGCTGTGAGCTCAGAGGGAGAGCAAAGGAGAAGCTGCAGCAAGCTGGACAAAAGCTTTCCTGGATTGCTTTCTCCACTCTTCCTTTGTGCAGGAATTGATTAATCCCAGCTGCATCTGTGCTGCAGCAAAGAGAAGGCTTCATTTATCTCTGGTTTTATTTGTTTTAAAGAGGAGGGAAAGGCTGTTCTGAGGGGAGTCAAGAGTGGCATTCCTGGAAGCCATTTGGCATGGAGGATGTTTGGCCTATTGTGTGAAAATTCCTGAGGGCTGGCCCTGGTGTTTTGTATCAGATGACATCTTTATTAGGTACAACTCTTTTTACATCACATTTTTTGGGGGTGATTAATGATGCTAAAAGGATTGCTCGTGGTGTACACAAACCTAATGGGCAAAGAGAAGGGGAGGGGAGGGGGAAAAAAAAAGACCAACAACAATAACAACAACAAAAAAAAGTCTTCTGTAAACTTTCTTCTTCTAAGCTCTTGGCAAGGTTTCCTCAGCAGCAAATATTAACTCCAGGCAGTGTTTATTAGCTCTTATAAAATAATCACTGCAAGAAGTGGCGTGGAATTGCTGGAGGTAAGAGAACATCCAGGCCAAGATATAAATCAAGTTTGAGCTCTTTAATAGAAACAGGTCAGGAACAATTAATTTCGTGCTCAGCTGGGATTTGAAATGAGAGAATCTTGCTCTGGTTGTCTGACAGGGCCCAAGAGTGGTGCAAGGCACAGCATTCCCTGTGCTCCCAGCTAGGGATGGGTCTGGACAGCAAAGCTCAGGACCCACACCATGATCAGATGGAAGAATGGAGGTATTTGGACGTGAATCTGCAGATGGTGTGGGGTGGAATCATAGAATCATTGAGGTTGGGGAAGGTCTCCAAGGTCATCAGGTGTACCATCAACCCAAGTTAACTCTCTGATGGGTTAGAAGGGAGCTTGAAGATCATCTAGTTCCAAGCTCCCTGCCATGGGCAGGGGCAGCTCCTTCTAGACCTTGCCACAAATGGCTCATAATCTGGATGGAGACCACAGGCTCTGCACTTTGGCCATAGCAACCCCAAACAGCACTACAGGCTGGGGACAGAGTGGCTGAGAGCAGGCAGACAGACAGGAACTTGGAGGAGCTAGTAGAGAGGAGCTGAAGCTGAGGCAGCAGTGTGCCCAGGTGGGCAGCAGAGCCAATGGCATCCTGGGCTGGCTCAGGAGCAGTGTGGGCAGCAGGACAAGGGAGGTTCTTGTGCCCCTGTGCTCAGCACTGCTCAGGCCACCCCTTGAGTGCTGTGTCCAGTTCTGGGCTCCTCCATTCAAGAGAACTGTTGAGGTGCTGGAAGGTGTCGAGAGCAGGGCAGCAAGGCTGGGGAGGGGCCTGGAGCACAGCCCTGTGAGGAGAGGCTGAGGGAGCTGGGGGTGTTTGGCCTGCAGAAGAGGAGGCTCAGGGCAGAGCTCATTGCTGTCTGCAGCTCCCTGAAGGGAGGTTGTAGGCAGCTGGGGTTGGACTCTGCTGCCAGGCACCCAGCAACAGAAGAAGGGGACACAGCCTCAAGCTGTGCCAGGGCAGGTTGAGGGTGGATGTTAGGAGGAAGTTCCTGGCAGAGTGATTGGCATTGGAATGGGCTGCCCAGGGAGGTGGTGGAGTGCCCATGCCTGGAGGTGTTGAAGCCAAGCCTGGCTGGGGCACTTAGTGCCATGGGTTAATTAATTAGAAGGTGATAGGTGATAGGTTGGAGTGGATGATCCTCATTCTGTGAGTCTGATTCTGTGAGTTCAGATGGGAGATGTGATGGAAGAAGCAAGGGAGCAGGCACAAAAAATATTAAGGACACAGCTCTTTAGGGACAATGGTTTGAAAGCGGAGCAGGGTAGGGACATCAGGAGGAAGTTCTGGTGGAACACTGGAACAGGCTGCCCAGGGATGTGGTTGAGGTCCCATCCCTGGAGATATTCAAGCTCAGACTTGATGTGGCAGCTGGAGGTGGTTGGAGAGGTCTCTGCTGGCTGCAGGATCACAGGATCACAGGCTTACAGGACATCAGGGGTTGGAAGGGACCCAAGGAAATCATCCAGTCCAACCCCCCTGCCAGAGCAGGACAATCCTATCTAACACAGATCACACAGGGACACTTCCAGACAGGCCTTGAAAGTCTCCAGAGAAGGAGACCTCACAACCTCTCTGGGGAGCCTATTCCAGTGCTTTGGGGCCCTTCCAGTAAAGAAGTTCCTCCTTGTGTTGAGCTGGAACCTCTTTTACTACAACTTACACCCACGGGGGGTTGGCCAAGCTGACCTTTGAGGGTCCTTTCCAGCCCAATGCACTCTGTGGATCTCCAGGTTTGGGGCTTTTTAAAGAGTGATCAAAATCCAAGTTTCCTGAAGAAAGGGAGAGAAAAACACTGCCTATTAAAGCCCTGATAGGAGAGCATCTGGAATCTTCCATCTGCCTCAGGTATGTTCTTTTGGGGTCTACTTTCATGCACTTGTGAAGTGCTTTCAGCCTATGACTGAACTGCGAGGAGCTGAATCTCTGCTTCTGTTGCATGTACCTGAGTTTGCTGCTCCAGAGCAGCAGGGTGCTGGGATATTTTCAAGGCTTGCACCAAAAGGAAGAGGAGAGGAACACAACAACCTTCAACTCGAATTTATGTCTTTTAATTCACTTTATGTGCACTGAGAGGCCAAAGAACTCAGGAGTAGATACTGAGCAGTAGCCTCTTGTGTACCCGCAGCCCTTCGCCAGCAGCTGCTGCCTCCAGCTCCAGATGCAGAGTGGTTTGTAACACAACTCAGCTCCAAGTCCCCTTTGTGGAGCACACAGGCAGGCAGGGGGTGCCTCTTCATGCCAGAAGAGCTGCCCATAAGGATGCAGCTCGCCCTGGATGCAAGGCCAGCCACTAATTACTGTTCTTGACAGAGAGAGAGATTGGCATTGGAATGGGCTGCCCAGGGAGGTGGTGGAGTGCCCATGCCTGGAGGTGCTCAAGAGATGTGTGGCCATGGCACTTGGGGCCATGGTTTAGTGGCTGTGGTGGTGCTGGGTTGGTGTTGGACTGGCTGCTCTCAGAGGCCTTTTCCAACTGGACCAACTCCAGGCCTCCAGGATTCTGCTCTCTCTGTTCTCTCTGACCATGGGACTTAAGGATTTGGGCAATGAAGCCAAACTGAGAGCTGCATAGAAAAGCAAGTGGGCTCCTGTCCTGCATGGACCTTGCCCTTTGGGTACCTCACCTTTCCTCACTACCTTGGGGAATAGAATCACGGGATGGTGGAGGTTGGAAGGGACCCTCTGAGGTCATTTAGTCCAACCCCTTGCTAAAGCAGGGTCACTTAGAATCATAGAATCAGTCAGGGTTGGAAGGGACCACAAGGATCAGCCACTTCCAACCCCCCTGCCATGGGCAGGGACACCTCACACTAGAGCAGGCTGCCCACAGCCTCAGCCAGCCTGGCCTTAAACACCTCCAGGGATGGGGCCTCAACCACCTCCCTGGGCAACCCATTCCAGCCTCTCGCCACTCTCATGCTCAACAACTTCCTCCTCACCTCCAGCCTCACTCTCCCCACCTCCAGCTTTGCTCCATTCCCCCCAGTCCTGTCACTCCCTGACAGCCTAAAAAGTCCCTTCCCAGCTTTTTTGTAGCCCACTTCAGATACCTGAAGGCCACAAGAAGGTCACCTGGGAGCCTCCTCTTCTGCAGACTGCACAGCCCCAACTCCTTCAGTCTGTCCTCATAGCAGAGGTGCTCCAGGAGCACTTAGAGCAGGCTGCAGGGGAGCAGGCACAGATGGGGGTTGAAAGTCTCCAGAGGAGGCTCTACGACCCCACTGGGCAGGCTGCTGCAGCACTGCCTTGGGGCAGGACTCTGTACCAGCTGTGTTGTAGTACTCTAGAAACCCTTAAATGGGGATATTTCTTTTTCTCCTATTTTTCTGGGGCATCTCTCTCACTCCCATCTTGTTGTCATCTCTGATTTCTAGGCTCTGTTTTCACAACTCATTTTCACCTTCCCACATGAAGGATAGCTCCAGCAGGGGACATTTAGATTTGTGGGAGCCTAAAACATTTCACTTTGTGCTCACTTAGATGGAAGCTGGCAGTAGCCTGAGAGTAGTGGGGGGAAATGTTTGCCCCCTGCCTGGCCTTGGAAACACAATCTGCTGAGCACAGGACCTGTGGTCTCCTCAGCTTCCCACCTACACCCTCCTGTCATCCTCTACCTTCTCATTTGGCCATAAAACTCAAACCTCCATCTTGTTCCTCGTTAAACCTTGATCCTGTTCCTCATTAAACCTCATTTCTGTTCCTCAAAACAAACCTGAAATGCAGAGGAAGGGGGAGAAGAGGGCTGAGGTCTGTCTGCTCATCATCCTCTTCAAGGCAGAGAACTTCTGTGCTCCCCAGGGCTCCTTAGCATCCTTGCCAAGGATGTTTCAATGCCTGTGGTGGTGTTGGGTGGGTGGTTGGACTCAAGGACCTTGCCCAACTGAAACCAACTCTGTGATTCTGTGTTTTAAGATAGATGGAAAGCTAAGAACTCACTGAGCCTTGCCAGCCCTTTCCTCAGGGACTCAGCCAGCATGGATTTAGGAGGGGCAGGTCCTGCTTGACCAACTTGATCTCTTTTTATGCCCAGGTCCACGCCTGGTGGACATGGTGCAGGCTGTGGATGTAGTCTACCTGGGCTTCAGCGAAGCCTTTGACACTGTCTGCCACAACAAACTCCTGGCCAAGCTGGCAGCTCTTGGCTTGGACAGGGGCACTCTGTGCTGGGTTAACAACTGGCTGCATGGCTGGGCCCAGAGAGTGGTGGTGAATGGTGCCACAGCCAGTGTGTGCCCCAGGGATCGGTGCTGGGCACAGTCCTGTTCAATATCTTCATTGATGATCTGGATGAGGGGATTGAGTCCTCCTCCAGTGAGTTTGCAGATGGCACCAAGCTAGGAGCAGCTGTGGATCTGTTAGAGGGCAGAAGGGCTCTGCAGAGGGTCCTGGACAGGCTGCACAGATGGGCACAGTCCAGTGCCAGGAGTTTGAAAAAGTCCAAGTGCAGGGTTCTGCACTTTGGCCACAGCAACTCCAAGCAGCACTGCAGGCTGGGGACAGAGTGGCTGAGAGCAGGCAGGCAGAGAGGGAGCTGGGGGTGCTGGGAAAGAGGAGCTGAAGCTGAGACAGCAGTGTGCCCAGGTGGGCAGAGAGTCCAGAGGAGGCCACAGAGATGATGCCAGGGCTGGAGCAGCTCTGCTGTGAGCACAGGCTGAGGGAGCTGGGGATGTGCAGCCTGCAGAGGAGAAGGCTCCAGAGGGACCTTAGAGCTGCCTGCCAGTGTCTGAAGGGATCAGGCAGGATCTATTTCCTTCATCATCCTCATGGCTCTCCACTGGAGACAGAGCTGCTGGAGAGAGTCCAGAGGAGGTCACAACGATGCTCCAAGGGCTGGAGCAGTTCTGCTGTGAGGAGAGACTCAGGGAGTTTGGTCTGTGCAGCCTGGAGAGGAGAAGGCTCCCAGGTGACCTTATTGTGACCTTGCAGTATCTGAAGGGGGCTACAAGAAACCTGGGGAGGGACTATTTAGACTGTCAGGTAGGGATAGCAGTGGGGGGACAGGGTGGGTAGGCAGAGCACCTAAGTGCCCTCTCTGTCGTTCTTGTGTGCTGCCTGTCTGAGAGGAGTTACAGCATCACTTCTGGATGGTGACAGGCAGAGAGGGGTGATCCAGAGCACAATGCCCACCTGGAGAGCAGTGCCAAGTGGCTGCCTCAGGGGTCAGTGCTGTCACCAGTGCTATTGGGCATCTCTGTCAGTGCCGTGGACAGAGCAGTGCAGTGGAGCCTCAGCAAGTGTGCAGAGGGCTAGAGGGCAGGGATCCATGCAGAGGGAGCAGAGCTGTGCCCAGGCCAACCTCATGGCATTCAACGAAGCCAAGTGTAAGCTCCTGCAGCTGGGTGGGTGCAATCCCAAGCCCACCTGCAGGCTGGGTGGGGAATGGCTGAGAGCAGCCCTGAGGAACAGGCCCTGGGGGTCTGGGCTGAGGAAAAGCTCAAGAGGAGCCTGCAGTGTGAGTGCAGCCCAGACAGCAACCCTGTGCTGGGCTGCAGCAAGAGCAGTGTGGGCAGCAGGGCAAGGGAGGGCATTCTGCCCCTTGGCTCTGCTCTCCTCACACCCCACCTGCACTCCTGGCTGCAGCTCTGCAGCCCCCAGCACAAGCAGGACATGGAAGTGTTGGAGCCAGTGCAGAGGAGGCCACCAAGATGCTGAGAGGGCTGCAGCAGCTGTGCTGTGAGGACAGGCTGAGAGAGTTGGGACTGTGCAGGCTGCAGAAGAGAAGGCTTCCAGGAGCCCTTGGAGTGGCCTTGCAGGATGTGAAGGGGGCTGCAGGAGGGCTGGGGAGGGACTATTGAGAAGGTCTTGTGATGAGAGGAGGAGGAGGAATGGGTTTGGAGGGTCAGAGGGGAGACTGAAAGTGGCTGTTAGGAAGAAGTTGTTTGCAGTGAGGGTGGTGAGACACTGGCAGAGGTTGCCCAGGGAGGTTGTGGAGCACAGAAGCACAGAATGTGAAGATCCCATTCTGTGCTTCTGTGCTCCACAACCTCCCTGGAGGTGTTCAGGACCAGGTTGGATGAGTGACCTGTTCTAGTGGGAGGTGTCCCTGCCTGTGGCAGGGGAGTTGGAACTGGCTGAGCTTTGAGGTCCCTTCCAACCTAACCCATTCTGTGACTCTATGATTCTTGCCAACCTCCCCATGGGCTACCTGGAGGCTCACAGGATGGCAGGGGTTGGAAGGGACCCAAAGAGCTCATTGAGTCTAACCTCCCTGCCAAAGCAGGACCATACAATCTAGCTCAGGTCACACAGGAGCACATCCAGACAGGCCTTGAAAGCCTGCAGAGAAGGAGCTGCAGAAGAAAGCAGTTTGGGGCTGCTGAGCAGAGCAGCAAGCCTGGGGGGCAGGCTGCTGGCCGTGCCCCAGCGCTCAGGCTTCACCATTGCCTCCTTTTGCCTTTGCCATTCTGTCTCTTCAAGCTGTATCTTACACCAGCCTGTTGGATTGCTGCTCTGCACCCCAAGCAGCAAATTGGAGCTGCATCTAACAAAAGGCATTCCTGGCTTTTTGAAGTTGCTGAGTGGTGGGCTGACCACTCATCCAGGCAGGCTGGCTGGGAATGTTGCTTGGAAACACCACCTTATCAAAGGGAACCCAGCCTCAGGTTGGAGTGGTTCCCAGACAGCCTGTTAGTGGTGATAATGTGCAATGGAAAATTCTAATATCTCTTCCAAGTGCTCTTTATTTCCTAGGTTCTTTCTTCCTTCCTTTCTTTCTTTCGCTCCTCTCTCAAGCTCTTCATTTGGAAGGTGGCAGAGATTTGAGTGTGAGTCACAGAGCAGCTCAGCTAGGGAGGGACCTCAGAACTCAGCTCCTCCAGCCTCCCCACCATGCCCAGGGACACCTCTCAGCTAGACTCAGCTGCTCAAGGCCTCAGCCAGCCTAAACCTAAACACCCCCAGCAAGGAGGCAGCCACAGCCTCCCTGGGCAGACTGTGCCAGACTCTCACCACCCTCAAACTGAACAACTTCTTCCTCAGCTCCAGTCAGCTCCAAACCATTCCCCCTTGGCCTGCCTCAGACCCCCTCAGCATAGGTCCCTCTGCAGCCTTCCTGCAGGATCCCTTCAGGCAGCTCTGAGGTGCCCCTGGAGCCTTCTCCTCTGCAGGCTGCACCCCCCCAGTTCCCTCAGCCTGTGCTCACAGCAGAGCTGCTCCAGCCCTGCCATCATCTCTGTGGCCTCCTCTGGCCTCTCTCCAGCAGCTCTGTGTCCTCCTTCTGCTGGGGCCAGCAGCACTGGAGGCAGGATTGGAAGTGAGGTCTGAGCAGAGCAGAGCTGAAGGGCAAAACCCTCTCTTGCCCTGCTGTGTTCTTCCTATGTCCAGAGCTGGAGGCAGCATTCAAGTCTCCTTCAGTTCTACTCCACCTGACAGTGCTTTGCTAAGCTCTGCCTCAGCTCCAAACCATTCCCCCTTGGCCTGTCTCAGATCCACTCAGCACAAGTCCCTCTGCAGCCTTCCTGCAGGATCCCTTCAGGCACTGGCAGGCAGCTCTGAGGTGCCCCTGGAGCCTTCTCCTCTGCAGGCTGCACCCCCCCAGCTCCCTCAGCCTGTGCTCACAGCAGAGCTGCTCCAGCCCTGCCATCGTCTCTGTGGCCTCCTCTGGACTCCTTTCAGCAGCTCTGTGTCCTCCACATGAGGATGGTGAAGGGAATAGAACATCTCTGGAGAGGAAAGGCTGGGAGCCCTGGGGCTGTGCAGCCTGCAGAAGGCTGAGAAGGGAACTGCTGGATGTTTTCAAATCCATTAAGGGTGGCTGTCAAGAAGCAGGTGCCAGGCTCTGCTCAGTGGTGTCCTGTGACAGGACAAGGGGCAGTGGACACAAACTGGCACCCAGGAGGTTCCAACTCTAGAAGAGAAGAAACTCCTTTGGTGTGAGGGTGCTGGAGGCCTGGAGCAGGCTGCCCAGAGAGGCTGTGGAGTCTCCTCTGGAGACCTTCCAGCCCCTCCTGTGCTTGTTCTTGTGCAACCTGCTCTGGCACAGGGAGGGTGGACTCAGTGATCTCCCTTCCAACTCCTACCAGTCTGTGATTCCTTCCAAAGCTTTGGATGTAGAGAAGTTGTGTGAACTCCAGTCCAGCAGAGCCCAGAGCCAACCTTGTCAAGCTCACCTCTCTGCTTTGTGCAGCTTCAAGTGCAGGCTGGAGATAATGATGAAATGAATCTTCAATTAGAAGTTGGAAATGGTTCATATCTCACATTAAAAATACAGTTTTAGTAGGTAGGGATTTGTTTCAGTGACAAATGAAGAGCAGGCATCCTTCTGTCAAGGCAGGGACACTCACACAACAGGATCACAGAACTGTTTTGGTGACTTTCAGCCCACCCAGCCCAACCCTTCTCTAACTTTGCCCTGGCTGGGGCTGAGCCATGGCCCTCAGCACCACAGCTCTGCCTCTGGGAAACACCTCCAGGGATGGGCATTCAGCCACCTCCCTGGGCAGCCTGTGCCAGGCTCAGAGAAGCCTTTCACTCAGTAAGTTTCTTCTCATATCCAATCTAACCACTTGAGGCCATTTCATCTCCTTCTATCAAGTGTTCCTAGGGAGCAGAGCCAAATCCCTGCCTGGATCCAGCTTCCTCTCAGGGAGCTGCAGAGAGCAATGAGCTCTGCCCTCAGCCTCCTCTGCTCCACACCAACCCCCCCCCGCCCCAGGCTCCCTCAGCTGCTCCTCCCCAGCCCTGCTCTCCAGACCCTTCTCCACCTTTGCTGCCCTTCTCAGCACCTGCTCCAACCCATCAGTGTCTTTCCTGTAGTAAGGAATTGTTTTCCCAACATCCAACCCAAGCTTCCCACCGTGAGACTCGAGGCCATTTCATAGAATCATAGAATCAACCAGGTTGGAAGAGACCTTCAAGATTATAGAATCATAGAATCAGGCAGGGTTGGAAGGCACCACAAGGATCAGCCAGTTCCAACCCCTCTGCCATGGGCAGGGACACCCTAGAGCAGGCTGCCCACAGCCTCAGCCAGCCTGGCGTTAAACACCTCCAGCCATGGGGCCTCAACCACCTCCCTGGGCAACCCATTCCAGCCTCTCACCACTCTTATGCTCAACAACTTCCTCCTGACATCCAGCCTCAACCTACTCATCTCCTGCTCTGCTCTATTCCCCCCAGTCCTGTCACTCCCTGATATCCTGATCATTTCTTCTTCTCCTCTCTCTTGTTACCAGGGAGGAGACACCAACCCCCACCTCTCTGCAACCTCCTTTCAAGTTGCTGTTGAGAGCAGCTCTGCAGTTTGCAGCAGATGGAGTTTCTCCTGCTGGTGGTGGAAGGAATCAGACCTGTTCTTGGCTGCTTGGCCGCCGAAGCTGGACAGAGTCCTTGCAGGCTGCTAGCAGAGCCAGTGGAGGCACAGGAAGATGCTTTGCCTGCTGAAGTCAGGCAACATTTTCTCTGCTTTCATCTCCAGGAGACAGACTTCATCTCTTTGGCAAAGAGAGTTTTGCATTCCACACCCAGGCAGAAAATATTTGAGATTTCTCTGCAATCCTCCTATCCAAATGAATATATTTTATCAACTCAGCTCTTGGGAGTCTGTGCATCCTCCCCATTGCTAATTATAACCAGACATATGGTGGAGCAGCATCTCAGATGGAGACAGTTGGGGGAATTTCTCTACCTCTGATTTTCTTCTTGACACTGGGAATCTTTCTCCTGGACATCTGTCAGGATGCAGGTTCCAGCAGGAGCGTGGCACACTCAGCTCTTTCTTCTGAGCCTTTTGCTTCCACCTCCACATAAACCTCCCCAGGGTAGGGGGACAGGAAAGTTGCTTGCACCTGGCTGCTGGCTAAAAATAGTGAGCCACTAAACCTTGGTGATCCTGAGGTGGAGCAAAGCTGGCAGCTGCCCAGAGCAAAGGGTTGTTTTGGGGAGGTCTGATCCCAAGGGCAGATCCCAGCTGAGCTCCCAGGTAAGTTACTGATCACCTGAGCCTACAAGGGAAGGGGCTTGCAGGATTAGTTTCCTCTGGGATCACTTCAAAACCTTTTGCTTCCATCTCCACATAAACCTCCCCAGGGTAGGGGGACAGGAAAGTTGCTTGCACCTGGCTGCTGGCTAAAAATAGTGAGCCACTAAACCTTGGTGATCCTGAGGTGGAGCAAAGCTGGCAGCTGCCCAGAGCAAAGGGTTGTTTTGGGGAGGTCTGATCCCAAGGGCAGATCCCAGCTGAGCTCCCAGGTAAGTTACTGATCACCTGAGCCTGCAGGGAAGCAGCCTACTTCTGGCTGCTGGCTAAAAATAGATCCCAGCTGAGCTCCCAGGTTATCTACAGATCACCTGTCTGGAGATCTCCTGAGCCTACAAGGGAAGGGGCTTGCAGGATTAGTCTCCTCTGGGATCCCTTCAAAGGAAGGAAAGGATCAGCCAGAAGCACAGAATCAAACATGCAGGTTGGCACAGCCCCTCAGGATCACCAAGCTCAACCTATAACCCTACTCAGCAAGATTCACCTTAAACCATAGCTCCAAACACCACATCCAAACCACCCTTAAGCACATCCAGGCTGGGTGACTCCCCCACCTCCCTGGGCAGCTCATTCCAGTGCCTGACCCCTCCTGGAGGAGCAGGCAAGATTGAGAATCACAGAATGTTTGGAGTGGGAAGGGACCTCTGGAGATGATCCAGTCCAATCCACCTCCTAAAGCAAGGTCCCCCAGAGCAGGTTGCACAGGAACAAGTGCAGGAGAGGGGTTTGAAAGCCTCCAGAGGAGACTCCAACACCTGTTTGGGCAGCCCGGGCCAGTGCCCAGCACCTGACAGTGCAGAAGCTCCTCGTTAGGGGTAAGTGAAACCTCCTGGGTTCTGTCTCACACCTGTTGCCACTTAACCTTTTACCACTTGCAGGAGCCCAGCCCCACCCCTTTGACCCTCACTCTTTAGCTCTGGTTGAGCAGTGAGAAGAGCTCTTCTCAGGCTGCTCTTCTCAGCCTCTGCTCCCAGAGAAGTTCCAGTCTCCTCAGCACCTTTGTGGGCCTCCACTGGGCTCTTTCCAGTGTCCAAGCTCCCTGAACTGGAGAGCCTGGATCTGGGCACAATCCTCTAGGTGTGGCCTCACCAGAGCAGAGGTGGAGGAGAATCTCCCTCAGCCTGCTGGCTACACCCTTCTTAATGCATCCCCCAGAGAGAAACTCAACTGCTTCAGACCTGGAGCTGAAGAAATGCCATGGGCAAGAGCCAGAAGACTCTGACCCACATACAGAAGCCATCCAAGGTAAGAGGAAAATGGAGCAATGGGGTGAAGATGGAAATGTTTTATCTCCAGGTGTGTGCTGCTGCTGCTGGCTCAAGCACAGAGTCACAGAAAAGCATCACAGAACTATCAGGGTTGGAAGTGACCTGAAGGGTACTGATCTCTGCATGCTGAAACAAGGAGTCACCAAATGCTTTCAGTTGGTGCTTAGCTAGGTGGTTGGTGAGAGTGGTGATCCAGGGCACAATGCCCACCTGGAGAGCGGTGCCAAGTGGCTGCCTCAGGGGTCAGTGCTGGCACCAGTGCTGTTGGACATCTCTGTCAGTGCCATGGACAGAGCAGTGCAGTGCAGCCTCAGCAAGTGTGCAGCTGGCACCAAGCTGTGTGGCACAGGTGACTTTCTAGAGGGCAGGGATCCATGCAGAGGGAGCTGGACAGGCTGCAGAGCTGTGCCCAGGCCAACCTCATGGCATTCAACAAGGCCAAGTGTCAGGTCCTGCAGCTGGGTGGGTGCAATCCCAAGCCCACCTGCAGGCTGGGTGGGGAATGTCTGAGAGCAGCCCTGAGGAACAGGCCCTGGGGGTCTGGGCTGAGGAAAAGCTCAAGAGGAGCCTGCAGTGTGAGTGCAGCCCAGACAGCAACCCTGTGCTGGGCTGCAGCAAGAGCAGTGTGGGCAGCAGGGCAAGGGAGGGCATTCTGCCCCTTGGCTCTGCTCTCCTCACGCCCCACCTGCACTCCTGGCTGCAGCTCTGCAGCCCCCAGCACAAGCAGGACATGGAAGTGCTGGAGGCAGTGCAGAGGAGGCCACCAAGATGCTGAGAGGGCTGCAGCAGCTGTGCTGTGAGGACAGGCTGAGAGAGTTGGGGCTGTGCAGGCTGCAGAAGAGAAGGCTTCCAGGAGCCCTTGGAGTGGCCTTGCAGGCTGTGAAGGGGGCTGCAGGAGGGCTGGGGAGGGACTACTGACAAGGTCTTGTGATGAGAGGAGGAGGAGGAATGGGTTTGAAGTGTCAGAGGGCAGATTGAAAGTGGCTGTTAGGAAGAAGTTGTTTGCAGTGAGGGTGGTGAGAGACTGGCACAGGTTGCCCAGGGAGGTTGTGGAGCACAGAAGCACAGAATGGCTCCACAACTTCCCTGGAGGTTTTCAGGACCAGGCTGGATGAGGCCTTGAGCAACCTGTTCTAGTGGGAGGTGTCCCTGCCTCTGGCAGGGGAGGTTGGACCTGGCTGAGCTTTGAGGTCCCTTCCAACCTGACCCACTGTGTGATCCTATGTCCAATGGCTGTGGTGGTGTTGGCTCAGTGCTTGGGGGTTCATTTTTTAAAGGTAAATGTGATTTTTATGCCTTTGTAAGAAAAAAAAAAACCCTGCAACTTTCTGCTGCCTGTGATGTGGAGCTCTGGGCAAAGATGTGCCTGGAGGAGCGGAGGAGGAGGAGGAGGCAGCAGCAGCGAGGGGCTGTAGGAGTCTTGCTTCTCTGAAACAATGGCAGAGAACAAAAAAAGCACATCAAAGAAGGCTGCCAAAAGGAGAGGCAGAACCTTCCTGAGCCAGGAGAAAGCTGCAAACATTCGGATATCTGCTAATAGCACCCAAACAGAGCAGCTGGGAAGGGACAAAGAGGGGGTGGAGGTTTATCGAGGCTCTGACACACACCGGTTCTGGAAGGATGAATTCCTGCTGCTCCCCAGTTCCCTGCTCAGCACACTGAGCCCTTCTTGCTGCAGGCACTGGAGCAGTTCTTGTCACAGCAGGCACTCCTCACACAGCCCTGGGCTCTGGCTGCTTGGCATGGAATGCATCCGGTTGGAAGGGACCCTCTGGGTCATCTTGTCCTTGATGCAGTGAGCAGGGACACCTCCAGCTGGAGCAGAGCAGAGGGGCAGGACACAGTCCTGCAGGTGAAGTCTGAGCAGAGGGGCAGGATCTGCTCTGCCCACACTGCTTTGGATGCAGCCCAGGCTGCCCTTGGCCTTCTGTGCTGCCACTGCCCATGGCTGGCTCCTGCCCAGCTTCTCCCCTCCAGCACCCCCAAGCACTTCTCTACAGGGCTGCTCTCAACTTCCTCACCCCCCCCAGCCCCTCCAGCTTAGATTGGTATCAAGGATTGCCCTGACCTAGGTGCAGGGCCCTTGGAGTCTTCTGTTCACCAGGCTGAACACCCCCAGCTCCCTCAGCCTGTCCCCACAGGAGAGGTTTTCCAGCCCTCTGATCATCTTTGTGGCCTCCTCTGGACCCTCTCCAGCAGCTCCAGATCTTTCCCATGTTTAGGGCTCTGTATCTGGCCCCAGTCCTGCAGGTGAGGTCTCCCCAGAGCAGAGCAGAGGGGCAGGATCCCCTCTCTCCAGCTCTGCCCACACTGCTTTGGATGCAGCCCAGGCTGCCCTTGGCCTTCTGTGCTGCCAGTGCCCACTGCTGGCTCCTGCCCAGCTTCTCCTCCACCAGCACCCCTAAGCACTTCTCTGCAGGGCTGCTCTCAACCTTCTCACCTCCAGCCTGGACTGGCTGTCCTCGCCCAGGTGCAGGGCTCATGTGCCATAGCTTGGCAGGACCTTTTTGACCTGCTGTGAAGAACCCATCAGGGACCCAAGCAGTCTGTGGACTGATGAGTGCAGCAGGACAGCCTCCTGATGAGTCTTTTGGCACTTCATGGCCACATGGAAATATGACCAGATGGGTCAGGGGTGCAGGCACCTTCCTCAGGTGGCTGAGGGAGCTGGGAGTGTAAAGCTTGGAGAAGAGAAGGCTCCAAGGAGACCTAAGAGCAGCCTGCCAGTACCTGAAGGGGGCTGCCAGAAGGCTGCAGAGGGACTGTTTGCAGAGACAGGACCAGGGACAATGGCTGTAAGCTAAAGCACAGCAGATGTTGGATGTTAGGAACACGATCTTTACTATGAGGGCAGTGGAATACTGTAACAGGTTGCCCAGGGGAGTGTCTGGGGGGATCTCATCCCTGGAGACATTCCAGATAAGGCTGGACAAGGCTCTGAGCAACCTTCTCTAGGCTGAGGATGCTCCTGCTTACTGCAGAGGGGGGTTGCAGTAGGCAACCTCTGAGGTCCCTTCCAACCCTTCTGGGGTTCTAAGTTGCACCAAGAGAGGCTTAGGTTGGAGATGAGAAAAAACTTATTGAGTGAAAGGCTTCTCTAAGCCTGGCACAGGCTGCCCAGGGAGGAGGCTGAATGCCCACCCCTGGAGGGGTTTGAAAGAGGCAGAGCTGTGGTGCTGAGGGCCATGGCTTAGCCTCAGCCTTGGTGCAGTGAGAGAATGGTTGGGCTGGGTGAGCTGAAAGGGCTTTGTCCACAGAGGCTGGGAGAAAATGGCCTCAAGTTGCACCAGGAGAGGGTTAGGTTGGAGAGGAGGTAAAATATCTTTGGTGCAGGAGTGGTCAGGCACTGGCAGAGGCTGCCCAGGGAGGTGGTGCAGTCCTCATGTGTGGAGGTGTTCTAGAGCCATGTGGCTGTGGCACTTGGGGCCATGGTTTGGTGGCCATGGTGATGCTGGGTTGATTGTGGACTGGATGATGACAGAGGCTTTTTCCAGGCATTGGAACAGGTTGCCCAGGGAGGTGGTGGATTCCCCATGCCTGGAGGTGTTCCAGCCCTGTGTGGCCATGGTTTGGTGGCCTTGGTGGTGCTGGGTTGCAGGTTGGACTGGGTGACCTCAGAGGACTTTTCCAACTCCAAACAATTCTATGGTTCTAGAGAGGCTCTGAGCCTGGGGGTGTTCCAGACCCATGTGGCCATGGTGGTGCTGGGTTGATGTTGAACTGGATGACCTCAGAGGCCTTTTGCAGGCACTGGAACAGGCTGCCTAAGGAGGTGGTGGAGTCCCCATGCCTGGGGGTGTTCCAGATCAGTGTGGTCATGGTGGTGCTGGGTTGGTGTTGGACTGGCTGCTCTCAGAGGCCTTTTGCAGGCATTGGAACAGGCTGCCCAAGGAGGTGGTGGAGGCTCCATGCCTGGAGGTGTTCCAGACCCATGTGGCCATGGCGATGCTGGGTTGGTGTTGGACTGGATGACCTCAGAGACCTTTTCCAACCAAAATGATCCCGTGGCTGATTCCCCTTGTGTGAATTCACTGCAGTCAATGGCAACTCTGTCTTCTGACAGTGCAGAGCCAGTGACCAATTACAGCTGGGGAGGCTGCAGGGAGGAGCAGTTAGATCCTGTTGTTGCCAGTGTGTGATAAGTGCAGGAGCAGAGGAATTTTGGGGGGGGGGGGGGGAGTAGAGGAAAAAGAATGGGTGGCAACTATTAAAAATAACCAAACTCCTAAAAGTGCTGGAAGGGGATCAAGATGGAAATAGAAGGTGTAAATCCCTGTTTACTTCTGGTGTTCTAAAAGCATCACTGCTGCTTGGGCTGCTGGAGGGAGCTGTGGCTAACAGGCTGACTCCTGCTGGAGTTCTGCCAGTGGGAGATGCCTTGCACTTGGTGCAGGTACGATGGTGAAATGAATTGCTCCCCTAATGACTGAGGAGAGGCTGGCACTGCCACCTCTGACACCAAGGTAATGCCCTGGCATCGTGTTTACTGCTAGGCTGAGTGGCCTGGGGGCGTTTAGCTTTGAGAGAAGGAGGCAGAGGGCAGAGCTCATTGCTCTCTACAGCTCCCTTGAGAGGAGGCTGGAGCCAGGTTGGGCTGTGCTGCTTAGGTTCTGGTGAGAGGAGGAGGAGAGGAAATGGCCTAAAATGGTGCCAGAGGAGGGTTAGGTTGGAGATGGAAAATGTCTTTGGTGCAAGAATGGCCAGAGATTGGCACAGGCTGCTCAGGGAGGCGGTGGAGTCCCCATGCCTGGAGGTGTTCCAGAGCCACCAGGCCATGGCACTTGGAGCCACAGTTCGGTGGCCACGGTGGTGCTGGATTGGTGTTGGTCTGGATGATGTCAGAGAGCTTTGCCAGGCATTGGAATAGGTTGCCCAAGGAGGTGATGGAGTCCCCATGCCTGGAGGTGTTCCAGAGCCACCAGGCCATGGCACTTGGAGCCACAGTTCGGTGGCCACGGTGGTGCTGGATTGGTGTTGGTCTGGATGATGTCAGAGGGCTTTGCCAGGCATTGGAATAGGTTGCCCAAGGAGGTGATGGAGTCCCCATGCCTGGAGGTGTTCCAGACCCATAAGGCCATGACACTTGGAGCTGCAGTTCAGTGGCCATGGTGGTGCTGGGCTGAAGGTTAGACTGGATGCTCTTAGAGGTCCAACTGAAACAATTCTCAACTTCCAGGCCCTAAGGTGCTGTGTCTCTGGGTGTGATTCTGTGATCCTCTGTGCTGCTTGCAGCTGGGGAGAGAAGAGGCTCTGAAGCTCTTGTTTAACAATCCCCTTTGTTCCTGCCCTTTCCAAGCCCAAACCCTTTTCTGCCTGTTTTGCTGGCAGCTTTCAGCAACATTAATGCATTCCAAAGCAGCAATGTTTTCTGCTGTAATATCTTCCAACCAGGCTCAATATGTACTGACCTCAAACCCAGGATAGTAGTAACTTGATATTGCAGCTCACTCTTGTTACTCCCAGCAAGTTCCTCCCCTCCTTCTCTAACCAACCTTCCCATTCAGGATTTGCTTTTAATTGTTTGGGGAGGGGAAATCCAACCCAGGAGCCAATAATTATGTTTCATAGAAGGAAGGGTTACAAGATATTAATAGAGCTCCACCCTGAGCCCCATAGATCATCCTCAAACTGGGGGGGGGGGGTGTAATTTGTTTACCTCCCCCCCCAACCCTTAGCCACCAGACAAATGGGGTCGGCGCCTGCGAGATTTATGGTCCCTTACTTCTGTGCTCAGCAATGTTTAATCAGGGGAGTTTAAAATATTAGAGTGTAAAAAAAAACCCACCCTTTTGCAAGCATGCCCAAACAAGAGGAACCCTTAGCAGTTTTAGAGGCCTTGGCAGATGGAGCTGGTGTCAAATGGGTACCTCCAAACACAAAGGGGCAACATACAAACGCGGGCTCCGAACCGAGCGGCAGCGTGGGGAGGACCACGTCAGAGCTCTTCTGGTTTATTATATATATCTATTTAATTCTTTGCTTTTGAAGTGACAGAATGATAGGCAGGGACAAGTGGGGCTTGTCTGCAAAGAAGCTGGGGTGGATAAGGAGCGTTGGAAGCTTGAGGGTTGCAGGAGCAAGATGGGGGAAGGGAAGCGCTTTTTGGTCCAAAGGTGGTAGATGACTGTCCCGGAGCTCAGCCTGTTTGGATAAGGCCAAGCCAGCACATGGAGGGGGTGGGGGGGTGGAGGGATCAGCATGAAGCATCACA
Source organism: Pogoniulus pusillus (assembly GCF_015220805.1). NCBI lineage: Eukaryota > Metazoa > Chordata > Aves > Piciformes > Lybiidae > Pogoniulus > Pogoniulus pusillus. The sequence continues at coordinate 27,618,787 of NC_087270.1, read as the reverse complement.
CCTGGAGGAAAAGACAACGAGCTGCAGCCTCGGTGCCATAAGCCTGGCTCCACAAAGTCTAGCCAACATCTGGAATGGATATCAGGAGACACAGAGCAGCCCTGCCTGGCGCTCGCCTCTACCTTTGTACTTCTCCCTGCAAATTGAAAAGCAAAACAGACATCAAGGATATATTTATATAACTGTCTTCAAGCTGCATTTTCTACTCCCATCTGCTGCACATGATAAGTTTCAAGTGTTTTCTAATAAAAAAAAGGTTCTTTTTCTCCCCCCCTTTCCCCCCCCCCCCCCCCCCCTCCTTCCCTTGTTGGATGAACAGAGCAACCTCTTTTATTATTATTAGTAGTAGTATGATTCACAGTTTTAAAGGCACAGTAAATATTTTACAGCCAGAGGAAGTGTCAGCACTGGAAGGTTTTTCTGCTATGGACGTGACTTGAACTGTGCTGGTTCTTCAGCCAGATTGCTCTTCACAGAGAGACTGATTGGCCATTTCCAAGCAGCACTCCAGGCTGGGGACAGAGTGGCTGAGAGCAGGCAGGCAGAGAGGGAGCTGGGGGTGCTGGCAGAGAGGAGCTGCAGAGGAGGCAGCAGTGTGCCCAGGTGGGCAGCAGAGCCAATGGCATCCTGGGCTGGCTCAGGAGCAGTGTGGGCAGCAGGACAAGGGAGGTTCTTGTGCCCCTGTGCTCAGCACTGCTCAGGCCACCCCTTGAGTGCTGTGTCCAGTTCTGGGATCCTCAACTCAAGAGAGCTGTTGAGGTGCTGGAAGGTGTCGAGAGCAGGGCAGCAAGGCTGGGGAGGGGCCTGGAGCACAGCCCTGTGAGGAGAGGCTGAGGGAGCTGGGGGTGTTTGGCCTGCAGAAGAGGAGGCTCAGGGCAGACCTCATTGCTCTCTGCAGCTCCCTGAAGGGAAGTTGCAGCCAGGTGGGGTTGGGCTCTGGTGCCAGGCAGCCAGCAACAGAACAAGGGTAGACAACCTCAAGCTGTGCCAGGGCAGCTCTAGGCTGGATGTTAGGAGGAAGTTATTGTCAGAGAGAGTGATTGGCATTGGAATGTGCTGCCCAGGGAGGTGGTGTCGGGTGCAGATGCTCCTGGTTCCTCCTTGGCATGGAGAGGAGCTCAGTGGTGTGTGTGGGGGGTGTGCAGCAGGAAGCCCTTTGCAGAAGAACCTTCCTGGGAGGGTTTTTTGGGCTCATGGAGTGAGGTGGGTCAGAGCCTTCTCCCAGCTCAGTGACTTCAAGACAGGAGGAAATGGGCTGCAGTGATTTGCCATTGGAATGGGCTGCTCAGGGAGGTGATGGAAACCCCATCCCTAGAGGTGTAGAAGCAAAGCCTGGATGGGAAACACAGTGCCATGGTCTGGTTGATTGGGTGGGGCTGGGTGTTAGGTTGGGCTGGATGAGCCTGGAGGTCTCTTCCAACCTGCTTGATTCTAGGGTCTTGTAGGTCTCTTCCAACTTGATTGCTTCTATGATTCAACCACACAATCACAGAACCTTAGGGGTTGGAAAGGACCTCTGGAGATTGAGTACAACCTCCCTGCCAAGGCAGGGTCACCTAGAGGAGGTCACACAGGAACATGTCCAGGTGGGTTTGGAATGTCTCTGGAGATGAGTCTCTACAGCCTCTCTGGGCAGTCTGCCTCAGAGCTCCAGCACCCTCAAAGATGTTTCTGTTGCACATGCCTACCATTCCTGACCTGTGTTTACCAAAAACAAAGCAGGGTGAAAAACAAGGCCAAATATGGTGTCTCTGTGGCAGACTGAGAGGTACCAAGGCTTTTGTCTGCTCTCCCACTTCTTCCATCCCAGGAAGGAGAGGGGCAAGATGGGTATTCAGGTAGGAGAGGCTGAGGGAGCTGGAGGTGTTCAGCCTGGAGAAGAGGAGGCTCAGGGGGGACCTCATTGCTGTCTACAACTACCTGAAGGGAGGCTGTAGCCAGGTGGGGTTGGCCTCTTCTTCCAGGCAACCAGCAATAGAACTAAGGGGACACAGTCTCAAGTTGTGCCGGGGTAGGTCTAGGCTGGATGTTAGGAGGAAGTTGTTGGCAGAGAGAGTGATTGGCATTGGAATGGCTGCCCAGGGAGGTGGTGGAGTGCCCATGCCTGGAGGTGTTGAAGCCAAGCCTGGCTGGGGCACTTAGTGCCATGGTCTGGTTGCTTGGCTAGGGCTGGGTGCTAGGTTGGACTGGATGATCTTGGAGGTCTCTTCCAACCTGCTTGATTCTGTGATTCTTTAAGCCCAAGTGGGTTCCAGTTTGTATCCTCTGCCCCTTGTGGGCACCACCAAGAAGACTCCAGCCTCATCTTCTCCTCCCACACCCCTTAGCTGTTGACTGGCACTGAGATCCCCTCTGGGGCTGCTCTTCTCCAGGCTCTCAGCCTTCCCTCCTCACAGAGCTGCTCCAGGCCCCTCAGCAGCTTTGTGCCCCTTTTTTGGACTCTCCCCAGTAGTTTCCTTTCCCTCTTAGAATCATAGACTGGCAGGGGCTGGAAGGGACCTTGAAAGGTCATCTGGTCCAGCCCCCCCCCTGCCAGAGCAGGAACTGTTGCCAGAGCAGAACTCTTGAACTGGGGAGCCCAGAACTGGCCACAATACCCAATTCATCTCCTCTTGAGCACAGAGCAGTGAGCCTGATTCCCACCTACCTTGTTGACTTGGTATAATCAGTGAAAGCTTCAGTTGTTGGACTTCTACTGTTATAAAGTGTCCAGGAAAATTGCTTGCAGAGTCCACCAGTGAAAGGTTTCACCAATAACAAGGATAAAAATCCTCCAGAAATTGGGTGGAACATCAAAACTTAGTTTGTTGACTCCAGGGGGACCTCTGAGCTGCCTGCCAGTAGCTGAAGGGATCCTGCAGTTCTGCAGTCCCTCAGTTCAAGGAAGACCTCAGGGAACTGCTTGAGAGAGTCCAGCACAGAGACACAAAGATGATGATGGGAATGGAAGAGCTCTCTTAGGAGGACAGGCTGAGGGAGATGGGGGTCTGCAGCCTGCAGAGGAGAAGGCTCCAGGGGGACCTCAGAGCTGCCTGAAGGGATCCTGCAGGAAGGCTGCAGAGAGACTTCTGCTGAGGGTGTCTGGAGGCAGGACAGAGGGGGAATGGTTTGGAGCTGAGGCAGAGCAGGGTTAGAGTGGAGCAGCTGTGGCAGGGAGTTGGAGTAGCTGAGGTATGAGGTCCCTTCCAACTTGAGCCACTCTCTGAGTCAGCCTGGGAGAAGCTTCACTTTTTCTCTTCCTCACTGTAAAGTACAGTTCTCAGCTGATTCAGTGCTGTGAACAGGAGGTGGGGATGTGAAACCTCAAGTTCTACTCTGAACCTTATGCACCTAAGGAATCAGGACTGGCTGAGGCACTTAGTGCCATGGTCTGGTTGATTGGCTAGGGCTGGGTGCTAGGATGAGCTGGATGAGCCTGGAGCTCTCTTCCAACCTGCTTGATTCTATGATTCTATCTCCACCTACCTCCTTCTAAACCATGCTCAGCTCACTCATTACAAGAACAGGAGGCTCAAATACTGCTCCTCGTGAAGATAATCCTGAATTTGGGGTTGGACATCAATTGCTGTGTCAAAGCTGTTCAGCCAAGCAAAAAGGTTTTGCTTTCTCTCCATGGGAAGAAAGAGGAAAATCATTTCTCATATATATATTTTCCTCTTTATCTTCCAAATGTTTTTGTTGTCATCATAAAAGTATTTTCAAGAGTGGAAAAAAAAATGTTTTGAAGGAGGTTTCTGATCATTCAAATCATTTCTGACCTGTTCTGCCTGCAGTATGCCTTAGCTCTTTGTTCCTAAGGGAAGAGTAACCCTAGGGCCTCAGTGCAGGCTGGGGCTGAGCTGTTGGAGAGCAGCTGTGGGGAAAAGGACCTGGGCAGTCCTGGTGGGCAACAGGATGCCCAGGAGGCAGCAATGTGCCAAGGAAGCCAATGGCATCCTGGAGTGCATCGAGAAGAGTGTGGCCAGCAGGGCAAGGGAGGTTCCCCTCCCATCCTGCTCTGCCCTGCTGAGGCCACAGCTGCAGTATTGTGGCCAGTTCTGGGCTATCAGCTTCAAGAGGGACAGGGAACTGCTGCAGAGGGCAGAGCAAAGCTGCTGAGGGGCCTGAGACAGCTCTGTGGTGGGGGCAGGCTGAGAGCCCTGGGGCTGATCAGTGCTGATCAATACTTCAAGGGTGGGGGTCAGGAGGATGGGACCAGGCTGTGTTCAGTGGTGCCCAGTGGCAGGACAAGGGGTGAGAGGCACAAAGTGGCACATCAGAAGTTCCACCTGAACCCAAGGAGGAGCTTCTGTCATTTCAGGGTGCTGGAGGCCTGGAGCAGGCTGCCCAGAGAGGCTGGAGCCATTCCAGCCCCACCTGGATGTGGTGCCCTGCCCTGGGTGCCCCTGCCTTGGCAGAGAGGTTGAACTTGCAAGTCTTGCAAGGGTGGGAGTCAGGAGGATGGGACCAGGCTGTGTTCAGTGGTGCCCAGTGCCAGGGCAAGGGGTAAGGGGCACAAAACTGTTCCATCTGAACATGCTGCTATGTCCTGGGATGCCTCATCCCTGGAAGTCTTTCAGAGGAGGGTGGGTGAGGATTTGAGCACCTTGATCTGGTGGAAGGTGGTTGGGACTCAATGACCATTAAGGTCCCTTCCAACCCATTCCAAGACTCTCTGATTTTCTTACTTTTCTGGGTTTTTTTTTCTGCTCTTTCCAGGTACTTTGGGAGGGTTGAGTGAGATGGAGGTGAGGGGAGGGTGTGGAGGGGTTACAGTTGAAAGCCAGCATTGGCTAGGATTTGCATGAATGCTGCTTGCAGGCTTCAGAACAGCACTCCAGGCTCACAGGGAAGTTGGAGCACCTCCTGCTATCCTGAGTGGAAAAGAAAAAGGTGTGGAAGGAGGCTTTAAAGAAGGGACCTTGAAGATCCACAGATTGCATCAGGTTGGAAGGGACCCTCAAAGGTCCCTTCGTCATCATCAGGTGGTTGAGGCCCTGTCCCTGGAGGTGTTTAAGGCCAGGCTGGATGGGGCTCTGGCCAGCCTGATCTAGGATAGGGTGTCCCTGCCCATGACAGGAGGGTTGGAAGTGGCTGATCCTCGTGGTCCCTTCCAACCCTGATTCTGTGATCTTGTCCATCTGCCCTGCAGGCAGCAGGGACACCTCCAGCCCGAGCAGGCTGCCCAGGGCTGTGTCAATTCTCATGGTGAAAGTCTCCAGTGACAGCCTCAAGCACAGCCCTGGGCAGCCTCTGCCAGTGTCTCACCACCCTCACAGTGCAGGACTTCCTCCTGTTGCCCAGCCTCAATCTGCCCTGCCTCAGGTTCAGAACATTGCCCCTGCCCTATCCCCACAGGTCCTTCTCAGCAGTCCCTCCCCAGCTTGCCTGCAGATACTGAAATGCAGCTCTGAGGTCTCCCTGGAGCCTTCTCTTCCCCAGGCTGAGCAGCCACAACTCTCTCAGCCTATCCTCACAGGAGAGCTTCCCCAGCCCTCTGAGCATCTTTGTGGCCTCCTCTGGACCCTCTCCAGTAGCTCCAGGTCTTTCCTGTGCTGAGGGATCCATACCTGGCCCCAGCCCTGCAGGTGAGGTCTCCCCAGAGCAAAGCAGAGGGGCAGGATCCCCTCTCTCCAGCTCTGCCCACACTGCTTTGGATGCAGCCCAGGCTGCCCTTGGCCTTCTGTGCTGCCAGTGCCCATGGCTGGCTCCTGCCCAGCTTCTCATCCAGCAGGCATCCCAAGTCCTTTTCCACAGGGCTGCTTTCTGCCCCCTCAGCCCCCAGCCTCTGTCAGTAAGGAGAATTGGCCCTGCTCAGGTGCATGGCCCTGCACTGGCTCTTGTTGAACCTCACAAGGCTCACCCTGGGTCCATCTGTCCAGCTTGTCCAGCTGAATGGTTATCATCTCTCTGGCATACCAACAGCACCAGTGACTGCTCTAAGGTCTCCCCAGAGCCTTCTTTCCTCCAGGCTGAACAAGCTCAACTCATTTGGAACTAAGAAGGACATGGAAGTGCTGGAGTCAGTGCAGAGGAGGCCACCAAGATGCTGAGAGGGCTGCAGCAGCTGTGCTGTGAGGACAGGCTGAGAGAGTTGGGGCTGTGCAGGCTGCAGAAGAGAAGGCTTCCAGGAGCCCTTGGAGTGGCCTTGCAGGATGTGAAGGGGATTGCAGGAGGGCTGGGGAGGGACTATTGAGAAGGTCTTGTCATGAGAGGAGGAGGAGGAATGGGTTTGAAGTGGCAGAGGGGAGATTGAAAGTGGATGTTAGGAAGAAGTGAGGGTGGTGAGACACTGGCACAGGTTGCCCAGGGAGGTTGTGGAGCACAGAAGCACAGAATCCCATTCTGTGCTTCTGTGCTCCACAACCTCCCTGGAGGTGTTCAGGACCAGGCTGGATGAGTCCTTGAGCAACCTGTTCTAGTGAGAGGTGTGCCTGCTTATGGCAGGGAGGTTGGAACAGGCTGAGTTCTTTGCAGTGAGGGTGGTGAGACCCTGGCACAGGTTGCCCAGGGAGGTTGTGGAGCACAGAGTCCATCACAGCCTCTATCAGTAACCAGCACCATGGTGAGATGGGATCTGTGGAGTGAAACTGAGAGCTGGCAAAGCTGCTGAGAAGAGGACAAAAAGGAGAAGTTTTGGTTTTTCCTTTGGCTGAAACCAGTCCCTCAGCAGCAAATTCACAGCAGGGGAAGGGGGGGTGGGGGAAAGGGAGGAAAAGACATTTTTGCCCCCCCCTCAGTTCTGAAATTATTTTCTCCTTTGAAATCTAAGCTGGCAAACAACTTCAGGAGGCTTCCCCTGTGGAATTCCAGAGTTTACTAGCTCTGAAGCCATGCTCCCAAGTGGAATTTTCACAGCAGAAGCAACATCTAACACATGCTCTTAATGTGGGAACTGCAGAAAGCAACTCAGGGCCAGACTTTGGAGATGAAGGGGGAAAAGGAGTTGGTTTTTCCTTTCTCCTATTGAGACCACTTCACTGAAGTCCAGCTCTGGTGGCCCCTGCACAAGCAGGACATGGACACTGCTGGAAAAAGTCCAGAGGTGGATACAAAGATGCTCAGAGGGCTGCACAACCTCCCCTGTGGGGACAGGCTGGGAGAGATGGGGCTGTGCAGCCTGGGAAAGATGAAGGCTCCAGGGAGACCTCAGAGCAGCCTTGCAGTGCCTGAAGAGGCTCCAGGAGAGCTGGGGAGGGACTTTGGCAAGGGTTTGGAGTGATAGGGTGAGGGTCAATGGCTTTGAGCTGGGATAGGGGAGACTGGGAGTGGAGATGAGGAAGAAATTCTTGGCAGCGAGGGTGGAGAGACACTGGCACAGGCTGCCCAGGGAGGCTGTAGAGCACAGACAAGGAGGGTGGTGAGACTCTGGTGTGATCTTTGATCACATTCTGTGCTCCACAACCTCCCTGGAGGTGTTCAAGGCCAGGCTGGATGAGTTTGATGACTTTGAATGCCAGCAATGATCCACTGGCCCCAAATGTTTGGGAAGCAGATGCTGAAGGGCAGGGGTGGCACCAAGAAAGCAACTGAAAGAGTTTGTGTTGGTTTGAGAAGTTCATGAAGGACCAAAGAAGTGGAAGGCTGAAAGGTTCTGGCCCTGGACAGCCTGATCTAGTGAGAGGTGTCCCTGCTGACTGCAGGGGAGGGGTGGGCAAAAGGACCTTGGCTGAGACAGCTGCAGGCTGTGTGGGCATCCAGCAAGACTTGGACAGACAGAGCTGGGCACAGAGGAACCAAATGAGGTTCAACAAGGACAAGTGCAGAGTCCTGCACCTGGGGAGGAAGAATAAACTGCACCAGGACAGGCAGGGAGGTGATCTGCTGGAGAGCAGCCCTGTGGAGAGGGACCTGGGAGTGCTGGTGGAGAACATCCATGGCACAGCAATGTGCCCTGCTGGCCAAGAGGGCCAATGGGGTCCTGGGGTGTATTAAGCAGAGTGTGTCCAGTAGATCAAGGGAGGTTCTCCACCTCTGCTCTGCCCTGCTGAGACCTCATCTTGAGTACTGCCTTCAGTTTTGGGCTCCCCAGTTTCAGTGGGACAGGGATCTGCTGGAGAGGGCCCAAGGGAGGGCTATGATGATGATAAGCAGAGTGGAGCACTGCCTGATGAGGAGAGGCTGAGGGACCTGGGGCTGCTCAGTCTGGAGAAGACTGAGAGGGGATCTAATCAATGTCTATAACTATCTGAGGGCTGGGGGTCAGCAGAGAGCACAGGCTCTGCTCACTGCTGCCTGGGATAGGACAAGGAGCAGTGGATGGAAGCTGCAGCACAGGAGGTTCCAGCTCAACACAAGGGGGAACTTCTTGACTGGAAGGGTCCCAGAGCACTGGCACAGGCTGCCCAGAGAGGCTGTGGAGTCTCCTTCCCTGGAGCCTTTCCAGGCCTTCTGGATGTGTTCCTGTGTGCCCTGAGCTAGATTGTATGGTCCTGCTCTGGCAGGGGGGTTGGACTGGATGAGCTCTTTTGGGTCCATTCCCACCCCTGACATCCTCTGAGCCTGTGAACCTTTGAGGATCACTTCCAACCCTGTGCAGTCTGTGAGTCTGCATCAGGTTCTGGGAGTAAAGCAAAAGAAGAGTCAGAGGGATGGCAGGCAGGGATGAACTCTTCTGTCTGAGGGACTGAGGACAGCTAACACCAGGATGTCATCCTGGAAAATGATGTCAGCCTTGGAAGGCAGGCAGTGAAGTCAGCTCCTCTGGCACTGTGCTGGGGCTGCAGGCACATCGCTCCTGGGGAATGAGCTGGAGTCCTGCTCTCAGTATCCATTGTGTAGGACAGCTTGCAGGATGCTCACAGGGCACTTCAGCTGCTGCTTTTCTTGCTCAGAAATCTTAGCATGGGTTGGGTTGGAAGGGACCTCCAAAGCTCAACCTGCCCAACCCCTGCACTCAGCAGGGACAGCCTCCACTAGAGCAGGTTGCTACCAGCCTTGCCCAGCCTCACCTTGAATAGCTCCAGGTATCTCCACTAAACCACCTCCCCAAATGCCATGGCCACAGGCTTCTTGCACACCTCCAGGACAAATCTTTGATCACATTCTGATATCTACAGCTTCCCTGGAGGTGTTCAAGGCCAGGCTGGACAAGTTTGATGACTTTGAATGCCAGCAATGATCCACTGGCCCCAAATGTTTGGGAAGCAGATGCTGAAGTGCAGGGGTGGCCCAAAGAAAGCAACTGAAACGGTTTGTGTTGGGTTGAGAAGCTCATGAAGGACCAAGGAAGTGGAAGGCTGAAAGGTTCTGGCCATGGACAGCCTGATCTAGTGAGAGGTGTCCCTGCTGACTGCAGGGGAGGGGTGGGCAAAAGGACCTTGGCTGAGACAGCTGCAGGCTGTGTGGGCATCCAGCAAGACTTGGACAGACAGAGCTGGGCACAGAGGAACTAAATGAGGTTCAACAAGGACAAGTGCAGAGTCCTGCACCTGGGGAGGGATAACAAACTGCACCAGGACAGGGTGGGAGGTGACTGCTGGAGAGCAGCCCTGTGGAGAGGAGCAGGGAGTTTGGAATAGATGAACTCTGAGTTCCCTTCCCATGGCTGGCAGGTGGAATTAGGCAGGAATGCCCAGCCTAAGCCATTCTGTGTTTCCCTGCCCACCACTCTCACCTGGCTCCTTGAAAGCCACATTCATGAACACTTCACTTGGAGAGGGCAGCAGAGATCACAGAACCATCCAGCCTAGCCAAGCCCCTCAAGATCACCAAGCCCAGCCTAGAACCCTACTCACCAAGATTGACCTTCAAACCACCTCCTCAAGCACCACATCCAAACCACCTTAAACCCATCCAAGGTTGGGTTAACTCCACCACCTTCCCTGGGCAGCTCATTCCAGTGCCTGATGCTTTGCAATCAAGCAAGATCCGAGCAGGCAGCAACTGTGGCACTGCCCTGAGCTGGAGAAGCTGCTTCAAATACAATAAACAAAAGCAAAAACTCTTTCCCCCTCCTCCCTCCCTCCCTCCCCAGGGCAGCAGAGCTCAGTAATTGCTGTTTTGGAGCTCACGTCGCTGCAGCTCTTTAGCTCAGCATTTCATCTCCAGCTGCAGCACCATTTTTGCCAAATATAGATAAATGAAGTTAAAGTTATTGGCAAGGAGCAGTTCTCTGTCCCTCTTTCAAGTTCAGAGGCTGCACAAGGGAAGGTTTTCCCCTTTTAAGTTTTTCTTTCTCTCTCTCTTATTATTTTGCAGCAAGCAATAGTTTTGAACTCTGAATTTCATCTTCCAGTCCAAGGCAGTGTTTTCAGTTCTACTTGAGCAGGCTAAACAGAGAGACTGAAGTGGTTCCCTGTTTGAGAAGTGGAGTGGGAGGGAGGAACAAGCTCAGAAACTGAACCTGGCTCAGCATATTTTAGGAGCTTTAATGTAATCTTGATACTTTCAGCATGGGCTGGGGTGCTGGCTGCCTTGCTGCCTGTGTAGCAGGAGATGATCACTTGCACCCTAACCTCTAGCTCAAGACCTCTCCTGCAAGCTGAGAGGGACATGGACCTGCTGCAGTGGGCCCAGAGGAGCATTGTGGGGTGCTGGCTGCCTTGCTGCCTGTGTAGCAGGAGATGATCACTTGCACCCTAACCTCTAGCTCAAGACCTCTCCTGCAAGCTGAGAAGGATATGGACCTACTGCAGCGGGCCATAGAATCAGGCAGGTTGGAAGAGACCTCCAAGCTCATTCAGTCCAACCTAGCACCCAGCCCTATCCAGTGTCATGGGACTAAGTGCCTCATCCAGAGGAGCTCTGTATGGTGCTGACTCCCTTGCTGCCTGTGTAGCAGGAGGTGATTACTTGCACCCTAAGCTCTAGCTCAAGACCTCTCCTGCAGGCCGAGAAGGACATGGACCTGCTGCAATGGGTCCAGAGGAGAGTGACAGAGATGGGCTGGAGAACCTCTCCTACAAAGACAGGCTGGGAGAGTTGGGTTTGTTCAGACAGGAGAAGAAAAGGCTCCAGGGAGACCTTAGAACAGCCTCTCAGCATTTGAAAGGGGCTGCAGGAGAGCCGGGAAGAGACTTTGGACAAAGGGCTGTAGGGACAGGATGAGAGGTGATGGATTCAGACTCCATAGCTCCCTGCTCCATCCTTCCCTCCCTCCCTCCCTGCTCCATCCTTCCCTCCCTCCCTGCTCCATCCCTCCCTCCCTCCCTGCTCCATCCCTCCCTCCCTCCCTGCTCCATCCCTCCCTCCCTCCCTGCTCCATCCCTCCCTCCCTCCCTGCTCCATCCCTCCCTCCCTCCCTGCTCCATCCCTCCCTCCCTCCCTGCTCCATCCTTCCCTCCCTCCCTGCTGCACTGCTCCCCGCAGGCCACCAGAGCGCTGGTGGTTAGTGGGGCTGTGCTGAGTGGCTGAGGAAGCTTTACTTTAAAAGGAAGAACTCCATCTCAGCTCGACAGGGGAAAGCAAACCTTGGGCTCCTCTGCTGTAAATGATGTGGGGCTGCAGGTCCTGCTTCGTGTTACATTGAAGCACCACAGCCCAAACAACTGCCAAGGTGCCTGATGGCCAGGAGGTGTCAAAGTTGAAGCAGGGAGCCATAGATCAGCCCCCAGCAGCACTCCCTCAGTTAATCTCCAGCAGTCCCTGCTGCAGGTTACACTCCCCTGGAACTCTCTGCACAGCCTCTCCCTTGTAGTGGGAGGTAGGAACTTCCTGGGGTGCATTATTCCTGGGAGAGAGGAGCTGAAGCTGAGGCAGCAGTGTGCCCAGGTGGGCAGCAGAGCCAATGGCATCCTGGGCTGGCTCAGGAGCAGTGTGGGCAGCAGGACAAGGGAGGTTCTTGTGCCCCTGTGCTCAGCACTGCTCAGGCCACCCCTTGACTGCTGTGTCCAGTTCTGGGCTCCTCAACTGAAGAGAGCTGTTGAGGTGCTGGAAGGTGTCGAGAGCAGGGCAGCAAGGCTGGGGAGGGGCCTGGAGCACAGCCCTGTGAGGAGAGGCTGAGGGAGCTGGGGGTGTGCAGCCTGCAGAAGAGGAGGCTCAGGGCAGAGCTCATTGCTCTGTGCAGCTACCTGCAGGGAGGTTGTAGCCAGGTGGGGTTGGGCTCTGCTGCCAGGCAGCCAGCAACAGAAGAAGGGGACACAGCCTCAAGCTGTGCCAGGGCAGGTTCAGGCTGGGTGTGAGGAGGAAGTTCCTGGCAGAGAGAGTGATTGGCATTGGAATGGGCTGCCCAGGGAGGTGGAGGTGGAGTTGCTGTCCCTGGAGGTGTTCAAGAAAATTCTGTGATTAAGGAGAGTGTGGTCAGCAGGTCAAAGAGGTCCTTCTGTTCCTCTACCTCTGTCCTGCTGAGGTCACATCTGGAGAGTTGTGTCCAGTTCATAGACTCACAGAATCGAGCAGGTTGGCAGAGATCTCCAAGCTCATCCAGCCCAACCTAGCACCCAGCTCTAGCCAAGCACAGAATCGAGCAGGTTGGGAGAGACCAGAGAGGTTGTGGAGTCTCCTTCCCTGAAGCCTTTCCAGGCCTGTCTGGATGTGTCCCTGTGTGATCTGTGTTAGGTAGGATTGTCCTGCTCTGGCAGGGGGGTTGGACTCGATGTTTTCCTTGGGTCCCTTCCAACCCCTAATCTCCTGTGAGCCTGTGACAGGACAAGGGGCAGTGGACACCAACCAGAATCCAGGAGTTCCACCTCAAGGTGAAGGGGAACTTCTTTGCAGAGGTGTGATTGTTCTGGAGGCCTGGATCAGGCTGCCCAGAGTGTCTGCAGAGTCTCCTTTGGAGGTTTTCAAGCCCCACCTGGCTGTGTTCCTGTGTGCTCTGCCCTGGGTGCTCCTGCTCTGGCAGTGGGGTTGGACTGCTTTGACCTGCAGAGGTTCCCTTCCAACCCAACCATGCTGATAGCCAGAGCATCACACAGTCAGAATGAAGCTGCCTTACCTACCCCACTTGCTTTCAGGAACCTAATTCAGGTGCAAGCCTTCATACCATTAACCCCAGAGCCAGAGCTGCCTGCTCTCTGGAAGGCAACACAACTCTGCATTCAGAGATTGAATTAGAGATTGATTTAGATTATTTCCCCTCCCCACCTCTTAACAGAGAGGACAAAAAAATCCTGTGGGTTGCTGCAGTGTCCTGACACAATAGGGGCTAATGAACAGAGCTTGCTGCTCTCCAGAAGACTGCAGCTCAATTACCACTGGTGCCAATCAAGCCAGAAATATTAACCATGGCAAAACAGCAGCCTGGGGTTGTGTGGGAGCAGGCAGTGGCCTCCTGGGGAAGGTCACCTCTTGGGAGGTTAAGGGATGCTGGCAGTGAGGGGTGCAGAGGGTTGGGGGATGACTCTTTGTGGATGGATAAAGAGTTGGCTTGATGGCTGCACATGGCTCGATGGCCAGTGACAAGCAGAGTCCCTCAGGGATCAATCCTGGCACCAGGCTCGTTCAACATCTCAGTGGGTGCCATGGACAGAGGCACTGAGTGCAGCCTCAGCAAGTTTGCTGCCCACACCAAGCTGTGTGGTGCAGCAGGCAGGCTGGAGGGCAGGGATCCATCCAGAGGGACCTGCACAGGCTGCAGAGGTGGGCACAAGCCAAGCTCAGGAGGTTCAACAAGACCAAGTGCAAGGTCCTGAGCTGGGTGGAGGCAATGCCAAGCACAAATGCAGGCTGGGCAGTGAGTAGCTGGAGAGCAGCCCTGAGGAGAGGGACATGGGGGTGCTGGTGGATGCCTCATGCTCCTGCCTCCCACCCTTTAGCTCTCATGATGCATTTCTCCAGGTTGAACAGCCCCAGGGCTCTCAGCCTCTCTTCACTAGAGAGATGCTCCACGGAAGCATAGAAGGGTAGGACTTGGAAAGGATCTTTGGAGATCACCCAGACCAACCTCCCTGCTAATGCACACTGTGTGCATAACCTGTGGGACTCTATGTCCTATCTGTAAGGAGTTCATCACTTGAAAGAGCTTAGGTCCTAAACAGGGGTAAAATGCTGTAGGAGCAGAGAATGGGTTGGGTTGGAAGCGAACTTCAAAAGTCATCTGGTCATAGAATCATAGAATGAAGCAGGTTGGGAGAGACCTCCAAGCTCAGCCAGCCCAACCCAGACCCAGCCCTGTCCAGTCAACCAGACCATGGCACTAAGTGCCCCAGCCAGGCTTGGCTTCAACACCTCCAGGCATGGGCACTCCACCACCTCCCTGGGCAGCCCATTCCAATGCCAATCACTCTGACAACAACTTCCTCCTAACATCCAGCCTGAACCTGCCCTGGCACAGCTTGAGGCTGTGTCCCCTTCTTCTGTTGCTGGCTGCCTGGCAGCAGAGCCCAACCCCATCTGGCTACAACTTCCCTTCAGGTAGTTGTAGAAAGCAATGAGGTCTGCCCTGAGCCTTCTCTTCTGCAGGCTGCACACCCCCAGTTCAGTCCAACCCCACTATGATTCACTGCTTATTAGAAAAGCCATTGAGAGCTTTAAAATCATTGACTCATTAAGGCTGGAAAAGACCTCTGAGAGCATCCAGCCCAGCTACCAACCCAACACCTCCAGGGCTACTAAACCACATTCCCAAGTGCCATGGCCATGGGCTTCTTGCACACCTCCAGGGCTGGGGACTCCATCACCTCCCTGGGCAGCCTGTGCCACTGCTCCACCATCCTCATAGCAAACAACTTCTTCTTGATGTCCTGAAACTGCTGAAGGAAAGAGAGACACAAACCCTATTCACTGCCCAGAGGGAAAACCTCCATCTCCAAGGGCTTGCTTGTTTCACCTTTCTTCATGATTGTGAGAGCAGAATAACACCTCCAAAATCCTAAAGCTGTTAGAGGAGCTGCTGAGGATCACAGAACCTGAAGGGGCTCCAAGCAGGCTGCAGAGAGCCTGATCCCAAAGGGCTGCCCAGGGACAGGGGCAGGGCAGTGGATGGAAATGGTATTAAAGCTGCTGAGGATCACAGAACCTGAAGGGGCTCCAAGCAGGCTGCAGAGAGCCTGATCCCAAAGGGCTGCCCAGGGACAGGGGCAGGGCAGTGGTTGGAAATGGTATTAAAGCTGCTGAGGATCACAGAACCTGAAGGGGCTCCAAGCAGGCTGCAGAGAGCCTGATCCCAAAGGGCTGCCCAGGGACAGGGGCAGGGCAGTGGTTGGAAATGGTATTAAAGCTGCTGAGGATCACAGAACCTGAAGGGGCTCCAAGCAGGCTGCAGAGAGACTGATCCCAAAGGGCTGCAGGGACAGGAGCAGGGCAGTGGATGGAAACGGTAGTAAAGCTGCTGAGGATCACAGACTCAGAGGGTTGGGAGGGACCTCTAAAGGTCATCTATTCCAAACACCTCTACAGTCAGCAAGGACATCCCCAACTAGATCAGGTTGCTCAGAGCTCCATCGAGCCTGACCTTGAGCATCTCCAGGGATAGAGCCTGCATCATTTAACTGGGCAACCTCCTCCAGTGTCCCCCCACCCTCACAGTGCAAAACCCTGCCCCAGAACTTTCTATGCCTTGCTGAAGGCTCTGTGGCCACCCTGGATCCTTCCCCCTGAAGGAAGCTGGAGCCTTGGATGAGGATGAGAGCGAGGAGCCCTGGGCTGGGTACAGTGGCAGTGCCGTGCAGGAAGCAGCTGCTGTGCTGTTCTGACAACAAATCTTCTCTTTTTCATTTGGTTTTTGGTTGTTTTTTATTGCTGAAAACAATACTGAAAACCAGCCTGGCCTTCAGCTTCCAGGAGCTTGGATACTGTCCCCTTTCTGGTTGACTGGGGCACTTCTGGCCTCAGCCTCCATGTGTAGTCTCTCTTGACAGAGCTCTTCTGCTCTGAGGCCTTTTTTGGGTAGACAGAGAAAAATCAACTCAAGTCCCCAAATGGCTCTTTTGCACCTGCCTTGCTGCTTCTCCTTCCCCTGCAGCTGGTGAGCAGGCTGAGTGGTGGAGAGCTTTTCCCTTTCTCTTATTCATGAGGAGATGGCACAGCTCCTTGGTCAGCAGCACTGAAGCGTTTCCTATTCTTGGTCTTGGATGGCACTAAGCAAAGGCAGCTGTCAGGGGTGGGGGATGTGTGCTGGCAGCTCAGCCTCCATCCTCCACTCAAACTTCAGGCAAAAAGCAGGTCCCCAGCAGTGTCTCTCAGGGCTGGGGCAGCTCTCTCTCTCTAATGGCTTTGTCAATGAGATGGATGTGGGGGTTAAGGCACCCTCAATGAGTTTGCAGGTGGCACAGTGTTGGTTTGCTGGAGGGCAGGAAGGCTCTGCAGAGGGGCCTGGGCAGGCTGAGAGCCATAGGCTGAGGGCAATGGGATGAGGTTCAACAAGGCAGAAGTCCTTTACAGTGAGGCTGGAGGGCAGGAAGGCTCTGCAGAGGGACCTGGGCAGGCTGAGAGCCATGGGCTGAGGGCAATGGGATGAGGTTCAACAAGGCAGAAGTCCTTTACAGTGAGGCTGGAGGGCAGGAAGGCTCTGCAGAGGGGCCTGGGCAGGCTGAGAGCCATGGGCTGAGGGCAATGGGATGAGGTTCAACAAGGCAGAAGGCAGAAGCTCTTTACAGTGAGAGTGGTGAGACACTGGCACAGGTTGCCCAAAGATCCCATTCTGTGCTTCTGTGCTCCACAACCTCCCTGGAGGTGTTCAGGACCAGGCTGGATGAGGCCTTGAGCAACCTGTTCTAGTGGGAGGTGTCCCTGCCTATGGTTGGGGTTCGGACTGGCTGAGCTTTGAGCTCCCTTCCAACCTAACCCATTCTATGACTCTATAATTCTAAGGCCAAGAGCTGGGTCACAACAACCTCGTGAATGCTCCATGCTGGGGCAGAGTGGCTGGAAAGTTGCCTGGCAGAAAAGGATTTGGGGGTGCTGGGTGACAGCAGCTGAAGATGAGCCAGAGTGTGTCTAGGTAGCCAAGGGTACCAGCAGCCTGGCCTGGATCAGCACTGGTGTGGGCAGCAGGAGCAGGGCAGGGATTGTGCCTCTGTGTTCAGCTCTGGTGGTGCTAAACCTTGAGTCTTCTTGAAGGTAGGAAGCTTTGCAGAGAGCCCAACCCCCTCCTGGCTCCAGCCTCCTCTCAGGGAGCTGCAGAGAGCAATGAGCTCTGCCCTCAGCCTCCTCTGCTCCACACCAACCCCCCCACACACACTCCCTCAGCTGCTCCTCCCCAGCCCTGCTCTCCAGACCCTGCCCCACCTTTGGTGCCCTTCTCTGGACCTGCTCCAGCCTCTCAATGTCTTTCCTGCCTGAAAGGAAAGAGAAGACTGCAGCTACCTTCTATTGCTGGAACAAAAGCACCATGGAGTGAGGCACCTTCACCCTCACCACGTAGTGTGAGGCAGAGCTAAAACCTGAAGGAGCTCAGGGTCAACTCCATCCCTGGAGGTGTTTAAGGCCAGGCTGGCTGAGGCTGTGGGCAGCCTGCTCTAGTGTGAGGTGTCCCTGGGCATGGCAGGGGGGTTGGGAGAGGCTGATCCTTGTGGTCCCTTCCAACCTTGACTGATTCTGTGATTCTATTTCTATGTCTATGAAGGGAGGCTGTAGCCAGGTGGGGTTGGGCTCTGCTGCCAGGCAGCCAGCAACAGAAGAAGGGGACACAGCCTCAAGCTGTGCCAGGGCAGGTTCAGGCTGGATGTTAGGAGGAAGTTCCTGGCAGAGAGAGTGATTGGCATTGGAATGGGCTGCCCAGGGAGGTGGTGGAGTGCCCATGCTTGGAGGTGTTGAAGCCAAGCCTGGCTGGGGCACTTAGTGCCATGGTCTGGTTGCTTGGCTAGGGCTGGGTGCTAGGTTGGGCTGGCTGAGCTTGGAGGTCTCTCCCAACCTGCTTGGTTCTGTGATTCTATTCTATGATTCTAAAAAGAAGTCACATAAAGAGTTGGGTCTTGCTTCTGCTGGAGCCAGCTAAGCTCTCACTGACTTCAGCAGGGGGGGGCAGGGGAACAGGAGGGGAAACTTTGTCACTCTGAGGGTGCTGAAGCCCTGCAGCAGGCTGCCCAGAAAGGCTGTGGAGTCTCCTTCTCCTGAGGTTTTCCAGCCCCAGCTGGATGTGCTCCTGTGTGACCTGCCCTGGGTGAACCTGCTCTGGCAAGGGGGTGCAATGGATCATCTCTGGAGCTGTCTTCCAACCCCAAACATTCTGTGACTCTTGTCTGGTACCTTTGCTTGGAAGACTCCTTCAAACCTCTGTTACAGGAGGGCTATGGAAGTGCTGGGAGGTGTCCAGAGAAGGGCCAGGAGGATGAGCAGAGGGCTGGAGCTGCTCTGCTGTGAGGAGAGGCTGAGGGAGTTGGGGCTGAGCAGTCTGGAGAGGAGAAGGCTCCCAGGTGACCTTCTTGTGGCCTTCCAGTATCTGAAGGGGGCTCCAAGAAAGCTGTCAGGCAGGGATAGGAGTGAGGGGGATGGAACCAAGCTGGAAATGGGGAGATTCAGCCTGGATGTGAGGAAGAAGTTCAGCATGAGGCTGGTGAGAGCCTGGAATGGGTTGCCCAGGGAGGTGGCTGAGGCCCCATGGCTGGAGGTGTTTAAGACCAGGCTGGCTGAGGCTGTGGGCAGCCTGCTCTAATGTGAGGTGTCCCTGGGCATGGCAGGGGGGTTGGGACTGGCTGATCCTTGTGGTCTCTTCCAACCCTGGATGAGGCTTTTTTGTAGCCCCCTTCACATACTGCCATAATAGAAATCAACACAATCCCAGGTGGATTCCCATGTGGAAAGCATTTCCAAGGTGTCAGTACCTGGCAAACCCTGCTGGCTTCCTTGAGCAGCAGAATGAAAGTCCCAGGTGAGCCCCTAGGAGAGATTAACACTTGGAAGTATAAAATTCAGGTAGTAATGAGGAGCCAGGTGTCTGCTGGGGAGGAGGCCAAGTTCCCCTCAGGAGGGGTGAGGATCTCAGCTTAACTGCCTCTCTCAGGTGAGCCAGAAAGGCTTTGCTGGCAAAGAGCTGCAAAGAGGGGAAAAAGATTTATAGAGAGGAAAAAAAATGAAAAGGAAAGAAAAAGAAAAGAAAATAAAATGATTTGCAAAGGGAAAAAAATGAAAAAGAAAGAAAAAGATTTGGAAAAGAAAAAAATGAAAAGGAAAAGATTTGGGAAGAAAAAAAATGAAAAGAAAAAGATTTGGAAAGGAAAAAATTAAAAGGAAAAGGTTTGGAAAGAAAAAGATTTGGAAAAGAAAAAAAATGAAAAGGAAAATATTTGGAAAGAAAAAGATTTGGAAAGGAAAAAAATGAAAAGGAAAAGGTTTGGAAAGAAAAATATTTGGAAAAGAAAAAAAATGAAAAGGAAAATATTTGGAAAGAAAAAGATTTGGAAAAGAAAAAAATGAAAAGAGAAAGATTTGGAAAAGAAAAAAGAAAAGGAAAAGATTTGGAAAAGAAAAAAATGAAAAGGAAAAGATTTGGAAAAGAAAAAAGAAAAGGAAAAGATTTGGGAAAGAAAAAATGAAAAGAAAAAGATTTGGAAAGAAAAAGATTTGGAAAGGAAAAAAATGAAAAGAAAAAGATTTGGAAAAGAAAAAAGAAAAGGAAAAGATTTGGAAAAGAAAAAAAATGAAAAGGAAAATATTTGGAAAGAAAAAGATTGGGAAAGAAAAAAATGAAAAGAAAAAGATTTGGAGAAGAAAAAAGAAAAGGAAAAGATTTGGAAAAGAAAAAAATGAAAAGGAAAATATTTGGAAAGAAAAAGATTTGGAAAGGAAAAAAATGAAAAGAAAAAGATTTGGAAAAGAAAAAAAAGAAAAGGAAAAGATTTGGGAAAGAAAAAAATGAAAAGGAAAATATTTGGAAAGAAAAATATTTGGAAAGCAAAAAATGAAAAGAAAAAGATTTGGAAAAGAAAAAAATGAAAAAGAAAATATTTGGAAAGAAAAAGATTTGGAAAAGAAAAAAATGAAAAGGAAAAGGTTTGGAAAAGAAAAAATGAAAAGGAAAATATTTGGAAAGAAAAATATTTGGAAAGGAAAAAAATGAAAAGAAAAAGATTTGGAAACGAAAAAAATGAAAAGAAAAATATTTGGAAAAGAAAAAAAATGAAAAGGAAAATATTTTGAAAGAAAAAGATTTGGAAAGGAAAAAATGAAAAGAAAAAGATTTGGAAAAGAAAAAAATGAAAAGAAAAAGATTTGGAAAAGAAAAAAAATGAAAAGGAAAATATTTGGAAAGAAAAAGATTTGGAAAGGAAAAAATGAAAAGAAAAAGATTTGGAAAAGAAAAAAATGAAAAGAAAAAGATTTGGAAAAGAAAAAATGAAAAGGAAAATATTTGGAAAGAAAAAGATTTGGAAAAGAAAAAAAAATGAAAAGGTAAAGGTTTGGAAAAGAAAAAAAATGAAAAGGAAAATATTTGGAAAGAAAAAGATTTGGAAAGGAAAAAAATGAAAAGAAAAAGATTTGGAAACGAAAAAAATGAAAAGAAAAAGATTTGGAAAAGAAAAAAAATGAAAAGGAAAATATTTTGAAAGAAAAAGATTTGGAAAGGAAAAAATGAAAAGAAAAAGATTTGGAAAAGAAAAAAATGAAAAGAAAAAGGTTTGGAAAAGAAAAAAATGAAAAGGAAAATATTTGGAAAGAAAAAGATTTGGAAAAGAAAAAAAATGAAAAGGAAAAGGTTTGGAAAGAAAAAGATTTGGAAAAGAAAAAAAATGAAAAGAAAAAGATTTGGAAAAGAAAAAAAATGAAAAGGAAAAGATTTGGAAAAGAAAAAGATTTGGAAAGGAAAAAAATGAAAAGAAAAAGATTTGGAAAAAAAAATGAAAAGAAAAATATTTGGAAAGAAGAAGATTTGGAAAAGAAAAAAGAAAAGATTTGGAAAAGAAAGAAAATGAAAAG
The DNA here is from genome assembly GCF_015220805.1 of Pogoniulus pusillus. Lineage (NCBI taxonomy): Eukaryota > Metazoa > Chordata > Aves > Piciformes > Lybiidae > Pogoniulus > Pogoniulus pusillus. Next base: position 27,598,072 of record NC_087270.1, on the reverse strand, counting down.
GAAAATATTTGGAAAGAAGATATGGAAAAGAAAAAAATTTGGAAAGGAAAAAAAAAGAAACGGAAAAGATTTGGAAAAGAAAAAAGAAAGAAAAGATTTGGAAAAGAAAAAAAATGAAAAGGAAAATATTTGGAAAGAAAAAGATTTGGAAAAGAAAAATTGAAAAGAAAAAGATTTGGAAAAGATAAAAAAGAAAGAAAATATTTGGAAAAGAAAAAAAAAGAAAAGGAAACTATTTGGAAAGAAAAAGATTTGGAAAAGAAAAAAATGAAAAGAAAAAGATTTGGAAAAGAAAAAAGAAAGAAAAGATTTGGAAAAGAAAAAAAATGAAAAGGAAACTATTTGGAAAGAAAAAGATTTGGAAAGGAAAAAAATGAAAAGAAAAAGATTTGGAAGAGGAAAAAAGAAAAGGAAAAGATTTGGGAAAGAAAAAAATGAAAAGAAAAAGATTTGGAAAGAAAAAGATTTGGAAAGGAAAAAATGAAAAGAAAAAGATTTGGAAAAGAAAAAAATGAAAATATTTGGAAAGAAAAAGATTTGGAAAGGAAAAAATGAAAAGAAAAAGATTTGGAAAAGAAAAAAATGAAAAGAAAAAGATTTGGAAAGAAAAAGATTTGGAAAGGAAAAAAATGAAATGGAAAAGATTTGGAAAGAAAAAACTGAAAAGGAAAAGATTTGGAAAGGAAAAAAATGAAAAGATCTGCAAAGGAAAAAATTGAAAAGGAAAGTATTGGGAGAGGAAAAAATGAAAATATTTGCAAAGGAAAAAATGAAAAGGAAAAGATTTGGAAAGGGAAAGAAATTGAAAAAGAAAAGATTTGCAAAGGAAAAAAATGAAAATGAAAATTAAAATATTTGCAAAGGAAACAATTGAAAAGGAAACTATTTGGAAAGGGAAAAAATGAAAAGATTTTCAAAGGGAAAAATTGAAAATATTTGGAAAGGAAAAAAAAAGATTTGCAAAGGAAAAAAATTGAAAAGGAAAAGATTTGCAAAGGAAAAAAATGAAGAGGAAAATATTTGGAAAGGAAAAAAATGAAAAGGAAAATATTTGGAAAGGAAAATATTTGGAGAGGAAAAAAATGAAAAGATTTGGAGAGGAAAAAATGAAAAGGAAAAGATTTGCAAAGGAAAAAAAATGAAAAGGAAAAGATTTGCAAAGGAAGAAATCAAAAGGAAAAGATTTGGAAAGGAAAATATCTGGAAAGGAAAAAATTGAAAAGGGAAAGATTTGGAAAGGGAAAAAAAAGAGAAATAAAATGTTAAAAAGAAAGATTTGGAAAGGGAAAAAAATGAAAAGGAAAATATTTGGAAAAGAAAAAAAAGAAAAGCAAAATATTTGGAAAGGGAAAAAATTTGAAAAATAAAAGATTTGCAAAGGAAAAAAATGAAAATTAAAATATTTGGAAAGAAAAAATGAAAAGGAAAATATTGGCAAATAAAAAATTAAAAGGAAAACATTTGCAAATGAAAATATTGAAAAGGAAAAGATTTGGAAAAGAAAAAAAATGAAAAGGAAAATATTTGGCAAGGGAAAGAAACTGAAAAATAAAAGATCTGCAAAGGAAAAAAATGAAAAGGGAAATATTTGAAAAGGAAAAGTTTTGGAAAGGAAAACAAAATTGAAAAGGGAAAGATTTGGAAAGGAAAAAAAATGTGAGAAGAAATCTGTTTAAAAAAAAAGATTTGGAGAGGAAAAAAAACTGAAAAGGAAAAGATTTGGAAAGGCAAAACCTAGCACACATTTAGAAAGAAAAAAATTGTTTGTAAGGAAATAGTTAAAAGGGAAAAATATAAGGAAAAATATTGATAAGGAAAAAATATTTACAAAGGAGGAAAAGATTGACAGAGGAAAAAAAAATAAAGAAAAATGTATCAAGGAACAAATGTTTAAAGAAGCAAATCTCAAAAGGGGAAAGAGAGGAATAAAAATACTCACAAAGAAAAATGCATTCATACGAAAAATGTGAAGAGGGGAAAAAAAAAGCATTAATGAAGAAAACAGAGAAAGAAAAATAAACAAGGTTGGAAAAGGAAAAACATGAAGGAAGGAAGAGAAGGAAGAAAGGAAGGCAAGAAGGCAGGGAGGAATGGAGGAAGGCAGGGAGGAGGCAAAAAAGAAGGAATGGAGGAAGGAAGGCAAGAAGGCAGGAAGGAAGGAGGCAGAAAAGAAGGAAGGGAGGAAGGAAGGCAAGAAGGCAGGAAGGAAGGCAGGAAGGAAGGAGGCAGAAAAGGAGGAAGGCAGGAAGGAAGGCAAGAAGGCAGGAAGGCAGGCAAGAAGGAAGGAAGGAAGGAGGCAGAAAAGAAGGAAGGAAGGCAGGAATGGAGGAAGGCAGGAAGGAAGGCAAGAAGGCAGAAAGGAAGGCAAGAAGGAAGGAAGGAGGCAGAAAAGAAGGAAGGCAGGCAGGAATGGAGGAAGGCAGGAAGGAAGTCAAGAAGGCAGAAAGGAAGGCAGGAAGGGAAGGCAAGAAGGAAGGAGGCAGAAAAGAAGGAAGGAAGGCAGGAATGGAGGAAGGAAGGCAGGAAGGCAAGAAGGCAGGCAAGAAGGAAGGAAGGCAGAAAAGAAGGAAGGAAGGCAGGAAGGAAGGCAAGAAGGCAGAAAGGAAGGCAGGAAGGTAGGAAGGAAGGCAAGAAGGCAGGAAGGAAGGCAAGAAGGAAGGAAAGAGGCAGAAAAGAAGGAAGGCAGGCAGGACTGGAGGAAGGCAGGAAGGCAGGCAGAAGACAGGCAGGTCCATTCTGAACCCCTGCCAAAAGGTCAGGGGCAGCCAGAGCACATCTTACATAAGGGACACCTCACGTCCCTGCCACCTGGTCCTGGTCCTCAGCACATCCACAGCAGAGAGTAGCCCAAAGTGGTCTTTCCAGCTTGCCCCTCTGTCACTTGCTTAGCAGGCCCTGTTTGTTTGCCTGCAACGTGCAAGCATTTGGAGCTTTGCAGTAGCCAGAGCTGAGGAAAAGTGCAGATCTGAGCTGCCAGAGTCCCCAGATGTGGATTTCAAAGTGGCACTGTGGTGGGTAGCTGCAGGAGGCAGCAAATCGGAGACCAGAAAGGGCAGCACCTGAGCTGGCATCCCCTGGCCAGGCAGAAAATGCCCACTTCAGGGGGCTGTGATTTTCCCAGGATCCTGGAATAGAGCAGAGAGGGCTGAGGGTTGGAAAGGACTTTGAGAGATCATCCAGTCCAAGCCCCCTGCCAGAGCAAGGGCACCCAGGGCAAGGCACACAGGAACACATCCAGGTGGGGCTGGAAAGCCTCCAGAGAAGGAGACTCCACAACCTCTCTGGGCAGTCTGCTCCAGGCTCCAGCACCCTCCCACTGATAAACTTTCTCCTCCTGTTCCCTGGCACCTCCTCTGCTCCAGCTGGCACCCAGTGCCCCTTGTGCTGCCCTTGGCCAGCCCTGAGCAGAGCCTGGCTGTGTCCTCCTGACACTGCCCTGCACATCTTTAGCACAGCACTGAGGGCAGCCCTCAGGCTCCTCTGCTGCCAGCTCCCAGCCCCAGCTCCCTCAGCCTGGCCTCACAGGAGCTGTTCACTGCCTGCAGCAGCTTGGGGGCTCTGGGCTGGGCTCTCCCAAGCAGTTCCCTGAGGTCCTTCTGGAACTGAGGGGCCCAGAACTGGACACAAGGTTCCAGATGTGGCCTCAGCAGAGAAGAACCCTTCTGACCTGCTCACCACAGCCCTTCTGGCCCACCTCAGAATGCCCTTGGCCTTCTTGGCCACCAGGGCGCAGTTGTGTCTCATGGGCATCCTTCTGCCCACCAGCACCCCCTGGTCCCTCTCCTCCGTGCTGCTCTCCAATGCAAGGTTCCAGCTGTGGCCACAGCAGGGCAGTGGTGACTGGAGGAACCTCTTGGTCTGTTGCAACACCTTCAGCAATGGAGGTGTTCCTCCAAGTCACCGTCCCTGGTGACTCCATCCCCAGAGGTGTTCACAAAACACAGAGACACTCTGGGGCACAGGTCTGTGGCCATGGTGGGTTAGGTCAGTGGTAGGCATTGATGATCTGACAGGGCTTTCTTCCCACTGAAACCATTCTGTGATTCCAGAATAGGAAAACACTGGATGAGGCACTCAGTGCCATGGTCTGGTTGACTGGATAGGGCTGGGGGATAGGTTGGACTGGCTGAGCTTGGAGGTCTCTTCCAACTTGGTTGATTCTATGATTCTATGACAACAAGATAAAGGAATGGTCAGAGACTGGCACAGGCTGCCCAGGGAGGTGGTGGAGTCCCCATCCTTGGTGGTGTACAAAAACATTGCTCTCTACAACTCCCTGGAAGGAGGCTGGAGCCACGTTAGGGTTGGGCTCTGCTCCCTGGGCTCTGGTGACAGCAAAAGGAAATGGCCTGGAATGGTTCCAGGGGAGGGTTAGGTTGGAGAGGAGGAAAAATGTCTTTGCTGCAAGAGTGGTCAGGGACTGGCACAGGCTGCCCAGGGAGGTGGTGCAATGCCCATGCCTGGAGGTGTTCCAGAGCTGTGTGGCCATGGCACTTGGGGCCATGGTTTGGTGGCCATGGTGGTGCTGGGCTGGTGTTGGGCTGGATGATCTCAGAGAGCTTTTCCAAGCCAAATGATTCCATGGTTCTAGAGAGGCTCTGAGCTGTATCCTGTGGGTAGCTCAGTATCATCCTGTCTTCATTGTTTGGTTCACTCCTACATTTCCACATCCACAGGGCATCTCAGAGGCCTTTTCCAGGCATTGGGATAGGTTGCCCAAGGAGTTGAGGCAGTCCCCATCCCTGGAGGTGTTCCAGACCCATGTGGCCATGGCATTTGGGGCCATGGTTTGGTGGCTGTGATGGTGCTGGTTTGGTGTTGGGCTGGATGATCTGAGAGGGCTTTGCCAGGCATTGGAATAGGTTGCCCAAAGAGGTGGTGGAGTCCTCATGCCTGGAGGTGTTCCAAACCACTGTGGCCATGGCACTTGGGGCTGTGGTTTGGTGGCCACAGTGGTGCTGGGTTGGTGTTGGACTGGATGATCTCAGAAGCCTTTTGTAGGCATTGGAATAGGTTGCCCAAGGAGGTGGTGGAGTTCCCATGCCCAAAGCCTGGCACAGGCTGCCCAGGGAGGTGGCTGAATGCCCATCCCTGGAGAGGTTTGCAAGAGGCAGAGCTGTGGTGCTAAGGGCCATGGCTTAGTGGCCATGGTGGTGCTGGGTTGGTGTTGCACTGGCTGCTCTCAGAGGCCTTTTCCAACCACAGCAGTTCTGTGACTCCAGGACATCCTCTAGGCAGAAGCCCATAGCTGAAGGCAGTGTGAGGAAGCCTCTCCTGGTGCTTCACAGCACCTAGGGCTGTCCTGCCAGGAACAGCACAGCTCTTGGCCATGCTCACCAGTTGTGCAACATTGATTTTGGAGCAAGATCAGAATGGGACCCCCTCCCTAGGACAAAAATAGGACTGACAAAGTCGTGGAAGGAGCCAAGGCTTAGCAAATAGAGCACGTGGCAGGGGGGAATGCTGCTGGAGTGTAAGCTGAGATGAGGTTGGACTCGTTAGGGGGAGAGATGTCAGCCCCCACCACAGGCACCCTCACACTCTGTAATGAGTCACAGATCTACCACTGCATTCTTCTGCAGATTCCAAAGGCTGCTGTGGAGCAGAAGGCTCCAGGGTGCTTGTGCTGCTGTGGAGCAGAAGGCTCCAGGGTGCTTGTGCTGCTGTGGAGCAGAAGGCTCCAGGGTGCTTGTGCTGCTGTGGAGCAGAAGGCTCCAGGGTGCTTGTGCTGCTGCTGTAGAGCAGAAGGCTCCAGGGTGCTTGTGCTGCTGCTGCTGTGGAGCAAAAAGCTCCAGGCTGCTTGTGCTGCTGCTGCTGTAGAGCAGAAGGCTCCAGGCTGCTTGTGCTGCTGCTGCTGCTGCTGTAGAGCAGAAGGCTCCAGGGTGCTTGTGCTGCTGCTGCTGTAGAGCAGAAGGCTCCAGGGTGCTTGTGCTGCTGCTGTAGAGCAGAAGGCTCCAGGCTGCTTGTGCTGCTGCTGCTGTAGAGCAGAAGGCTCCAGGCTGCTTGTGCTGCTGCTGCTGTAGAGCAGAAGGCTCCAGGGTGCTTGTGCTGCTGCTGCTGTAGAGCAGAAGGCTCCAGGCTGCTTGTGCTGCTGCTGTGGAGCAGAAGGCTCCAGGGTGCTTGTGCTGCTGCTGCTGTGGAGCAGAAGGCTCCAGGCTGCTTGTGCTGCTGCTTCTGCTGCTGTAGAGCAGAAGGCTCCAGGCTGCTTGTGCTGCTGCTGCTGCTGTAGAGCAGAAGGCTCCAGGGTGCTTGTGCTGCTGCTGCTGTGGAGCAGAAGGCTCCAGGGTGCTTGTGCTGCTGCTGCTGTGGAGCAGAAGGCTCCAGGGTGCTTGTGCTGCTGCTGCTGTGGAGCAGAAGGCTCCAGGGTGCTTGTGCTGCTGCTGCTGCTGTGGAGCAGAAGGCTCCAGGGTGCTTGTGCTGCTGCTGCTGCTGTGGAGCAGAAGGCTCCAGGGTGCTTGTGCTGCTGCTGCTGCTGTAGAGCAGAAGGCTCCAGGGTGCTTGTGCTGCTGCTGCTGTGGAGCAGAAGGCTCCAGGGTGCTTGTGCTGCTGCTGCTGTGGAGCAGAAGGCTCCAGGGTGCTTGCCCTGATGCTGCTAACAGTTGCCTCATTTCACTTCAGAGAAGGAATTTCAGCATCATGGTAACTGAAGTGCTCAAATCAGTTGGGGTTGTCCAGGCTGGAGAAGAGAAGGCTCCTCCAGGGAGACCTTTCAGCTGTGTTTCAGTATCTGAAGGGGGCTGCAGGCAGGCTGGGGAGGGGCTGTGGGGATGGGAGGAGGGTGCAGTGGTTTGGAACCAGAGCAGGGCAGAGTTAGGTTGGACATAAGGAGAAGTTCAGCACCGTGAGACACTGGCAGAGGCTGCCCAGGGCTGTGCTTGAGGCCCCATCCCTGGAGACATTCTGCATCTCCCCTCCAGCTTCAACCCATTCTCTCACCCTGTCACTACAAGCCGTTGCCCAAATGTCCCCTCCCCAGCTTTCTTGTAGCCCCTTTCAGGTAGTCCAACAGCAGGAGGTGGTCTGAGTGTCCTCCTGGCTGACATGGGCTGGTCAGGCCCCAGGTGCCACACAGGACCTGGTCACTTTTCAGTGCTTCCAAAGAAAGCAAAGGCTTCCTAATGGCCCAAGCACAACAGCTGCAGCATCACTGGGGCTGTGCTCTGAGATGCCCCTCAAGGGCAGCCCAAATAAGCATCTGCATGACACTCTGAAAATATGCCAGGCACTCCTCTGCCAGGAGAGGTCTGTCTGGGCCCTCTGTCTGTTTGTCCAGCCAGAACAGAATTAGAAGCCATCCAGCAGGCACCTACTGTATGTACAGTGAGGCTGCACTGCCTGCAGCCAAAGGAAGCCCTGGACCAAGGTCTGTGCCTGCAGGGATCCTGCAGGAAGGCTGCAGAGGGACCTGTGCTGAGGGGGGCTGAGGCAGGCCAAGGGGGAATGGTTTGGAGCTGAGGCAGAGCAGGGTTAGACTGGAGCTGAGGAAGAAGTTGTTGAGTGTGAGGGTGGTGAGAGTCTGGCACAGGCTACCCAGGGAGGCTGTGGCTGCCTCCTGCCTAGGGGTGTTCAAGGCCAGGCTGGCTGAGCTGAGTCTAGCTGAGAGGTGTCCCTGGGCATGGTGGAGAGGTTGGAGGAGCAGCTCTGAGCTCCCTTCAGCCTGAGCCATCCCCAAGATTCCACAATCAGGTCCCACATAGAACAAGTCCCAGCTTCGTGGTCACTGCTCACTGAGCCCTTACACCACTTTACCTGCTCCTTGCCCTTAGCCACCTGCAGAAACTCTCCATGGAATGGGTTGGGTTGGAAGGGACCTTAAAGATCATCCAGTGCCAACCCCCTTGCCATGGGCAGGGACACATCCCACTAGAACAGGTCACATCCAGGACCTTGAACATCTCCAGGGAGGTTGTGGAGCACAGAATCACCCAATGTGATCTTTGATCATATTGGGTGATTCTGTGCTCCACAACCTCCCTGGGCAACCTGTGCCAGTGTCTCCCCAGTGGGCATGCTGAGGAGGTCAGAGCAGTTGAGCTCTGAGGTCCCTTCCAGCCTGAGCCAATCTTTGATTCTATGAAGCTCCTTTTTTTTTGTCCAGGAAGGTTTGGTGGCTATGGCACCTTGTGGCTATGGCACTTGGGGACATGGTTTAGTGGCTGTGGTGGTGCTGGGTTGATGCTTGGACTCGAATGATCTCAGAGGCTCTTTACCCACCAAACCAAATTCCCTGCTTCTGTGCCTCTCTGCTCCTGGCTTTCCCCACACACCTCTCAGACTGCAGCAATGACTTTGGCAGGCCAGAGGGAGACAGAGACGGGAGCCAGGAATGTCAGGATCACAACAGGAGCCACTCCCCAAGAGCTGCCCGTGGGACAGGACTGGAGAATGTGGCTGTCTGCAGGGTCCCACCAGGAGCAGGCATCTGTCTGCTGTTAAGGAGGATGAAAAATGCATCTATAAATATATCAGTGGCAAAAGTAGGGGCAGGGAAAACCTCCACAGCTTATTAGATGGAGAAGGGGATGTAGTAACAAAGGGTGAGGAACAGGCAGAGATGCTTCACACCTTCTTTGCTTCAATCCTCAACAGTGGGACAGGTTGTCTCCAGGACAACTGGAGCAGGGGATTGAGTCCAGCATCAGTGAGTTTGCAGATGGCACCAAGCTAGGAGCAGGTGTGGAGCTGTTGGAGGCTAAGAGAGCCCTGCAGAGGGACCTGGCCAGGCTGCATGGGTGGGCAGAGGCCAATGGGATGAGACTGAACAAGGCCAAGTGCAGGGTTCTACACTTTGGCCACAACAACCCCAAGCAGCACTCCAGGCTGGGGACAGAGTGGCTGAGAGCAGGCAGGCAGAGAGGGAGCTGGGGGTGCTGGGAGAGAGGAGCTGCAGAGGAGGCAGCAGTGTGCCCAGGTGGGCAGCAGAGCCAATGGCATCCTGGGCTGGCTCAGGAGCAGTGTGGGCAGCAGGACAAGGGAGGTTCTTGTGCCCCTGTGCTCAGCACTGCTCAGGCCACCCCTTGAGTGCTGTGTCCAGTTCTGGGCTCCTCAACTCAAGAGAGCTGTTGAGGTGCTGGAAGGTGTGGAGAGCAGGGCAGCAAGGCTGGGGAGGGGCCTGGAGCACAGCCCTGTGAGGAGAGGCTGAGGGAGCTGGGGGTGTTTGGCCTGCAGAAGAGGAGGCTCAGGGCAGAGCTCATTGCTCTCTGCAGCTCCCTGCAGGGAGGCTGTAGGCAGCTGGGGTTGGGCTCTGCTGCCAGGCAGCCAGCAACAGAACAAGGGGACACAGCCTCAAGCTGTGCCAGGGCAGGTTCAGGCTGGATTTGAGGAGGAAGTTGTTGTCAGAGAGAGTGATTGGCATTGGAATGGGCTGCCCAGGGAGGTGGTGGAGTGCCCATGCATGGAGGTGTTGAAGCCAAGCCTGGCTGGGGCACTTAGTGCCATGGTCTGGTTGACTGGCTAGGGCTGGGTGCTAGGTTGGGCTGGATGAGCTTGGAGGTCTCTTCCAACCTGCCTGATTCTATTCCATGATTATGATTCCTCACCATGAGAGTGGTGAGAGGCTGGAATGGGTTGCCCAGGGAGGTGGTTGAGGCCCCATCCCTGGAGGTGTTTAAGGCCAGGCTGGCTGAGGCTGTGGCCAGCTTGATCTAGTGTGAGGTGTTCCTGGCCATGGCAGGGGGGTTGGAACTGGCTGATCCTTGTGGTCCCTTCCAACTTGATTCTCTGGTTCTGTGATTCACTGATTCAAAAGCCTCTGGATCTCCACTTTGACAGTGTTTTGTCCTTCAACTCTTTCAGCCCCTGCCCTCATCAGGGGGATGATGCCATCATTAAGAAGCTGATTTATGTTTCCTAACCCTGCTCCTGTATTTATAGGACCCCCCTGGATGTTGTGATCTAGAAATAGCAATAATAATAACAATCCCCAAGGCTAATTCTGTTTTGAAACCAAAATAGTGTCTGGGATGTTTGGGATGGTGGACAGGGATCAGCTGAGCTCCATTTTCTGCCTCCCCATGTGATGCAAGAAGCCCCTGAAGGGGTAGGGTTTGGGGTGGTTTGGTTTTGGTTGCCTCCTCTTGCTCTCTGCAAGCAAGATTTAGACACTGAAGCATTACCAGAAGAGACAGAACAGCTCTAAAGAAATGGAAACCATTTTTTTGCCTGCAAGCAGAGCCTGCAGGAGCTCCTCCAGCCCCAGCCCAGCTGCTCTGGGCTGCCTGCTGTATTTATGGACACAGCAGCCTGGGACCAGCCACCCTCTGACCTTAGACCAGGGGTGCTCAGCCCTGCACTGTCTGGCACAGGATGCTTGGGATACCTCTGGCCAGGGCTGTGGCTGCCCTCTGCAGCTGGTGCCCTGCCAAGGCCCCTGCCAAGCACCTGCCTTCTCCTTGCTGCTGGAGCAGTTTGCTGCCACTCAGCTCTTGCCCTCCCTGGCCACAGCTCCTGCCCCACACAACCACAGAACTGTTTGCTTTGGAAAACTCCTGACAGTTGACCCAGTCCAACCATGACTCAGCACCACCATGGCCATCAAAACATGTCCCAGAGTGCCATGGTCATGGTCTCTTGAACATCTCCAGGGGTCCCTTCCAACCCAGCTCTCTCCACCACCCCACTGGGCAGCATCTTCCAATCTCTGACCACTCTTGTAGCTAAGAATTGCTTTTCCTCATCTCCAACCTAAATCTCTCCTGGTGCAACCTTGAGACCATTTCCTCTCCTGCTATCACCTGAGCCTAGGGAGCAGAGCCCAACCCCCACCTGGCTCCAGCCTCCTCTCAAGGAGCTGCAGAGAGCAATGAGCTCTGCCCTCAGCCTCTTCTGCTCCACACCAAACTCCCAGCTCCCTCAGCTGCTCCTCCCCAGCCCTGCTCTCCAGACCCTTCCCCACCTCTCTGCCCTTCTCTGGATCTGCTCCAGCCCCTCAGTGTTCTTCTTGCAACGAGGGGACCAAAGCAAATCATCCAGTGCCAAGCCCCTGCCATGGGCAGGGACACCTCCCACCAGCCCAGGCTGCTCCAGGTCTCATCCAACCTGATTCTACAGCAGGGATGAGGCATCCACAAATTCCCTGGGCAACCTGTTCCAGTGTCTCACCAACTCATAGTGGAGAACCTCCTGCTCCAGCCTCTCAGTGTCCTTCTGGCAGTGAGGGTCACAAACCTGACCCCAGCACTCAAGCTGTGCCTTCACCAGAGCTGAGCCCAAGGGCACAATCCCTGCCCTGCTCCTGCTGCCCCACCAGTGCTGATCCAGGCCAGGCTGCTGGTGCCCTCCTTGCCCACCTGGGCACCCCCTGGCTCATCTCCAGCTGCTGTCCATCAAGACCCCCAGGGCTTTCTCTGCTGGGCACTTCCCAGCCACTCTGCCGCAAGCCTGGAGCCTGCCTGGGGTTGATGTGAGCAGAGGCACAGCCTGCAGGCTCTCTCTGCCCTTCAGGCTGATGGGTTTCCATTTCAACATCCCCCTCTACCTCATTCTGGTGAGAGCCCACCCTGAGTACTGTGTCCAGATCTGGAGGCCCTGTTAAACAACAACAAAAAAGGCTTTGGCCATCCTGGAACTGCCCAGGGAGGTGGTGGAGTGCCCATCCCTGGAGGTCTTTGAGAGAAGGCTGGAGGTGGCACTTGGTGGCATGGGTTAGCTGATGTGGTGTGGTTAGCTTATAGGCTGCACTCAATGATCTCAGAGCTCTTTTCCAGCCTCAGTGACTCTGTCATTGTGTCCAGAGCAAGGCCAGGAGGATGCTCACAGGAGCTGATGCTCACAGGAGCTGAAGCTCCTCTCCTATGGAGGCAGCCTGAGAGACTTGGGGTTGTTCAATCTGGTGAAGAGAAGGCTCCAAGGAGACCACCTTGTGGCCTTCCAGTATCTGCAGGGGGGTACAAGAAAGCTGGGGAGGGACTTTTTAGGCTGTCAGGTAGGGACAGGAGTGAGGGGACTGGAACCAAGCTGGAAATGGGGAGATTCAGCGAGGTGGAGTCGTCGTCCCTGGGGCAGTTCAAGGCAAGGTTGGATGTGGCACTTGGTGCCATGGTCTAGCCTTGGGCACTGTGGTAAAGGGTTGGACTTGATGATCTGTGAGGTCTCTTCCAACCTTGGTGATACTGTGATACTGTGAAGAAGTTGTTCAGCATGAGGGTGGTGAGAGCCTGGAATGGGTTGCCCAGGGAGGTGGTGGAAGCCTCATGCCTGGAGGTGTTTAAGGCCAGGCTGGCAGAGGCTGTGGGCAGCCTGCTCTAGTGTGAGGTGTCCCTGGGCATGGCAGGGGGGTTGGGACTGGCTGATCCTCAGCAATGTTCTCAAGATGTGCATGTGAGTGGCAGGAGGCTGGAGCCAGGCTCTGCTGGGTGATGCCCAGGGACAGGACAAGGGGCACTGGGTGGAAGCTGAGCCATAGGAAGTTCCATGGAAACAGGAGGAGGAATTCTTTCCCTGTGATGGTGCCAGAACCCTGGAAGAGGCTGCCCAGGGGGGCTGTGGAGTCTCCTTCTCTGGAGATACTCCAAACCTGCCTAGATGTGTTGCTGTGTGCTCTGGTCTAGGAGATGCTGCTCTGGCAGGGGGCTTGGACTGGGTGAGCTTTGGAGGTCCCATCCAGCCCCTGACACTCTGTGATGCTGTGATTCTGGAACCCCTGGAGGTGCTTCCCAGAGGCAGAGCTGTGGTGCTGAGGGCCATGGCTTAGCCCCAGCCTGGGCAGCATTAGAGCATGGTTGGGGCTGGGTGAGCTGAAAGGGCTTTGCCAGCCAGAAGGATTCTGTGCTGCTAAACCTGACATTCTGTGATGCTGTGAGAGGCTGAGAGCCTGCAGAAGAGCAGCCCCAGAGGGGATCTGAGCAATCCTCAGCAGGAGCTAAAGGGTGGAGGACAAGCACACAGGCCACCAGTGGTGGGGACACACTGGAAGCCAGGAGGTTTCACTTGAAGCTAAGGAGAAACTTGGAGGTCTCTTCCAGCCCCTGACATTCTCTGACTCTATGATCCTTGAGGTCACTTCCAGCCCTGCCCATTCTATGTGACTTCAAGCTGGAGCTTTTACCACCACCCTCAGATCAGTGCATGGATGCAGTGGGCTGAGCCCTTTCCCTCCTCAGCAAGTGACTCTTTGATGCTTTCCTTCCCCTATGAAATGCAAGCCTGAGATGCTATTTGCTTTGGATCCTGAGAAGCACAAGCCCTGCCACATGGCAGACACATGGGGATCCATATGCTAGCATGTCTGTAAAGCCTGAGAGAGATTCCAGCCTGAAGCTTCTATTCAATCCTCTCTTCTATTTTTTTTCCCTCCCCTTTCTCTTTGCATGCAGCACTTTGAACTGGAGCTCTAGAATCATGAATCAGAGAATCAGGCAGGTTGGAAGAGACCTCCAAACTCATCCAGCCCAACCTAGCACCCAGCCCTGGCCAATCAAGGACTCCAGGGAATATCTCAGGTGGGGGAGGTTCAGATTGGACATGAGAAGAAATTTGTTGTCTGGAAGGGTTCTCCAAGCCTGGCACAGGCTGCCCAGGGAGGTGATTGAATGCCCATGCCTGAGCTGTTGGGAAGAGGCAGAGCTGTGGTGCTGAGGGCCATGGCTCAGCCTCAGCCTGGGCAGTTAGAGAATCACAGAATCCTAGGATGGTCTGTGCCAGGGCAGGTTCAGGCTGGATGTTAGGAGGAAGTTCCTGGCAGAGAGAGTGATTGGCATTGGAATGGGCTGCCCAGGGAGGTGGTGGAGTGCCCATGCCTGGAGGTGTTGAAGCCAAGCCTGGCTGAGGCACTTAGTGCCATGGTCTGGTTGCTTGGCTAGGGCTGGGTGCTAGGTTGGGCTGGCTGAGCTTGGAGGTCTCCTGCAACCTGCTTGATTCTGTGATTCTAGGAAATACAGCCATGGGCAAGGCTGGCTGTGGCACTGCCTTGCCTTCCCCACGGGGCCTTTTTCATCCCCACAGCAGCCAGGCAGGGCCCTGGAGGTGCCCCCACAGCAGCTCAGCATCACATTTCTGCTGAGCCAGGTCCTCCAGCTTTCATGGCAGCTTCTGCTGACAGTGCAGGCAGGAGCAGCTGCACAGCACTGGAGACTCCTGCCCTACATTTCTGTTTGCATCCAGCCCAGAGGCACCAGGAGGGGATGACCACATCCATCACAATCCCTCCTGATGGATTTGGCTGCACATTGCATCGAGGAAGGTTGTGCCTGTTTGCTAAAATAGAAGCCATGAATGGCATCAGCTAACCCTCTGTGAATGCTCAGTAGCTAGGTCCTGGTGTGGAGAGGCCCAGGGCAGGCCAAGCTGCATGACAAACCCTGACAAGGACATCTGTGCTCCTGCTGCTGGAGGTGACATCCCCACTGCCATCCTGACAGCTCTGCAGCCACAGCTCAGCGACCCACAGCAGGGCTCAGAGAGTGGCAGCTGCTCTGCTAACCACTCTGCTACAACCAGGCTGTGCCCAGGTGGGCAAGGAGGGCACCAGCAGCCTGGCCTGGCTCAGCACTGGTGTGGGCAGCAGGAGCAGGGCAGGGATTGTGCCCCCATGCTCAGCACAGCTTGAGTGCTGGGGTCAGGTTTGGGTCCCTCACTGCAAGCAGGACACTGAGGGGCTGGAGCAGGTCCAGAGAAGGGCACCAAAGGTGGGGCAGGGTCTGGAGAGCAGGGCTGGGGAGGAGCAGCTGAGGGAGCTGGGGAGGTTGGTGTGGAGCAGAGGAGGCTGAGGGCAGAGCTCATTGCTCTCTGCAGCTCCCTGAGAGGAGGCTGCACTGAGGGGGGTTGGGCTCTGCTCCCTAGGCTCAGGTGATAGCAGGAGAGGAGATGGCCTCAAGTTGCACCAAGGGAGGTTTAGGTTAAAGAATCATAAAACCATAGAATCAACCAGGTTGGAAGAGACCTCCAAGCTCATCCAGCCTAACCTAGCACCCAGCCCTAGAAACCTGCTGCCTGGAAGGGTTCTCCAAGCCTGCCACAGGCTGCTCAGGTTGAATGCTCATCCCTGGAGGTGTTTGGAAGAAGCAGAGCTGTGGTGCTGAGGGCCATGGCTTAGTCCTAGCCTTGGAGCAGTGAAGAGAATGGATCTTAAAGGTCTTTTCCAACCCAAATGATTCTGTGAGTGTTGAAATATGAATGGAAGCCTGTCCAGGCCTCTCATTAGAGTCTTCCTACCCTCTAGCAGATCAGCACTCAGCTTAGTGGCAACTGCAAATTTACTTTCCAAGCAGAAGAAAAGAAATCACTTTAAAGGTTGTCTCCCTCTGTCTCATTCCCTGCAATCCAAACTCACACATCAGATGTTCCATCCAAGCTCAGGAGGAACATCTTTAATCTAAGGGTGACAGAGCCCTGGAGCAGGCTGCCCAGAGAGGTTGTGGAGTTTCCATCTCTGGAGACTTTCCAAACACACCCTGGATGTGTTCCTGTGTGCCCTGCCCTGGGTGACCCTGCCTTGGTGGTGGGAGGCTTGGACTGGCAGGTCTCCAGCTCTGAACCACTCTGTGATTCAGTGACCTGGGGTAGGAAAGCTGCAGGTGAAGGCTGCAGAACTCAGCAGCAGCTTTGCAAGCAGAGTGAGCCACACGTCACTGCTGCTGGGCTCTGCTCCAGCACTCACTGATGCAGAGGTGCCCTCCCACTCCACACACCCCTGAGGAACCTGCCCAGTACTGACTGGAATCAGCAAAAACAAAATGCCTTGAGGGTGTAGGCATGGAGGAATCACAGCATCACAGAGTGTCAGGGGCTGGAAGGGACCTCCAAAGCTCATCCAGCCCAACCCCCCTGCCAGAGCAGCATCTCCTAGACCAGAGCACACAGCAACACATCCAGGATGGAGCCCCCTAGAAGCTGCCTTTAATTAATGGAAGCGTTTTCAAGGCACTTCTGATGAGCAGAGAACCCCAGCCCAGCCCAAAGCTCACTTGAGTAACACAGCAGGGCTGAAACCTGCTGGCCTCAGCCTGCAGAAAGCTTTAGCAGCACAGAATCATTCTGGTTGGCAAAGCCCTTTCAGCTCAACCATGCTCTGATGCTGCCCAGGCTGGGGCTAAGCCCTCAGCACCACAGCTCTGCCTCTGGGAAGCACCTCCAGGGGCTCCAGAATCACAGCATCAGAGTGTCAGGGGCTGGAAGGGACCTCCAAAGCTCATCCAGCCCAACCTCCCTGCCAGAGCAGCATCTCCTAGACCAGAGCACACAGCAACACATCTGGGCAGGTTTGAATATCTCCAGAGAGGGAGACTCCACAGCCAGATCAAAGATCCCATTCTGTGCTTCTGTGCTCCACAACCTCCCTGGGCAACCTGTGCCAGTCTCTCACCACCCTCACTGCAAACAACTTCTTCCTAACACCCACCTCCAATCTCCCCTCTGACACTTCAAACCCATTCCTCCTCCTCCTCTCATCACAAGACCTTCTCAGTAGTCCCTCCCCAGCCCTCCTGCAGCCCCCTTCACATCCTGCAAGGCCACTCCAAGGGCTCCTGGAAGCCTTCTCTTCTGCAGCCTGCACAGCCCCAACTCTCTCAGCCTGTCCTCACAGCACAGCTGCTGCAGCCCTCTCAGCATCTTGGTGGCCTCCTCTGCACTGGCTCCAACACTTCCATGTCCTGCTTGTGCTGGGGGCTGCAGAGCTGCAGCCAGGAGTGCAGGTGGGGTGTGAGGAGAGCAGAGCCAAGGGGCAGAATGCCCTCCCTTGCCCTGCTGCCCACACTGCTCTTGCTGCAGCCCAGCACAGGGTTGCTGTCTGGGCTGCACTCACACTGCAGGATCCTCTTGAGCTTTTCCTCAGCCCAGACCCCCAGGGCCTGTTCCTCAGGGCTGCTCTCAGCCATTCCCCACCCAGCCTAGATTGTGCTTGGGATTGCACCCACCCAGCTGCAGGAGCTTACCCTTGGCCTTGCTGAATGCCATGAGGTTCCAGAAATACAGAGAGTACTCCAGGTGGAGTCTGAACCATGCAGCATTTGAGCCCTACCTTTCATGCTGGCCCTCCCAGCTCTGAGAGGTCAAACATCTTCACCCTGGGTGTACCCTAGTTGTAAAGCTCCTCTTCTATTAGGTTTTTGGGTGGGCTGCATGAAGCAGTAACCCATGAAAACCAGCTGATACCTGGTGGGCACACTTCTCCATGCCTGCCAACATGTAAACCTCCACTTGTGGTCCATAAAAGATTTATCCTGATCTCACCCACAGATAGAAATGGTTTAAGAGAAGGAAAAAAAAAACCAACAAAAGAGGAAAAAGAAAGAGGTAGAAGCAGGAGCAGGGAAGAGATGAGCATGAGCAGAGTGCCATAAATCCATAACCCCTGCAGCTTTTGAGCAGCCACTGATAAATGTGACCCTTTGCCATTTGATTTGGGGGTTCTTGTGCTGGATCCAAGGTTTTACCTGCTCACAACTCAGCTTTGAAAAGCAGCAGGGATCATATGGGACAAGAGGGAACAGCCTCGAGATGCACCAGGGGAGGGCTAGGTCAGAGAGAAGGAAACATTTTGTGGCTGCAAAGAGGGGTCAGGGACTGGCACAGGCTGCCTGGGGAGGTGGTGGTGGAGTCCTCATGCCTGGAGGTGTTCCAGACCCCTCTGGTCATGGCACTTGGGGCCATGGTGGTGCTGGGTTGGTGTTGGACTGGATGATCTCAGAAGCCTTTTGCAGGCACTGGAATAGGATGCCCAAGGAGTTGGTGGAGTCCCCATGCCTGGAGGTGTTCCAGACCCCTGTGGCCATGGCACTTGGGGCCATGGTTTGGTGGCCATGGTGGTGCTGGGTTGATGTTGGACTGGATGATCTCAGAAGCCTTTTGCAGGCACTGGAATAGGTTGCCCAAGGAGTTGGTGGAGTCCCCATGCCTGGAGGTGTTCCAGACCCCTGTGGCCATGGCACTTGGGGCCATGGTGGTGCTGGGCTGCTGGTTGGACTCAGTGATCTTGGAGGGCTTCTCCAACCCAAACCATTCTTTGCTTCTATCACAGATCAGGTTGCTCACAGCCTCATCCAGCTTGCCCTTGAGTGTCCCTCGAGGGATGTGTGGCCTCCACCAGCTCCCTGTGCAACCTGCCCCACTGCTCCTCCACCCTCCAGCAAAGAACTCCTCCCTCCTGCCAATGGAGCCATCTCCTCCAGCCACACCCTGGGCACAACAAATCACTGCAGGCCACACTGAACTGTGAGGGTTTAGGAAGTGAGCAGGAGGAGACTGCTGCAGGTCCTCTCCCTCCTGAGGAGGTCCTGACCTGTGCCCTTGATTTAGCTACTCCTCTGTCAGTGCTGCCTTGGTGGGTAAGCAGCAAGGACACATCTGCAGCTCTGCTGCTGGGCACACTCAGCTCTCTCTGCTCAGCAGGGGAAACATTGGCACACAAACAGCATCACAGAGTGGGGTGGGGGTGGGGCTGGAAGGGACCTCTACAGATCATCCAGTCCAACCTCCCTGGCAAAGCAGGGTCACCCAGAGCAGCCTGCAGAGGAGTGATGCCAGCTTGGCTTTGGGAAGTCTTCACAGAGGAGACTGCACAACCCCTCTGGGCAGCCTGCCCCAGGGCTCCTGCAGCCTCACACCAAAGAAGGTTCTCCTGAAGTGAGAGTCCCCATCCCTGGAGGGGGTTGGTGTGGAGCAGAGGAGGCTGAGGGCAGAGCTCATTGCTCTCTACAGCTCCCTGAGAGGAGGCTGCAGTGAGGGGAGGTGGGTTTGGCACTGCTCCCTAGGCTCAGGTGATAGGAGAGGAGATGACCTGGGATGGTGCCAAGGGAGGGTTAGGTTGGAGAGGAGGAAAAATGTCTTCAGTGCAAGAGTGTTCAGGGATTGGCAGAGGCTGCCCAGGGAGCTGGTGCAGTCCCCATGCCTGGAGGGTTTCCAGAGCTGTGTGGCCATGGCACTTGTGGCCATGGTTTGGTGGCCATGGTGGAGCTGGGCTGGTGTTGGACTGTTTGATCTTGGAGAGCTTTTCCAGTTCTCTGGTGATCTTCTCTGAACCTCAGGCCCCTCAGCATCTCCCTGTCCCCACACTGGACTCTCTCCAGCAGTTCTCTCTCTCTCTTTCCCCTTAAGCCCAAGTGAAACCTCCTGGGTTCCAGTTTGTGCCCAGTGCCCTTGTCCTGCCCCAGGCCACCACAGAGCAGAACCTGGTCCCTGCTTCTTGCCCCCCACCCTATAGATGTTTACAGACACTGATCAGGTCCCCTCTCAGCCTTCTCCTCTCCAGGCTCTCAGCTCTTCCCCATCACAGAGATGTTCCAATCCCTTTGTCATCCTCACAGCCTCCACTGGACACTCTCCAGTATCCCTCTGTCCCTCTGGGACTGGGAAGCCCAGAACTGGACACAAACCTCCAGCTGTGGCCTCAGCAGGGCAGAGCAGGGGGGCAGCAGAACCTCCCTTGCCCTGCTGGGTTGCAGGGTTCTTAAGGCACCTCAGAAGAAGGACTCTGAAGACAGAGCCCAGCCAGGAGGGGGCTGGATGGAAGCTGCCAGGTAGCTGTGTCCTGATCCTTGCTCACCAGGGAAACCTCTCCTGAGCTCAGCAATAGGAAGGTTGGGCTTAAGGCCTAGAAATTGAAGGCTGTAGCTGCTGAGCACTTGAAAGGCTTACAGGGAAGTCCCAGCAGTCAGTGATGGTGCTCTGGGAGGGAAGAGCTGTTTGATGTCCACCCCTGAGCAAAAAGCAGCTCAGGCAGCTGGGTTGTTTGCTAAGCTCTGCCACAGATCTCTGCTGTCTCCTGAGGCTAACCACTTCAAGGGTAGGGAAGTGCTCAGCAGCTGTAGCCTGCAGCATGCTTTGGAGGCCTGGAACTTGTGCTACCCAGGAGAAGGATCCAGCTGGGACACACCAGGGCTGTCTGTGGTCCTTCAGAAGAAGAGGAGGAGCTCATCCACCAGCTGAGCTTGGAATGAAGGCAAAGAAAGGGCCCAGAAGCTGGGGGAAGTGTCCTCCTTTAAGGCACAACAGATAGAGGGGAGGACAAATGGAGAAGACAATCCCAGAATCACTAAGGCTGGAAAAGGCCTCCAGGATCAACTCCAACCAGCAACCCAACACCTCTCTGCCCACTCAACCATGGCCTCAAGTGCCATGGCCACATGGTTCTTGAGCACCTCCAGGCATGGGGACTCCACCACCTCCCTGGGCAGTCTCTGCCAGTCCCTGACCACTCCTGCACCAAAGACATTTTTCCTCCTATTAACATAAGAAAAAAAGATGGAAAGTGGGAAACCAGAAACCTCAAACTCAGCTGGGGGAGACCTCCAAGAGCACCCAGTCCAACACCAACCCAGCACCACCATGGCCACTAAACCACAGCCCCAAGTGCCATGGCCACAGGGGTCTGGAGCACCTCCAGGCATGGGGACTACACCAGCTCCTTGGACAACCTATTCCAATGCCTGGCAAAGCCCTCTGAGATCATCCAGCCCAACACCAACCCAGCACCACCATGGCCACATGGGTCTGGAATAGGATGCTGCATCTTTGTGAGCTATGCTAAAGCAAGAGTTCAGGCTGGGAGAGTTGGAGCTGTTCAGCTTGGAGAAGAGAAGGTTCAGGGAGACCTCAGAGCAGCCTGAAAGTGCCTGAAGGGGCTGCAGGAGAGCTGGGGAGGGACTTTTCACAAGGGCTGGGAGTGCCAGGATGAGTTTGAAACTAGAACAGGGTAGCTTTAGATTGGACATTGGGAAGATAGGGCTGGATGCTAGGTTGGGCTGGATGAGCTTGGAGGTCTCTTTTAACCTGCTTGATTCTATGATTCTCTGCTGCTGGGTGCTAGGTTGGGCTGGATGCGCTTGGAGGTATCTTTTAACCTGCTTGATTCTATGATTCTATGAAGAAGCTCTGCACAGTGAGGCTGCTACAAGACTGGAGCAGGCTGCACAGGGATGTGGTGCAGGCTCCATCCCTGCAGACATTGAAGCTCAGGCTTGCTGGGGCTGTGAGTGCCCTGCTGGAGCTGGGGCAGGTCCCTGCTTATCACAGAGCATTTGGGCAGACCTTGCAGTATCTGAAGGGGACTACAAGAAAGCTGGGGAGGGACTTTTTAGGCTGTCAGATAGGGATAGGAGTGGGGGGACTGGAACCAAGCTAGAAATGGGGAGATTCATCCTGGATGTGAGGAAGAAGTTGTTCAGCATGAGGCTGTTGAGAGCCTGGAAGGGGTTGCCCAGGGAGGTGGTGGAAGCCTCATGCCTGGAGGTGTTTAAGGCCAGGCTGGATGAGGCTGTGGGCAGCCTGCTCTAGTGTGAGGTGTCCCTGGGCATGGCAGGGGGTTGGAACTGGCTGATCCTTGTGGTCCCTTCCAATCCTGACTGATTCTATGATTCTAAGCTTTAAAGATCCCTTCCAACCCTGACTGATTCTAGGATTTAAAGGTCCCTTCCAACCCTGATTCCTGGGCTCTAGGATTTAAAGGTCCCTTCCAACCCTGATTCTATGATTCAAAGGTCCCTTCCAACCCTGATTCTAGGGTTTAAAGGTCCCTTCCAACCCTGACTAATTCTATGGTTCTAGGATTTAAAGGTCCCTTCCAGCCCAGTGCATTCCACCACTCTATAAGGACTGCACCAACTGTTGCAGCACCAGCCCTGGAGGTATTTAAAAGCCACCAGGATATGGTGCTCAAGGAAAAGAGGTAGTTGTGGGCCTGGTAGAGGTAGATAAGGGTTGCACTTGATGATGTTGGACATGCTTCCTCCCTGGAGGAGTTCAAGGCCAGCTTGGGCAGGGCCTTGACCAACCTGCTCTAGTGGGAGGTGTCCCTGCCCATGGCAGGGGCTTGCAACTGGAAGCTCTTTAAGGTCCCTTTTAACCCAACCCATGCCCATGGCAGGGGCTTGCAACTGGAAGCTCTTTAAGGTCCCTTTTAACCCAACCCATGCCCATAGCAGGGGCTTGCAACTGGAAGCTCTTTAAGGTCCCTTTTAACCCAACCCATGCCCATGGCAGGGGCTTGCAACTGGAAGCTCTTTAAGGTCCCTTTTAACCCAACCCATGCCCATGGCAGGGGCTTGCAACTGGAAGCTCTTTAAGGTCCCTTTTAACCCAACCCATGCCCATGGCAGGGGCTTGCAACTGGAAGCTCTTTAAGGTCCCTTTTAACCCAACCCATTCTATGCCTATGGCAGGGAGTTGGAACTGCCTGATCCTTGAGGTCCCTTCCAACCCAACCCATTCTATGATCTAGAAGAGCTTTTCCAAGCCAGAATGATCCTGAGCCTATGTAACTTGAACCACGTCAGGAGCCAGTGCCCAGCAGCTCCCAGCCTTTGAGGGGCAGTAAGAAAAGTCCCTCAGAAATTCCCTTCCAG
Organism: Pogoniulus pusillus; assembly: GCF_015220805.1. Classification (NCBI taxonomy): domain Eukaryota; kingdom Metazoa; phylum Chordata; class Aves; order Piciformes; family Lybiidae; genus Pogoniulus; species Pogoniulus pusillus. The sequence goes on along the minus strand of NC_087270.1, from coordinate 27,575,795 downwards.
TCATCTGCTTGCTTTGAGCTGAGCCCCTAAAGGCTGCACAGAGAACACCTCCTGCAAAGATGATGGCAGGGCTGGAGCAGCTCTGCTGTGAGCACAGGCTGAGGGAGCTGGGGGGGGTGCAGCCTGCAGAGGAGAAGGCTCCAGGGGCACCTCAGAGCTGCCTGCCAGTGCCTGAAGGGATCCTGCAGGAAGGCTGCAGAGGGACTTGTGCTGAGTGGATCTGAGGCAAGCCAAGGGGGAATGGTTTGGAGCTGAGGCAGAGCTTAGCAAAGCACTGTCAGGTGGAGTAGAACTGAAGGAGACTTGAATGCTGCCTCCAGTTCTGCACATAGGAAGAACACAGCAGGGCAAGAGAGGGTTTTATCCCTTGGCTCTGCTCTGCTCAGATATCACCTCCAATCCTGCCTCCAGTGCTGCTGGCCCCAGCAGAAGGAGGCCACAGAGCTGGTGGAGAGAGGCCAGAGGAGGCCACAGAGATGATGGCAGGGCTGGAGCAGCTCTGCTGTGAGCACAGGCTGAGGGAACTGGGGGGGTGAAGCCTGGCATCAGGGTGGAGGTGTTCCAGACCTGTGTGGCCATGGCACTTTGGGCTGTGGTTTAGTGGCCATGGGGAAGAAAAGGGGGGGAAAAGGGGAGGGGAAAGGGGGAAAGAAAGGTGGGGGAGAAGTGGGAAAGAAAAGGGGGGAGAAAGGGGAAAGAGAAGAGGGGGAAAAGGGGAAAAGAAAAAGGGGGGGGGGGGAAAGGGGGAAGAAAAGGGGGAAAGAAAAGGGGGGGAAAGGGGGAAGAAAAGGGGGAAAGAAGGGGAAAGTAAAGGGGAAAAAAGGAGGGGAAGTGGGGAAATAACAGGGGGGAAGGGGAAAAAAAGGGGGGGGAAGGAGAAAGAAAAGGGGGGGGAAGGGGAAAGAAAAGGGGGGGGAAGGGGAAAGACAAGGGGGGGGAAGGGGAAAGAAAAGGGGGGGAAGGGGAAAGAAAAGGGGGGGGAAGGGGAAAGAAAAGGGGGGGAAGGGGAAAGAAAAGGGGGGGAAGGGGAAAGAAAGGGGGGGGGAGGGGGAAGAAAAGGGGGAAAGAAAAGGGGGGAAAGGGGAAAGAAAAGGGGGAAAGAAAAGGGGGGGAAAGGGGGAAGAAAAGGGGGAAAGAAGGGGAAAGTAAAGGGGGAAAAAGGAGAGGAAATGGGGAAATAGCAGGGGGGAAGGGGAAAGAAAAGGGGGGGGGAAGGGGAAAGAAAAGGGGGGGAAAGGGGAAAGAAAATGGGGAAATGGGGAAAAGGGGGAAAGGGGGAAAAGTGGGAAAGAAAAGGTGGGGAAAGGGGTAAGAAAAGGGGGGGAAAGGGGTAAGAAAATGGGGGAAAGGCGAGGGAGAAAAAAGGGGGGGAAAAAGGGGGGGAGGAAAAAAAGCTGAAGTTCTGTTGAATGAATGAATAGGAGGCAGGTGGCTGGGTGGGTGTCATGGCAGATAAGCAGTGAGATGAAGCCAAGGTAATTAGAATTATAATCTGGCTGGTAAAGCCTTCAGCTGAGGGGGGAGGGGGGTGGGGAGGGGAGCAAACCCTCATCAAGTTAACACTGAGGTGTTCAGTTCAGCCTCCTCCTCCTCACCTGTTTCCCCCCTCTCCCACCCCCCACCCCCCACCAACTCTCCTCACACCCATCTTGGAGGCATCTCAATTAGAGAGTTGTTTTGTTTGCTCAGTCACTTCCCAGCCTGCCTGGGCAACCTGAGGGTGCCACCAAGCTTGCCCTCCCCCCCCCCCCCCCCGTGTTTTGCTGGCCACCATTCACTTCTTCCTATCCTCTGATGGGTATTTCTTTTCCTTCCCCTCTGCCTCTCCCTCTCTGTTCAGGCAGCCTGAAGTCACCAGCAGAGGTGGCAGCAGCAGCAGCAGCAGCAGCATCTGTTGCTGTAATCCTGCTCTATGGATGGAGCCCCCTAGAAGCTGCCTTTAATTAATGGAAGCGTTTTCAAGGCACTTCTGATGAGCAGAGAACCCCAGCCCAGCCCAAAGCTCACTTGAGTAACACAGCAGGGCTGAAACCTGCTGGCCTCAGCCTGCAGAAAGCTTTAGCAGCACAGAATCATTCTGGTTGGCAAAGCCCTTTCAGCTCAACCATGCTCTGATGCTGCCCAGGCTGGGGCTAAGCCCTCAGCACCACAGCTCTGCCTCTGGGAAGCACCTCCAGGGGCTCCAGAATCACAGCATCACAGAGTGTCAGGGGCTGGAAGGGACCTCCAAAGCTCATCCAGCCCAACCTCCCTGGCACAGCTGGAGAGCTGTGACCAGTGGTGTCCCCCAGGGCTCAGTGCTGGGCCAGTCCTGTTCAACATCTTCATCAGTGACACTGATGAGGGCACAGACAGAGTCTGCTCAGCAAGTTTGCTGATGACACCAAGCTGGGAGGCTTGGCTGAGACAGCTGCAGGCTGTGCTGACATCCAGTGAGACCTGGACAGACAGAGCTGGGCACAGAGGAACCAGCTGAGGCTCAACAAGGACAAGTGCAGAGTCCTGCACCTGGGGAGGAAGAATAAACTGCACCAGGACAGGCTGGGAGGTGATCTGCTGGAGAGCAGCCCTGTGGAGAGGGACCTGGGGGTCCTGGTGGGTAACAAGTTACCCATGGCACAGCAATGTGCCCTGCTGGCCAAAAAGGCCAAGGGGATCCTGGGGTGTATTAGGAGGAGTGTGTCCAGCAGATCAAGGGAGGTTCTCCTCCCCCTCTACTCTGCTCTGCTGAGACCTCATCTTGAGTAGTGCCTTCAGTTTTGGGCTCCCCAGTTTCAGAGGGACAGGGATCTGCTGGAGAGGGTCCAGCAGAGGGCTTATGAGGATGATGAGGGGCAGGAGGGCATGGCTGATGAGGAGAGGCTGAGGGACCTGGGGCTGCTTAGTCTGGAGAAGAGAAGACTGAGAGGGGATTTGATAAATGTTTATAAGTATCTGAGGGTTGGCCAGGAGGGGGGACACAGGCTCTGCTCACTGCTGCCTGGGATAGGACAAGGAGCAATGGATGGAAGCTGCAGCACAGGAGGTTCCAGCTCAACACAAGGGGGAACTTCTTGACTGTAAGGGTCCCAGAGCACTGGCACAGGCTGCCCAGAGAGGTTGTGGAGTCTCCTCTGGAGCCTTTCCAGGCCTGTCTGGATGTGTTCCTGTATGAACTGTGTTAGATAGGATTGTCCTGCTCTGGCAGGGGGTTGGACTGGATGATCTCTTTGGGTCCCTTCCAACTCCTAATATCCTGTGAGCCTGTGATCTCCTAGACCAGATCACACAGGAATACATCCAGGCAGGTTTGAATATCTCCAGAGAGGGAGACTCCACAGCCCCCCTGGGCAGCCTGTTCCAGGCTTCTGGCACCATCACAGGGAAAAAATTCCTCCTTCTGTTTCCATGGAACTTCCTATGGCTCAGCTTCCACCCAGTGCCCCTTGGCCTGTCCCTGGGCATCACCCAGCAGAGCCTGGCTCCAGCCTCCTGCCACTCACCTGCACATCCTGAGACCCACTGCTGAGGTCACCTCTCAGGCTCCTCCACAGCCCCAGCTCCCTCAGGCTCTCCTCCTAACAGAGCTGTTCCATTCCCTTCAGCACCTTTGTGGCTCAAAGCCCTCTGTGACTCAACCACCTCCCTGGGCAGCCTGTGCCAAGCTTGGAGAACTCACTAAGTTCCTTCTGATCTCTAACCTAAACCTGCCCTGAGGCAACCGGAGGTAATTTGCTCTCCTTTTCTCACTGCATGGCTTTCAAATCCCTCCAGGGGTGGGGATTCTACCACTGCCCTGGGCATGCTCCAAGGCTTGACAACCTTTCTGGGGAAGAAATTGTTCCTCAGAGACTCACAGAGTTGTTTCAGGTGGAAAAAGCCTCTAAGATCATCCAGTCCAATCAGCCACCTAACACCCCCCTGGCCCTCAAACCCCAGGTGCCATGGCCACACATTGCCTGAACACCTCCAGGAACCTCCACCTGGAGGTCTCTTCCAGCCTGCTTGGTTCTGTGATTCTCTGCTGCTGGGTGCTAGGTTGGGCTGGATGAGCTTGGAGGTCTCTTCCAACCTGCTTGGTTCTGTGATTCTATGCTGCTGGGTGCTAGGTTGGGCTGGATGAGCTTGGAGGTCTCTTCCAGCCTGCTTGGTTCTGTGATTCTCTGCTGCTGGGTGCTAGGTTGGGCTGGATGAGCTTGGAGGTCTCTTCCAACCTGCTTGGTTCTGTGATTCTATGCTGCTGGGTGCTAGGTTGGGCTGGATGAACTTGGAGGTCTCTTCCAGCCTGCTTGGTTCTATGATTCTATGCTGCTGGGTGCTAGTTTGGACTGGATGAACTTGGAGGTCTCTTCCAGCCTGCTTGGTTCTATGATTCTATGCTGCTGGGTGCTAGTTTGGACTGGATGAACTTGGAGGTCTCTTCCAGCCTGCTTGGTTCTATGATTCTATGCTGCTGGGTGCTAGTTTGGACTGGATGAGCTTGGAGGTATCTTCCAGCCTGCTTGGTTCTATGATTCTATGCTGCTGGGTGCTAGGCTGGACTGGATGAGCTTGGAGGTCTCTTCCAGCCTGCTTGGTTCTGTGACTCTATGATTTTGTTTGCCTTTTGAAAGGATACTGAGGGGTTGGGGGGGAAGCACCAAAGGGGCTAGGAAAAAAAACCCTGAGTGTGGGTAGCAGGTGGAGCTCCAAACAGCTTCTGAACATGCAGCACTTCATCCTAATAAATGACTTTTCCATTTCCAACTGCTCTGAACTGAATGGGGCTAGAGAAGTTTCCACCAGCTGTGAATGGAGCCCTCCTGGCAGGGCTTCAGGCAGAAGTGTTGCCATCAGCAGAGTTCCCTTCCACGAGCCAGGCCTCTTTTGTCTCTTTTTACCAAGCAGGATTGGCTCTGCTCCAAGCTCAGGCAGGTTTGTGGTCAGGATTGCAGCCATGCAGACATCAACCTGCACAGGGGCTGCTGCTGTCCCTCCCTCTCTGCAGGGAGCACTGGGAAATGGTTGGGCACAGAATCCCAGAAGGGTAGGGGTTGGAAGGAGGTAGAATCATAGAATGGGTTAGGTTGGAAGGGAGCCCAAAGCTCAGCCAGTTCCAACCCCTGTCATAGGCAGGGACACCTCCCACTAGAACAGGTTGCTCAAGGCCTCATCCAACCTGGTCCTGAACACCTCCAGGGAGGTTGTGGAGCACAGAAGATCCCATTCTGTGCTTCTGCTGCTCCACAACCTCCCTGGGCAACCTGTGCCAGTGTCTCACCACCCTCACTGCAAAGAACTTCCTAACATCCATGGCCACAGGGGTCTGGAACCAGCTCCTTGGGCAACCTATTCCAATGCCTGGCAAAGCCCTCTGAGATCATCCAGCCCAACACCAACATCACCATAGCCACTAAACCATGACCCCAGTGCCATGGCCACAGGGGTCTGGAACACTTCCAGGCATGAGGACTCCACCACCTCCTTGTGCAACCTATTCCAATGCCTGGCAAAGCCCTCTGAGATCATCCAGCCCAACACCAGCACCACCATGGTCACTAAACCATGGTCCCAAGTGCCATGCCCACATGAGTCTGGAACAATTCCAGGCATGAGGACTCCACCACCTCCCTGGGCAGCCTGTGCCAGTCCCTGACCACTCTTGCAGCCAACCAATTTTTCCTGCCCTCCAAAGCTAACCCTCCCCTGGCACCATTTCAGGCCATTTCCTCTCCTGCCAGCAGGGAGAAGAGATCACCCTTTGAGTTTAACACTTCTTTAATGGAACTTAAAGGAAGTCAGAACTGGGAAAAGGACCTGGGCAGTCCTGGTGGGCAACATGCCAAGGAGATCAGCCCCAGCTTGGCAATTCCAAGCCATTCATTATCCTGGGTCCCTTCATGTCTGGCTGAGGCAGAAATGAAAGGCTTGCAGCAGCAGCAAGCTTGGTCCCAAGCATGCAGACATGACAGCTCTTGGAAATATTGTAGTTGAAGGCATTTTCATGTCAGCTGTGTGTGTTGGGAGCTCATCATAACATGGTGTTTACACCAGATTAATACCATATGCTGTGTGGGAATGATGTCAGGTTATAAATGGAACTGCAGCAGAAGAGCTGAAATTCAGGAGTGTTCTTAGAGCCTGAGTTCTGCCCCAAGTGCTGCTGAGCATGAGGAGCTCAACTTGGAAGAGCTTTTTTGGGGGGGGGCTGATGTACAGCAGCACAGCACCAGCTCACAGAGTGGTAGGGGTTGGAAGGGGACCTCTCTGGAGATCTGCCAGTCCAAACCCTCTGCCAGGGCAAGGGCAGCCAGGAACACATCCAGGTGGGGCTGGAATGGCTCCAGAGATGCAGACTCCACAGCCTCTCTGGGCAGCCTGCTCCAGGCCTCCTGCACCCTCACACCAGAGAAGTTTCTCCTGATGTTGAGGTGGCACCTCCTGGGTTGCAGTTTGTGTCCCTTGCCTCTTGTCATGCCACAGGGCACCACTGAGCAGCCCCTGGCCCCTGCTTCTTGACAGCCACACTTAAAGTATTGGAGAACATTGATCAGTTCCCTTCTCAGCCTTCTTCTCTGCAAGGCTAAACAGCCCCAGATCTCCCAACCAGTCCAACCTCTCTGCCAGGGCAAAGGCACCCAGGGCAGGGCACACAGGAGCACATCCAGGTGGGGCTGGAATGGCTCCAGAGATGCAGACTCCACAGCCCCTCTGGGCAGCCTGCTGCAGGGCTCCAGCACCCTGAAATGACAGAAGCTCCTCCTTGGGTTCAGATGAACTTCTGATGTGCCACTTTGTGCCTCTCACCCCTTGTCCTGCCACTGGGCACCACTGAACACAGCCTGGTCCCATCCTCCTGACCCCCACCTTTGAAGTATGGATCAGCACTGATCAGATCCCCCTCAGGCTGCTCTCAGCCCCAGGGCTCTCAGCCTGCCCCCACCACAGAGCTGTCCCAGGCCCCTCAGCAGCTTTGCTGTGCTCTCTGCAGCAGTTCCCTGTCCCTCTTGAAGCTGACAGCCCAGAACTGGCCACAATACTGCAGCTGTGGCCTCAGCAGGGCAGAGCAGGATGGGAGGAGAACCTCCCTTGCCCTGCATCACAGTATCACAGTATCATCAGGGTTGGAAGAGACCTCACATAATCGATGCACTCCAGGATGCCACTGGCCTCCCTGGCACACAGGGCACAGCAGGATGGGAGGAAAACCTCCCTTATCCTTCTGGCCACACTCTTCTCAATGCACCCCAGGGATGCCATTGGCCTCCTTGGCACATTGCTGCCTCCTGGGCATCCTGTTGCCCACCAGGACTGCCCAGGTCCTTTTCCCAGTTCTATCTTCCTTTAAGTTTCATTCAAGAAGTGTTAGAAGTCAACCCCCCAGTTGGAACCATTCCTACCCACTGGCCTGGTGGCCTCATTAAGGCAGCCCCCAAACCACAGCCAGTCCTCAGAACTTATATATGATTACAAAAATCACTTTTCCTGCCTTTGTCTGTTGGTGGCTTTGGCTCCCAAAACGATGCCACTTCTCCATGTCTCCTGGAGGGCTCTTGTGAGCCTCTTGTCAACACATTCCCAGCTCGGAGCTGAAAGCAGTTCTTCAACCTTGCCTTTCCCTCCCTGCTGGAAGGAATTTCACAGTTGTCGAGCAGGTCAGGAAGAGGAAGAGCAGCAGAGGAAAGTGGGGGAAGGTGAGGGATGTGAAGAGCAGGGCAAAAGTGAACCTAAACAGAAAGTGGAGTTAAAAACAGAGGAGAGAGGCAAACTGGAGCAGAGCCCAAGTGCCACAGACGGCAAAATCAAGGGAGTTTTCCACCCCCTGCTTAATCTGACTCCTTGGGAACAGTCAGGAGAAAATGGTGAAGGGTGTTGAGAGCATCACCTCCTCGAAAAGCCAGCCACAGCCTGGGCTGGATCAAAAGCAGAGTGGCCAGCAGCTCGAGGTGGTTCTGTTCTGCTCTGCTCTGCCCTGCCCTCCTCTCCTCTGCCCTACCCTCCTCTGCTCGGCTCTCCTCTGCCCTGCTCTCCACTGCCCTGCTCTCCACTGCCCTGCTCTGCTCTGCCTTCCTCTCCTCTCCTCTCCTCTCCTCTCCTCTCCTCTCCTCTCCTCTCCTCTCCTCTCCTCTCCTCTCCTCTCCTCTCCCTCTTCCTCTCCCTCTCCCTCTCCCTCTCCCTCTCCCTCTCCCTCTCCCTCTCCCTCTCCCTCTCCCTCTCCCTCTCCCTCTCCCTCTCCCTCTCCTCTCTTCTGCCTTGCCCCACTCTGCCTCCCTCTCCTCCCCCCTCTCCTCTCTTCTCCCTCCCCTCCCTTCCCCTCCAAATTCAGCCTATGGAGGTTACTGGGGGAGGCCACAGCCCCTGCAGCCCATGGACCCCATACTGAATCAGGTGCATAGGCAGGAAGCTGTGACCCTGCAGGAAGCCTGCACTGGAGCCAGCTCCTGGCAGGACCTGCGGACCCACAGGGAGAGGAACCCACAGTGGAGCAGGTTTGCTGGTGGGAGAGAGCAGGAGAAGAGCAAAGTTGAGTTCCCCAGACCTGGGCCAGCTTTCTTTCATAGTCAGGCTGCCAAACCTTAGCCAAACCTTAGCCAAAACCCCTGGCCCCTCATCCAGCTCCTTACAGTCTCACTCCCTCCTGAGCAGTGTCTGCAGCCCTCAGGGTAGCAGTCTGGAAAAGCAAAGAGCAGAAAATGCTGAGGCAGAAAAGTGTCCAGTTTGGGGCTCAGATAACAGCACTGCACCAGGAAATGTACAAACCAGAGACCACTGCTTGGGTTGGAGAAGACCTCTGAGATCACCCAGTCCAAGCATCAACCCAGCACCACCATGGCCACAGGGCTCTGGAACACCTCCAGGCATGGGGACTCCACCACCTCCTTGGGCAGCCTGTTCCAATGCCTGCAAAAGGCTTCTGAGATCACCCAGTCCAAAACCAACCCAGCACCACCATGGCCACAGGGGTCTGGAACACCTCCAGGCATGGGGACTCCACCACCTCCTTGGGCAGCCTGTTCCAATGCCTGCAAAAGGCTTCTGAGATCATCCAATCCAAAACCAACCCAGCACCACCATGGCCACAGGGGTCTGGAACACCTCCAGGCATGGAGACTCCACCACCTCCTTGGGCAGCCTGTGCCAATGCCTGCAAAAGGCCTCTGAGATCATCCAGTCCAACACCAACCCAGCACCACCAGGGGCATCAAAACGTAGCTCCAAGTGCCATGGCCACACAGATCTGGAATGCCTCCAGGCATGGAGACTCCACTGCCACCTTGGGCAACCTATTCCAATGCCTGCAAAAGGCCTCTGAGATCATCCAGCCCAACACCAACCCAGCACCACCAAGGCCCCCAAGCCATGGCCCCAAGTGCCATGGCCACACAGCTCTGGAACACCCCCAGGCATGGGGACTCCACTGCCACCCTGGGCAGCCTGTGCCAGTCCCTGACCACTCCTGCACCACAGACATTTTTCTCTTTCTCTCCAGTCTAACCCTCTCCTGGCACCATTCCAGGCACCATTCCTTGTGTCCTGTCACCTGAGCCTAAGGAGGAGAGCCTCAATGCCCTCTGGAGGTCACTTCCCTTCAGAACCACTAAGCTGAGGAAGTCCAACATCTTCCTTCTGAGGAGACCCTGAAGGATCTTGGAGCTTAGAGAGGAGGAGACTAAGGAGTGACCTGATTCATGTTTATTAGTAAGTGCAGGTGAGTGGCAGGGGGCTGGAGCCAGGCTCTGCTGGGTGATGCCCAGGGACAGGCCAAGGGGCACAGGGTGGAAGCTGAGCCATAGGAAGTTCCATGGAAACAGGAGGAGGAATTTTTTCCCTGTGAGGGTGCCAGAACCCTGGAACAGGCTGCCCAGGGGGGCTGTGGAGTCTCCTTCTCTGGAGATACTCCAAACCTGCCCAGATGTGTTGCTGTGTGCTCTGCTCTAGGAGGTGCTGCTCTGGCAGGGGGTTGGACTGGATGAGCTTTGGAGGTCCCTTCCAGCCCCTGACACTCTGTGATTTTTTAATTCCATGATTCCAACTCCTAGCAGTCTATGATTCTACAACCCCCAGCTCCTACAATCATAGAATCAAGCAGGTTGGAAGAGACCTCCAAGCTCATCCAGCCCAACCTAGCACCCAGCCCTAGCCAAGCAACCAGACCATGGCACTAAGTGCCCCAGCCAGGCTTGGCTTCAACACCTCCAGGCATGGGCACTCCACCACCTCCCTGGGCAGCCCATTCCAATGCCAGTCACTCTCTCTGCCAACAACTTCCTCCTCACATCCAGCCTGAACCTCCCTCAGCACAATCTGAGGCTGTGTCCCCTTGTTCTGTTGCTGGCTGCCTGGCAGCAGAGCCCAACCCCACCTGGCTACAGCCTCCCTGCAGGTATTTGTAGTCTGAGTTAGCTGTAGCCTGAGGGAGCTGCAGGCTCAGGGAGCTGCAGCCTAAGGTAGCTGCAGACTCAGGGAGCTGTAGCCTCAGGGAGCTGCAGGCTCAGGTAGCTGCAGACTCAGGTAGCTGTAGCCTCAGGTAGTTGCAGGCTCAGGTAGCTGTAGCCTAAGGTAATTGCAGACTCAGGGAGCTGTAGCCTCACTCCAGCATCCTTTCTCCACACTAGAACAACTTCCACACTAGAACAACTGCTGCATGACTTCTGATGCATTCCTCCATTCAATCATGGGCTACAGAGTGGCTTGGTCGTCCCCCCTGAGCCTCCTCCTCCCCAGGCTAAACAACCCCTGCTCCCTCAGCCTCTCCTCATAGGGAAAGGAACTGAAGTTCCTTTCACCCCAGCCCTTTGGAACTCCCTTCCAGCCCTGCCCTTTGGAAGTCCCTTTCACCCCAGCCCATCCTATGACTGATTCTGTGCATGTGGCTCCACCACCACCCACCACCAACCACCCTCCCACCACCACCTCAAAACTCTCTTGAGCAACGAGACAAATTTGCCCACTTTTTGGTTCCAAATTTCAGGCTGTGCTGCTGACTTGACCCTGATTCATGTATCCTGAGTAGGATGTGAGATCTTTTGCTGCTAATCTTGTGCAAGCAGATTAATTTATATATGTGTGTGTATATATATATATAAGTATATATAGACACATATATACATAAATATATATATATATATGTATGTATTTTAAACCTCCTCTTGCTGGAGGACTGAGTGCAGAAGGAGAGCATTAACTCTCTCTTTACACCCCCCCACCCCTCCTATTAACATGAAAATGCCTCTAATATGATTAACTGCTCCTTTTTAAACCCCAAAGAGACTGAGGCTCACTGAGATTATTTGGCAAGATGATAACATTTCCCCCCCCCACACCTACAGCCAGTTTGTAACCCTGAATGGAGAGAGGGAAAGGGGGGGAGGGAGGGGAGGGATGAAGAAGAAAAAAAAATCATCATAAATAAAGTAAAATGTGGATTTTTATCATCTTTTTTCCCTCCCCCCCCCCCTTTTTAAATGGAACAATAATGGAATGGTGAAGTGGTGCAGCTCTGCTGTCTCATAATGACTGCATTCATTTGCAAGCTGCAGTGCAAGAAGCAGCAGTGAGGGTGCTGGAGGAGATATGGCTGTTATCTAGGCAACAGCTCCAATATCTATTTAGAAGCAGCTCCATGGGAAGAGGGGGGGGGTTTATTTTTAATCACAACTAGAACTTGAATTTCTTTCAGCATCTCCAACGAGTTGAATGGAATAAATACAACTTAAAGAGGAGTGGAGCCCTCTAAACCCTTCACCACCTCAGCTGTGGACCTGTGAAAGTTGAAAGGCATTTCCAGCAAGGGAATTCATCTCCTTTCTACTCCAGCCCATATCACTTGGCTGTCAGAAAGAGATTCCAATTGTACCTTTCCTTTGCTTTTTCAGACCTTATCTAGTTGTTTGCCAGCCTGAATCTCTCCTCAGTTCTTTGCCCCCATGTGGCCATGGCACTTGGGGCCATGGTTTAGTGGTCGTGGTGGTGCTGGGTTGAAGGTTGGGCTGGATCATCTCAGAAGCCTATTCCAGGCATTGGAATAGGTTGCTCAAGGAGGTTGGTGGAGTGTCTATGTCAGGAGGTGTTCCAGACCCCTGTGGCCATGGCACTTGGGGCCATGGTTTAGTGGCCACGGTGGTGCTGGGTGGAAGGTTGGGCTGGATGATCTCAGAGGGCTTTGCCAGGCATTGGAATAGGTTGCCCAAGGAGGTAGTGGAGTCCCCATGCCTGGAGGTGTTCCAGACCCCTGTAGCCATGGCACTTGGGGCCACGGTGGTGCTGGGTGGAAGGTTGGGCTGGATGATCTCAGAGGGCTTTGCCAGGCAGTGGAATAGGTTGCCCAAGGAGGTGGTGGAGTCTCCATGCCTGGAAGTGTTCAAGAATTTGGGCCATGGCACTTGGGGCCACTGCTTGCCCTGTGCTACCTTGCACCGCAGTGGAGCTGCACTGGCACACTGCACACATCCTCTTTTGGGCTACAAAGGTGGGGAAGGGTCTGGGGAGCAACTCTTATGAAGAGCAGCTAAGGAAACTGGGACCTGTTGAAACCAGTTTCCAGCTCTGAAGAAGAAAAGCACTAGGGGTGGGGGGGGAAATGAGAAGGGGAATGTGTGAGAGAAGCAGAGAATGGTAGGGCTGGGAAGGGACATCTGAAGATCCTTGAGTCCTGCCTCCTTGCTAAAGGAGCTTCACCTAGAGCAAGCTGCACAGCATCACTGGTCAGGTTGGACTGCATGATCTTGGAGGTCTCTTCCAGCCTGGTTGAGTCTATGATTCTGTGGTAATATCCAGGCAGGTTTGGAAGCTCCCCAGAGAAGGAGACTCCACAACCTCTCTGGGCAGCCTGCTCCAGGCCTCCAGCAGCCTCACACCAAGGAAGTTTCTCCTTAGCTTCAAGTGAAACCTCCTGGCTTCCAGTGTGTGCCCACCACATGTGGCCTGTGTGCTTGTCCTACCACTGGGCACCACTGCACAGTTCCCAGCCTCATCCTCTTGCCCTCCACCCTATAGCTCCTGCTGAGGATTGCTCAGATCCCCTCTGGGGCTGCTCTTCTGCAGGCTCTCAGCCTCTCACAGCATCACAGAATGTCAGGTTTGGCAGCACAGAATCCTTCTGGCTGGCAAAGCCCTTTCAGCTCACCCAGCCCCAACCATGCTCTAATGCTGCCCAGGCTGGGGCTAAGCCATGGCCCTCAGCACCACAGCTCTGCCTCTGGGAAGCACTTCCAGGGGTTCCAGAATCACAGCATCACAGAGTGTCAGGGGCTGGATGGGACCTCCAAAGCTCACCCAGTCCAAGCCCCCTGCCAGAGCAGCATCTCCTAGACCAGAGCACACAGCAACACATCTGGGCAGGTTTGAACATCTCCAGAGAGGGAGACTCCACAGCCCCCTGGGCAGCCTGTTCCAGGGTTCTGGCACCCTCACAGGGAAAGAATTCCTCTTCTTGTTTCCATGGAACTTCCTATGGCTCAGCTTCCACCCAGTGCCCCTTGGCCTGTCCCTGGGCATCACCCAGCAGAGCCTGGCTCCAGCCTCCTGCCACTCACCTGCACATCCTGAGACCCATTGCTGAGGTCACCTCTCAGGCTCCTCCTGTCCCAGCAGCACAGCCCCAGCTCCCTCAAGCTCTCCTCCTAACAGAGCTGTTCCATTGCCTTCAGCACCTTTGTGGCTCCTCACAGAGCTGCTCCAGGCTCCTCAGTACCTTCATAGCCTCCACTGGGCTCTCTCCAGCAGTTTCATGTTCGTCTTGAACTGAAGAGTCACAGAATCAGGCAGGTTGGAAGAGACCTTCAAGCTCATCCAGCCCAACCTAGCACCCAGCCCTAGCCAAGCAACCAGACCATGGCACTAAGTGCCCCAGCCAGGCTTGGCTTCAACACCTCCAGGCATGGGCACTCCACCACCTCCCTGGGCAGCCCATTCCAATGCCAATCACTCTCTCTGCCAGGAACTTCCTCCTAACATCCAGCCTGAACCTGCCCTGACACAGCTTGAGACTGTGTCCCCTTGTTCTGTTGCTGGGTGCCTGGCAGCAGAACCCAACCCCACCTGGCTAGAACCAGGCAGTTGTAGAGAGAGCAATGAGGTCTGCCCTGAGCCTCCTCTTCTGCAGGAGGTCCATGTGTGACCTCCCTCTTTCCCTTTAAACTCTCCCTTGGGTCAGGAGAGCAGGGAGGGGAGCATTTCTGCCCAGCTTTGGTGTTCACCAAGGCTGCCCTGGTGTGAAGGCTGCAAGGAGCTGCTGGTGCTGGCCATGCCAGTGTTGCCCCAGGGCATCCTTACCACTGGAGCTCTGAGCAGGTAGGAGCCTGTCTCCATGCTGAGGCTGTATCTGCTCTAAATAGACTAACTTCATCCACACACACGTACAGATGGCAAGGAGAGTGATGAGACATCTTGTTTGGCCAAATATAGAACTAATGAAAGGCATCTTGGGCTCCACGTTGGAGCTCCTGCCACTCTGTGTCTTTGAACCCTGCAGTTCAAGCCCCTCCTGGCTCCTGGGTCTTTTCTTTCAGCCTCAGTAATGCCAAGGGTAAGGTTCTGCCACCTGGGTGGGGACAATCCTAAGCAGAAAGCCAGGCTGGGTGGAGAATGGGCAGAGAGCAGTGCTGAGGACTTGGGGGTGCTGTGTGGTGAGAAGCTCAGTGGGAGCCAGCAGTGGTCACTTGCAGCCCAGAAGGCAGCTCCATGCTGGGCTGGTCCCTGGCAGCCTGGGCAGCAGGGGCAGGGAGGGGATTCTGCCCCTCTGCTGAGCTTACCCTGCAGTGCTGGGCACCTCTGGGGCTCTCAGCACAGACAGGGACCTGTTGGAGCAGGGCCAGAGGAGGCCACAGCAGTGCTGGAAGGGCTCTGCTGGGAGAGTTTGGCTTGAGCAGCCTGGAGAAGAGAAGGCTCCAGGGAGACCTTCTGGTGGCCTTTGAATGCCTAATGGAAGCTCCAGGAGGATGATGAGGGGAGTGGAGCACTGCCTGGTGAGGAGAGGCTGAGGGACCTGGGGCTGCTTAGACTGGATAAGAGAAGACTGAGAGAGGATTTAATCAATGTCTGTAACTATCTGAGGGCTGGGGGTCAGGAGGGGGGGGACAGGCTCTGCTCACTGCTCCCTGGGATAGGACAAGGAGCAGTGGATGGAAGCTGCAGCACAGGAGGTTCCTGCTCAACACAAGGGGAAACTTCTTGACTGGAAGGGTCCCAGAGCACTGGCACAGGCTGCCCAGAGAGGCTGTGGAGTCTCCTTCTCTGGAGCCTTTCCAGGCCTGTCTGGATGTGTTCCTGTATGCCCTGGGCTAGACTGTGTGGTCCTGCTCTGGCAGGGGAGGTTGGACTGGCTGGGTCCCTTCCAGCCCCTGACTTCCTCTGATCCTGTGACCTTCTCACAGGGGCATGGAGTGAGAGGTTGAGAGGTGATGGCTCCAAACTGGAAGCAGCTGGACTGAAATGAGCCATGAAGCTGAACCTCTTCCCCTTGAGGGTGCTGAGGCCCTGGCACAGGTCACCCAGAGAAGCTACAGAGGCTCCAAGCCTGGCAATGCTCAAGACCAGGCTAGATAGGACCTCAAGCACCCTGGGCTGGTGCAAAGTGACCCTGCCCATGGCAGGGTGGTTAGAAATGGATGATCCTGAAGGCACCTCCCCAGGTCTGTGGTTCTCTGCTCCTTACCATTCCCATTTGCTGCCATTCTTTAGTGCTGTTCCCCTCCCACAGTCCCAGGCTGTGAATTAATTACAACCAAGGCTCTTGGCACAAGTCACAAGGCAAAGAGAAATAGGGTTGGAGGTTTTTTGTGTGTGTGCTGCTAACTTTACACCTTTCCTTCAGGAGAACTATAAAAGGGAGAAGTTGAAATTACAACAGGGAACACAGAAGGCCCAGAAAGGCTCAGGAGGGGGGGAAAAAAGGGGAGAGAAAAATGAAAACAATAATTTTCTCCTAAAGTTTCAAACCTTTTGTGAAGTCTCCTTCCCAGTGAGGCTCTTTGAGCACTGCTCTTAAAAGAGAAGTGACCATTTGCAGAGAGGTTTGTGCCAAAAGAGCACACTCTCACTTCAGCCTAGCTGCCAAGCTCCCATGCTCCTATAAATCACCAAGATTCCAGCCTGGTGGAACAGCAGTGCTCAGGATTTGGATGCTGCTTCCTAATCATTCTGCTGGAAGGTAGCTGGATGGAATTGCATGGCTTGTGTTTTACAGGTAGTTAGGCAGGCTGCTCTGCTGGTTCTTCTTCTGCCTCTTCAAAGCCATGAAGCTAATGGAAGTTGTGGCTGCATCATTCTGCCCCTGTGCTCAGCACTGCTCAGGCCACCCCTTGAGTGCTGTGTCCAGTTGTGAGTTCCTCAACTCAAGAGAGCTGTTGAGGTGCTGGAAGATGTCCAGAGCAGGGCAGCAAGGCTGGGGAGGGGCCTGGAGCACAGCCCTGTGAGGAGAGGCTGAGGGAGCTGGGGGTGTTTGGCCTGCAGAAGAGGAGGCTCAGGGCAGAGTTCATTGCTCTCTGCAGCTCCCTGAAGGGAGGTTGTAGCCAGGTGGGGTTGGGCTCTGCTGCCAGGCAGCCAGCAACAGAAGAAGGGAACACAGCCTCAAGCTGTGCCAGGGCAGGGTCAGGCTGGGTGTTAGGAGGAAGCTGTTGGCAGAGAGAGTGATTGGCATTGGAATGGGCTGCCCAGGGAGGTGGTGGAGTGCCCATGCCTGGAGGTGTTGAAGCCAAGCCTGGCTGGGGCACTTAGTGCCATGGTCTGGTTGGTTGGCTAGGGCTGGGTGCTAGGTTGGGCTGGATGAGCTTGGAGGTCTCTTCCAACCTGCCTGATTCTATGATTCTGTGACTATCTATGGAATGGAATCATGAGATGGTTTGCATTGGAAAAGACTTCTAAGATCACCCAGTCCAACTGCATCAGGAAATGTGTGAGCCAGAAAGCCACAGGAGTGCTTGGATTGGAGAAGACTTCCAAGAGCAGCCAGTCCAACACCAACCCAACACCACCACGTTGGGTGGAACACCTCCAGCCTGGACACTCCACCACCTCCCTGGGCAGCCTGTGACAGTCTCTGACCACTCTTGCACCAAGCATATTTTTCCTTCTCTCCAACTTAACCCTCCCCTAGGGAAATTTGAGGCCATTTCCTCTCCTGTTATCACCTGAGCCTAGGGACCAGAGCCCAACCTCCCTCTCTGCAGCCTCCTCTCAGGGAGCTGCAGAGAGCAATGAGCTCTGCCCTCAGCCTCCTCTGCTCCACAACAAACCCTCCCCAGCTCCCTCAGCTGCTCCTCCCCAGCCCTGCTCTTCAGACCCTGTCCCACCTTTGGTGCCCTTCTCTGGACCTGTTCCAGCATTTCAATGCACTTCCTGCAGACAGAGTTACAGAATCATAGCATGGTAGGAGTTGGAAGTGACCTCTGGAGATCCTCCAGTCCAACATCCCTGCCAAAGCAGGGGCACCCAGGGCAGGGCACCCAGGAGCATGCCCAGATGGGGCTTGAGAGTCTCCAGAGAAGGAGGCCTCCACAACCTCTCTGGGCAGCCTGCTCCAGGCCTCCAGCACCCTCACACCAAAACCTTTCAGCTTTAGCATTTCATTAATTGACTTTGGCAGTTGGCAGACAGCCTTGGGGGAAAGAAATGGAGGAAGAGTTTAAGAGAGAGAGAAAGAAAGGGAGAGAGAAAGAAAGGGAGAGAGAAAGAAAGGGAGAGAGAAAGAAAGGGAGAGAGAAAGAAAGGGAGAGAGAAAGAAAGGGAGAGAGAAAGAAAGTCAGAAAGAAAGAAAGAAAGAAAGAAAGAAAGAAAGAAAGAAAGAAAGAAAGAAAGAAAGAAAGAAAGAAAGAAAGAAAGAGAAAGAAAGAAAGAAAGAAAGAAAGAAAGAGAAAGAAAGAAAGAAAGAAAGAAAGAGAAAGAAAGAAAGAAAGAAAGAAAGAAAGAAAGAAAGAAAGAAAGAAAGAAAGAAAGAAAGAAAGAAAGAAAGAAAGAAAGAAAGAAAGAAAGAAAGAAAGAAAGAAAGAAAGAAAGAAAGAAAGGAAGGAAGGAAGGAAGGAAGGAAGGAAGGAAGGAAGGAAGGAAGGAAGGAGAGAAAAAGAGAGAAAGAAAGGGAGAGAGGGAGAGAGAAGGAGAATGAACAAATGAATGAACGAACGAAAGAAAGGGAGAGAGGAAGGGAGAGAGGAAGGGAGAGAGGAAGGGAGAGAGGAAGGGAGAGAGGAAGGGAGAGAGGAAGGGAGAGAGGAAGGGAGAGAGGAAGGGAGAGAGGAAGGGAGAGAGGAAGGGAGAGAGGAAGGGAAGGAAGGAAGGGGGGAAGGGAGAGGGGAAGGGAGGGGGGAAGGGAGGGAGGAAGGGAGGGGTGAAGGGAGGGAGAGAGGAAGGGAGGAAGAGAGGAAGGAAGAGGGAAGGGAAGAAAGGGAAGGAAGGGAGGGGGAAAGGGAGGGAGGAAAGGAGGGAGGAAGAGAGGGAGAGAGGAAGGGAGAGAGAAAGGAAGGGAGGGAGGAAGGGAGGGAGAGAGGGAGGAAGGGAGAGAGGGAGAGAGAAAGGGAGGAAGGGAGGAAGGAAGAGGGAAGGGAAGAAAGGGAAGGAAGGGAGGGGGGAAAGGAGGGAGGAAGAGAGGGAGAGAGGAAGGGAGATTGGAAGGGAGAGAGGAAGGGAGAAAAGGAGGGAGGAAGAGAGGGAAAGAGGAAGGGAGAGAGAAAGGAAGGGAGGGAGGAAGGGAGGGAGAGAGGAAGGGAGGGAGAGAGGAAGGGAGGGAGAGAGGAAGGGAGGGAGGAAGGGAGGAAAGGAGGGAGGAAGAGAGGGAGAGAGGAAGGGAGAGAGGGAGGAAGGGAGGGAGAGAGAAAGGAAGGGAGGGAGGAAGGGAGGGAGAGAGGAAGGGAGAGAGGGAGGAAGGGAGGGAGAGAGAAAGGAAGGGAGAAAGGAAGGGAGAGAGGAAGGGAGGAAGGGAGGGAGGGAGGAAGGAAGGAAGGAAAGGAAGGAAAGGAAGGAAAGGAAGGAAAGGAAGGAAAGGAAGGAAAGGAAGGAAAGGAAGGAAAGGAAGGAAAGGAAGGAAAGGAAGGAAAGGAAGGAAAGGAAGGAAAGGAAGGAAGGAAGGAAGGAAGGAAGGAAGGAAGGACGGACTCTGAAGCCGCAGCCCCCTTGTGCCACGTCAGCCTTGCCTCTCACTGAGTTGCTAATTTCACCTCAGTGCCCAGCAGAGCAGAAGCGTTGCCCACGGCCCCGGTGCAGCGCTGGAGTTCAGTACTGCTGGCTTGGCAACGAGCAAAGGCAGGCAGCAGAACCATTTACTGGCCAAGCAGAAGTAGTTCCTACTACACAGCCTCTGCTCAGCAGATACTGACACCTGCATCCTCTAACAGCCCCCAAGCCTCAGACCTGTTAAATCCATTCATTTAATGAAGGCAAACAAACAGAGGCACAGGTTGCCTGCTTTGCCCTAAGTAAGGAGTTTCACAGCCTGGGAGCTGTGGGTGGTTAATTCTTCTCCTTATTTTGGGTTTGTTGGAGGGTTTTTTCTGGTGGTGGTGGTGGTGGTTTTTTTTTTCCCACCTAATGTGAGAAGCCACCAAAAGCAATACCAATACTAACAAAGTTGTTCTCCTGCTTCCCGTGGAGCCACGGTGTGCAAATTATCTGGAGCTGAGAGGATGAGTCTTCAGCAGTGAACTTCAGGTACCATCTGCACATATTGCTGGCACTATTTATCTGCAATTAACCAGAGCCTTCTGTTTTATCCCCCACAACTCCAAGGCTCCAGTTCTGCAGGAGCTAAGTTTAGCAGGAGCAAACATTGGATTCGGCGTCAGGTTGCCTAATGAGCAAAAAAAAGTCTAGCCCAGAGCTTTGGGTTTAAAGAGTTGGGGCTGAAGGGAGTTGCTCTTCCCAGGGCAGGGGCAAAAGCTCCCCAGGGGTAGAGGAAAGCATTGGTAATGGTTTATAAGGTCACGGAGTCACTGGGTCATGACTTAGAGAAGTACAGGGGCACTGGGTCGTAGAATCATGGCTTCACTGAAGCCTAAAATCACAGAACCATGGAATCAGAGACCCACTGGATCATGGAATCATAGAACCATTGAGCCATGGAATCACTGAGGCATAAGATCACAGAACCACTGGATCATGGCATCATAGACCCACTGGATCATGGAATCATAGAACCATTGAACCATGGAATCACTGAGGCATAAGATCACAGAACCACTGGATCATGGAATCACAGAACCACTGGATCATGGAATCATAGAACCATTGAGCCATGGAATCACTGAGGCATAAGATCACAGAACCACTGGATCATGGAATCATAGAACCATTGAGCCATGGAATCACTGAGGCATAAGATCACAGAACCACTGGATCATGGAATCATAGAACCAATGAACCATGGAATCATAGAACCATTGAACCATGGAATCACTGAGGCATAAGATCACAGAACCACTGGATCATGGAATCATAGAGCCAATGAACCATGGAATCACTGAGGCATAAGATCACAGAACCACTGGATCATGGAACCATAGAACCATTGAGCCATGGAATCACTGAGGCATAAGATCACAGAACCACTGGATCATGGAATCATAGAGCCAATGAACCATGGAATCACTGAGGCATAAGATCACAGAACCACTGGATCATGGAATCATAGAACCAATGAACCATGGAATCACTGAGGCATAAGATCACAGAACCACTGGATCATGGAATCACTGAATCATGGAATCATTGATGCATAAGATCATGGAATCATAGAAACAATGGATCATGGAATCATAGAACCAATGAACCATGGAATCACTGAGGCATAAGATCACAGAACCACTGGATCATGGAATCATAGAACCAATGAACCATGGAATCACTGAGGCATAAGATTGTGGAATCACAGAACCACTGGATCATGGAATCACTGAATCATGAAATCATTGAACCAATGGATCATGGAATCATTGAACCAATGGATCATGGAATCATTGAAGCATAAGATCATGGAATCATGGAACCATAGAACCACTAAAGCATGGAATCATTGAAGCATAGAACCATTGAATCATAAAATCACAGAACCATGGAACCATGGAATCATAAAAACATAAAAACATAGAATCATGGAATCATTGAAGCATAAAATCACAGAACCATGGAACCATGGAATCATAAAAACATAGAATCATGGAATCATTGAAGCAAAAAATCATGCACCCACAAAACCATGGAATCATATAATCATTGAATCATGGAACTATAAAATCACAGAATTATTGAATCACACAAGGATTGAATCATAAAATCACTGAATCATAGAATCATTGAATTGCTGTCCCTGGAGCTGTTCAAGGCAGGATTGGACGTGGCACTTGGTGCCATGGTCTAGCCTTGAGCTCTGTGGTAACAGGTTGGACTTGATGATCTATGAGGTCTCTTCCAACCTTGGTGATACTGTGATACTGTGATAGAATCACTGAATAATTGAATCACAAAATGAATGAATCATTGAATCATAAAATCATTGAATGATTGAATCATAAAACCACTGAATCATAAAATCATTGACCCATGGAATAATGGAATCCTAGAATTATTGAGTCATAGAATCATAAGCCCATAAAATCACACACAGAATCAAGCAGGTTGGAAAAGACCTTCAAGATCATTGACTCCAACCAACCACCTAACTCCTTCTAATTAATTGACCCAAGGCAGTGAGTGCCTCAGCCAGCCTCTTCCATAGACTTACTGAAGCTGAAACCAACTGAGTCATAGAGTCAGAAGAAATCATAAACTCATGGAATTGTTGAATCATAAAAGAATAAAATCATAGAGTCATTGACTCATGAAATCATAGAATCACAGAATTACTGTGGCTGGAAAAGGCCTTTGAGATCATCCAGCCCAACGCCAACCCAGCACCACCATGCCCACCAAATCATGGCCCCAAGTGCTATGGCCACAGGGGTCTGGAACACTTCCTAGCATGGGGACTTCACCACCTCCTTGGGCAGCCTATTCCAATGCCTGCAAAAGGCCTCTGAGATCATCCAGTCCAACACCAACCCAGCACCACCATGGCCACTAAACCATGGCCCCAAGTGCCATGGCCACAGGGGTCTGGAACACCTCCAGGGATGGGGACTCCACCACCACCTTGGGCAACCTATTCCAATGCCTGCAAAAGGCTTCTGAGATGATCCAGACCATTCAACTGAGCACTGCCATGGCCCCCAAACCATGGCCCCAAGTGCCATGGTCCCACAGCTGTGGAACACCTCCAGGCATGAGGACTCCACCACCTCTCTGGGCAGCCTGTGCCAGTGTTGGGTCAGATATTACAGCAGTGAGAACAAGCTCCACTGACTGCACCAGAACAGAGGGACTCACTCAATGAGTGACTGTAGCAATGTGCCTCAGGGTGTTCTATGCAGTCACTCAACAACCTTTCAACCTCACAGAGCTCCTCCTGAGCTCAGGGTTTAAAAAGCAGAACCTGTAAGAGAACAGACACTGATGTGAGGCACCAGCAGCTCCCTAGACTCAGGTGACAGAAGGAGAGGACATGGCCTGAAATGGTGCCAGGGGAGGGTTAGGCTGGAGAGGAGGAAAAATGTCTTTGGTGCAGGAGTGGTCAGGGACTGGCACAGGCTGCTCAGGGAGGTGGTGCAGTCCCCATGCCTGGGGCTGTGTGGCCATGGTTTAGTGGCCATGGTGGTGCTGGGTTGATGGTTGGACTGGATGATCTCAGAGGCCTCTTCCAGCCCAAACAGTTCAATGATTCTGTGAAACTTTGTTGATGCTGGAGGTTGCTGCTTCTCTTCTCTCCCTCCCACCACACTCACCCCACCTGGGGGGAACTGCACATGATGAAGCTCACAGATGCAGCTCAGGGAGCACCCTGAGTGGGCTCAGAAACCCATCTCTGATCAGAAAAGCACTCCAGTGAGCTAACTGCAGGCTGCTCTACAAGAGGTAGTAGTCAAAGATATGGCAGTGAGGCAGAGGTAGGAGCCTTAGCAACATCTGCAGCAAAGCTGTAGGTAGGAAACCACCCAAAACCTGCATCTTCTCTTAGCTGAGTGCTTCTCCACCTCTGCACACAGGGCAGAAAGGGCAGGATCAGGCAGCTGGGGTGTGCAGCCTGCAGAGAAGGCTCCAGGGGCAGCTCAGAGCTGCCTGCCAGTGCCTGAAGGGATCCTGAAGGGAGGCTGCAGAGGGACTTGTGCTGAGGGGGCTGAGGCAGGCCAAGGGGGAATGGTTTGTAGCTGAGGCAGAGCAGGATTAGAGTGGAGCTAAGCAAAAAGTTCTTCAGTACCAGGGTGGGGAGACTCTGGCCCAGGCTGCCCAGGGAGGCCATGGCTGCCTCCTGCCTAGGAGTGTTCAAGGCCAGGCTGGCTGAGCTGAGTCTAGCTGAGAGGTGTCCTTGGGCATGGTGGAAGGTTGGAGCAGAGGAGCTCCGAGGTCTCCTCCAACCTGAGCCATTCTGTGCCAGTTTGTGGACTCATGATTCACCCCAACTCTTGGCAGCGCAGCTTTCAGTAGCCACATGCCAGCATGCCAGCTGCTGAGGGACAGGTGCTCAGCAGCCTTCCCAGCAGCAGCCACCCACCTGTGCTGTGAAGGGCTGGTGGAAATGAGTGGTGATGCTGCAGACACCAGCAGCTCATCCCAGACCTTGGTCACCTTCTGCTAAGCTGAGCAGAGTTCTCTGAAACCTGCTGCTACAGCTGCGTGTCAGAGCAGGCAGGGAGTGGGTGGGGGAAAGCTGTGTGGTGTAGAAGGCACCAACCAGAAAACCCCAACCTCACCTCTGCCCTGCACAAGGCAAGTCTGAGACCAGCTGGATGTCATTTGCTTGCCTCTCCTCCTCATGAGCAAAGCTCTGGCTTGAGATGGCAGTGGAGGAGCTCACAGCTTAGGTACCATGCCCCATGGCTTGAGATGGCAGTGGAGGAGCTCACAGCTTAGGTACCATGCCCCATGGCTTGAGATGGCAGTGGTGCAGCTCACAGCTTAGGTACCATGCCCCATGGCTTGAGATGGCAGTGGTGGAGCTCACAGCTTAGGTACCATGCCCCATGGCTTGAGATGGCAGTGGTGCAGCTCACAGCTTAGGTACCATGCCCCATGGCTTGAGATGGCAGTGGTGGAGCTCACAGCTTAGGTACCATGCCCCATGCCTTGAGATGGCAGTGGAGGAGCTCACAGCTTAGGTACCATGCCCCATGGCTTGAGATGGCAGTGGTGCAGCTCACAGCTTAGGTACCATGCCCCATGGCTTGAGATGGCAGTGGTGCAGCTCACAGCTTCAACCCCTCCAAGAGCAGCTGCCAAACTGCTGTACAAAAGCTTCCTTTTCACAGAATCACAGATTGAAGCAGGTTGGAAAAGCTCTCTGAGATCATCCAGCCCAACCTAGCAGCTAACCCTTCTGAGTAACTAACTCATGGCTCTAAGTGCCTTATGCAGCCTCCTCTTAAACACCTCCAGGCATGGGCACTCCACCACCTCCCTGGGCAGCCCATTCCAATGCCAATCACTCTCTCTGCCAGGAACTTCCTCCTAACATCCAGCCTGAACCTGCCCTGGCACAGCTTGAGGCTGTGTCCCCTTGTTCTGTTGCTGGCTGCCTGGCAGCAGAGCCCAACCCCACCTGGCTACAACCTCCCTGCAGGGAGCTGCAGAGAGCAATGAGGTCTGCCCTGAGCCTCCTCTTCTGCAGGCCAAACACCCCCAGCTCCCTCAGCCTCTCCTCACAGGGCTGTGCTCCAGGCCCCTCCCCAGCCTTGCTGCCCTGCTCTGGACACCTTCCAGCACCTCAACAGCTCTCTTCAGTTGAGGAGCCCACAACTGGACACAGCACTCAAGGGGTGGCCTGAGCAGTGCTGAGCAGAGGGGCACAAGAACCTCCCTGGTCCTGCTGCCCACACTGCTCCTGAGCCAGCCCAGGATGCCATTGGCTCTGCTGCCCACCTGGGCACACTGCTGCCTCCTCTGCAGCTCCTCTCTGCCAGCACCCCCAGCTCCCTCTCTGCCTGCCTGCTCTCAGCCACTCTGGCCCCAGCCTGTAGTGCTGTAGTGCTCCAGGCCCCTCCCCAGCCTTACTGCCCTGCTCTGGACACCTTCCAGCACTCCCTTCTCCCACCACTTTCACTTCTTGTCCTCTCTTGGTTTCCAAGTAACGTTGGAGTCCAACAGAAATATAACTCCTGGGGTTCAGATGCTGCTGGGAGTCGTTCAGCTAACAATTCATGTGGCTCAGAAAAGCTCAAGTTCCCTCTCTTTTGCCTTCCTCCCCTCTCTAGGAAGTGTCAATGCATTCACTGGAAGGGAGTGGACATTCTCCAGCCCGTCTCAGTTCACAGAATGGCTTTGGGTTGGAAGGGACCTCAAAGATCATCCAGTTCCAACCCCCTGCCGTGGGGCAGAGACACCTCCCACCAGCCCCAGGTTGCTCAGAGCCTCATCCAGCCTGGCCTTCAGCACCTCCAGGGAGGTTGTGGAGCACAGAATCACAGAATGTGATCTTTGATCACATTCTGTGATTCTGTGATCCACAATCTCCCTGGGAAATCTATTCCAGACTCTCCCCACCCTCACTCTCAAGAATTTCTTCCTCCTCTCCAGTCTC
The DNA here is from genome assembly GCF_015220805.1 of Pogoniulus pusillus. NCBI lineage: Eukaryota > Metazoa > Chordata > Aves > Piciformes > Lybiidae > Pogoniulus > Pogoniulus pusillus. Next base: position 27,550,246 of record NC_087270.1, on the reverse strand, counting down.
AGCCTCCCCTCCTCAAGCTTCAATCCATTCCAGCTCATCCTCCTTCCAGCTGCTGACTGTTGATCATTATTGATTACTTTGCAAGTGGTCAGGTTCCTTCAGGAGCATTATAGGGCTGGTGAGGCTGCACCTTGAGTGCTGGGTATGGTTTGGAGCCTTCACTCCAAGGACATTGAGAGGCTGGAGCAGGTCCAGAGAAGGGCACCAAAGGTGGGGAAGGGTCTGGAGAGCAGGGCTGGGGAGGAGCAGCTGAGGGAGCTGGTTGGGGATTGGTGTGGAGCAGAGGAGGCTGAGGGCAGAGCTCATTGCTCTCTGCAGCTCCCTGAGAGGTAGAAGTGTGCAGGGGTTGGGCTCTGCTCCTCTGTAACAAGTGGCAGGATGAGAGGGAATGGCCTCAGGCTGCACCAGGGGAGGGTGAGGTTAGAGAGGAGGAAAATGTCTTTGGTGCAAGAGTGTCAAGGATTGGCACAGGCTGCCCAGGGAAGTGGTGGAGTCCTCATCCCTGGAGGTGTGCCAGAGCAGTGTGGCCGTGGCCCTTGGGGCCGTGGTTTGATGTCTTAGGTGGTCCTAGGTTGCTGGTTGGACTGGATGATCTTGGAGGTCTCCTCCAACCAGCCCAGTTCTGTGACTCAGGACATGGCTTGAAGGCCATGGTGGGTTTAGGTTGACAGCTGGACTCGATGCTGGGGGGTGGATGGATGCCACACTCGATGGCAGGGGGGTCGGAACTAGATGATCCTTGTGGTCCCCTCCAGCCCTGACTGATTCTATGCTTCTGTGACTCTGATTCTGTGATCTTGGAGGCCTTTTCCAAGCAAAGCAATGCCATGGTGCCATAATCCAGACTAAAGCATCGTGCAGAGGCTGCACAGGGCTCACCACACCTCTCGGTTCCTATTTTCCAGCCCCCAGGACTCTGATCCCCACAGCAATGGCACTTCAGGGAGCCAATGATCTGCTCTCCATCTCCCACTCCCACCCCACCCTGATCCCTCCACTTGCCACGATCAGATCCTGCCAGCCTGGGGGTGCTTCTCCTCTTCACATGGTGCATCTCTGAGGTGAAGGTGGCATGGAAGCTGCTGAGCAGAAGCTATCTGGAATGAGGTGAGGCAAAACCATGCAAGGAGCAAACTAGAGCCTGCTGCCTTCCCCCCACCCTGCACAGCCTGTGTTGGTGGCTGCCTGTTCAAGACACTGGGAAGGGTTGGGGGGGAGGTTAACATACCTCTTGCTGACTTCCCAAGGCTCTCCTCTTCTGAGCTGGAGCTTTTTCTCCCTCCCACATTTGCATGTCTTGTGCCAGAAACCAAAAAGAGGAAAGGAAAGTTTGGTCTCTCTTTTTGTTTTGGTGGCAGAGAGGGAAAAAGCTTTCTCCTTTTCTAACTCAGGACACCCATTCTGGCAGCCCTGAAGAACTGGGTGTTTCCTTAGGGGGTTTTGGGGTTAGTTTCCATCAGAAGTGGTCAAAATGCAGACAGAGAAGGCCTGGTGTGAGCTTATTCAGGCTACAGAATGGTTTGGGTTGGAAGGGTCTTCTAAAGCTCATCCAGTCCAACCTTACCCCTGCAGTCAGCCAGATTAGGTAGCTCAGAGCTCCTACCTTGATTGTCTCCAGGGATGGAGTCTCCATCACCTCCCTGAGCCACCTGCTCTAGTGTTCCACCACCCTCACAGTAAAGAACTGCATCCTAATGTCACAAGATCACAGCATGCCAGGAGCTGGAAGAGACCTCTAAAGCTCATCCAGTCCAAGCCCCCTGCCAGAGCAGCATCACCTGGAGCAGATCACACAGGAGTGCATCCAAATAGGTCTTGAATATCTCTGGAGAGGGAGACACCACAACCCCCCTGGGCAGCCTGTTCCAGGGTTCTGGCACCCTCACAGGCTAAAAATGAAACTTCCTATGCCTCAAAATGTTCCATGTCATAGAATCTCTTCCCTCTCAGATCATCAAGTCCAACCACCAACCCAACACCACCATGAAACCATGGCCTGAAGCTCTGTAGTTGATAAAATGTTTAGACTGGGAGACAGGGCCACGAGGATGAGCAGAGGGCTGGAGCTGCTCTGCTGTGAGGAGAGGCTGAGGGAGTCAGGGCTGTTCAGGCTGGAGAGGAGAAGGCTCCCAGGTGACCTTCTTGTGGCCTTGCAGTATCTTAAGGCGACTACAAGAAAGCTGGGGAGGGACTTTTTAGGCTGTCAGGTAGGGATAGGAGTGGGGGGAATGGAACCAAGCTAGAAATGGGGAGATTCAGCCTGCATGTGAGGAGGAAGTTGTTCAGCATGAAGGTGGTGAGAGGCTGGAATGGGTTGCCCAGGGAGGTGGTTGAGGCCCCATGGCTGGAGGTGTTTAAGGCCAGGCTGGCTGAGGCTGTGGGCAGCCTGCTCTAGTGTGAGGTGTCCCTGGGCATGGCAGGGGGGTTGGGACTGGCTGATCCTTGTGGTCCCTTCCAGCCCTGACTGATTCTATGACTCTGACCCTGTGATTCTGTGACTCTGAGTCTATGATTCTGTGACTGTGTGACTGTGATTCTGTGCCTCTGAGATTCTATGATTCTGTGACTGACTCTGTGACTCTGTGATACTGTGACTGATTCTATGATTCTATGACTGTGTAACTGTGACTCTGTGATTCTGTGACTGTGTGACTGTGACTCTGATTCTATGATTATGTGACTGTGACTCTGTGATTCTATGATTATGTGACTGTGAGTGTGATTCTGTGACTCTGTGACTGATTCTATGATTCTGTGACTGTGTGAGTCTGTGATTCTATGATTCTGTGACTCTGTGACTGTGATTCTGTGACTGTGACTGACTCTGACTGTGATTCTATGACTCTGTGACTGCTATTCTATGATGCTGTGACTCTGTGACTGTGAATCTGTGACTCTGTGACTGTGATTCTGTGACTCTGTGACTGCTATTCTATGATGCTGTGACTCTGTGACTGTGAATCTGTGACTCTGTGACTGTGATTCTGTGACTGTGTGACTGACTCTGACTCTGTGATTCTATGACTCTGTGACTGCTATTCTATGATTCTGTGACTGTGGTTCTGTGACTCTGTGACTCTGACTGCTATTCTATGATTCTGTGACTCTGTGACTACTATTCTATGATTCTGTGACTGTGTGACTGACTCTGTGATTCTATGACTCTGTGACTGCTATTCTGTGACTCTGTGATTCTATGCTTCTATGCCCTGAGCACGGCAGATGGGAACTGGAAGGTGGCAGCCCTGCTCTGGGGTGTTGTTGAGCCCCAGCTGCCTTTAGAAGATGACCTTACCTGCTCCACGGCTATACTGGTGCCTGCTAAGCGCTGACAAGAGGAGCAGCCCCACGGGTGACAAACACACCTATTATGGGATAGAATTCTGGAGGTATTGGAAAAGCCTCTGATTGTCTCTTAAAAGCAGGTGGCAGGCAGCACTCAGAAGATCTGGGGAGGCACCCAGGAGGATGAAGCAGTTCAGACTGAAACTGATACCTTTGTTTCTAGACAGAGCATTTGCATCTGAGGAGAAATGTGGTGCTTCTTTTTAGGGATGGGCAGAGGCAGCTCTCAGTAAAGGCCCAAAATACCATTTCTGTTTTCATTAGCCAGCTCACCTTTCTGCCTCTCAGCTGGCTGCCAGCTTCTGCTCTGCACACACAGCTGCAAAAGGCTTCTGAGTGGTGGCACCAGAGCTACACAGTGGTCAGGCAGAGGCAAAGGCTGCCCAGGGGCACTGCTGCAGTCACCAACCCTGGAGGGGTTCAAAAAACATGAGAAGGCAGAATCATAGAACTCTTTGGGCTGGAAAAGGCCTCTGAGAGCAGCCAGTCCACCACCAGCCCAGCACCACCATGGCCCCAAGTGCCATGGCCACACAGGGCTGGAACACCTCCAGGGATGGGACCTGAACCACCTCCCTGGGCAGCCTCTGCCAGGCTTTGAGAACTCTTCCAGTCAACAGGTTTCTTCTCAGAGCCAGCCCAGGTCTACTCTAGCACCATTTCAGGCCATTTCCTCTCCTTCTACCACCTGGCAGAGAAGCCACCACCTCCCTGAGCAGCCTGTGCCAGTCCCTCACCACTCTGGCACCAAAGACTTCTTTTCCTGATTATTTTCCCCTGATTTTCCCCATCTCAAAGTATTCTGAACTCTTTCCATGTATTACTCATGGCCCTCAGCACCACATCTCTGTGGCTCTGAAACACCTCCAGGGCTTGGGGACTCCACCACCTCCCTGGGCAGCCTGTGCCAGTCCCTGACCACTCCTACACCAAACATAATTTTCCTTCTCTCCTCACCTAACCCTCCCCCTAGGGAAATTTGAGGCCATTTCCTCTCCTTCTATCACCTGAGCCTGGGGAGGAGAGCTCAACCTCCCCTCACTGCAGCCTCCTCTCAGGGAGCTGCAGAGAGCAATGAGCTCTGCCCTCAGCCTCCTCTGCTCCACACCAACCCCCTCCAGCTCCCTCAGCTGCTCCTCCCCAGCCCTGCTCTCCAGACCCTTCCCCACCTTTGGTGCCCTTCTCTGCACCTGCTCCAGCCCCTCAGTGTCCTAGACAGCAATGAGCTCTGCCCTGAGCCTCCTCTTCTGCAGGCCAAACACCCCCAGCTCCCTCAGCCTCTCCTCACAGGGCTGTGCTCCAGGCCCCTCCCCAGCCTTGCTGCCCTGCTCTCGACACCTTCCAGCACCTCAACAGCTCTCTTCAATTGAGGAGCCCACAACTGGACACAGCACTCAAGGGGTGGCCTGAGCAGTGCTGAGCACAGGGGCACAAGAACCTCCCTGGTCCTGCTGCCCACACTGCTCCTGAGCCAGCCCAGGATGCCATTGGCTCTGCTGCCCACCTGGGCACACTACTGCCTCAGCTTCAGCTCCTCTCTCCCAGCACCCCCAGCTCCCTCTCTGCCTGCCTGCTCTCAGCCACTCTGGCCCCAGCCTGGAGTGCTGCTTGGGGTTGTTGTGGCCAAAGTGTAGAACCCTGCACTTGGCCTTGTTCAGTCTCATCCCATTGGCCTCTGCCGACCCATGCAGCCTGGCCAGGTCCCTCTGCAGGGCTCTCCTACCCTCCACACCTGCTCCTAGCTTGGTGCCATCTGCAAACTCACTGATGCTGGACTCAATCCCCTGCTCTGGATCATCAATAAACATATTGAACATGACTGTGCCCAGCACTGATCCAGCACCAGTGCCAGCTGCCAGCTGGATGTGGCACCATTCACCACCACTCTCTGGGCCCAGCCCTCCAGTCACTTCTTGACCCATACCAGAGTGTCCTCCAGGTCTTAGATATTTGTGGCCCTTACCTGCTCCAGCCCCATCCTTGCTCCACCCCTTGTGAACCCCTCCAGAGGAAGCATTCCACCCCTGGATCTTGTGATGGCTTTGCCTAGCAGATTGGAGATTCCCTCTGTGTTGGAAAACTCTCAGCCTGGGGCCTTGATCAAATCACCTCTTAACCTTCTCCCAGACACCCTAAGCAGCCTGAGCTGCTTTAATCTTCCAGTGTCAGGCAGCATTTTCAGGCTCCCAATTGTTCTTGGCCCTTTCTCTGCTGGACCCTTCTATAGTTCGCCTTAATCCCCCACAAGTGAGGGCTTGCAGCAACAGGATTACAGGATCCTGGGAGAGGAATCCATGGGAAACAGCCCTGCAGCCACGGGAATGCTATTAAAGTCAGTGCCCATCAGCCTCTTGCACTAAGCCAGGCTGGGAGGCTGCTCTGAAGACACCAAATGCATCTTCTCTGTCCAGGGATAGGGCTTGGAGGACAAGGCAAAGACCTTCAGAGCCTCTGGAGCCTCATCCTGGCAGCAGATTCTGTATTTTAATAGGTCTGGAGGCTTAGCCAAGCTGAATTAGAATCACAGAGCAGCCTGAATTGGAAGGGACCTTAAAAGTCATCCTTAAAAGTGCCAACTCCCCAGCCCTGCTCTCCAGACCCTTCCCCACCTTTGATGCCCTTCTCTGGACTTGCTCCAGCCCCTCAGTGTTCTTCTTGCAATGAGGGGACCAAACCAAATCATCCAGGGCCAAGCCCCTGGCATGGGCATGGACACCTCCCACCAGCCCAAGCTGCTCCAGGTTTCATCCAGCCTGCTCCTAAACCAAGCATGAGGCAGCCACAACTTCTCTGGGCAACCTGTTCCAGTGTCTCATCAATCTCAGAGTGGAGAACCTCCTGCTCCAGCCTCTCAGTGTCCTTCTGGCAGTGAGGACCCAAACCTGACCCCAGCACTCAAGCTGTGCCCTCACCAGCACTGGGCACAGGGGCACCATCCCTGCCCTGCTCCTGCTGCCCACACCAGTGCTGATCCAGGCCAGGCTGCTGGTGCCCTCCTTGCCCACCTGGGCACCCCCTGGCTCACCTCCAGCTGCTGTCCCCCAGCACCCCCAGGGCTTTCTCTGCTGAGCACTTCCCAGCCACTCTGCCCCCAGCCTGGAGCCTTCATGGGGTTGTTGTGACCCATGGGCAGGACCCAGCCCTTGGCCTTGCTGAAGCTCATCCCACTGACCTCAGCCCATGGCTCCAGCCTGGCCAAGTCCCTCTGCAGAGCCTCTGAGCAGAACTGATGATGGTAGCCATGCAAATGCTGTGCTCTGCAGAGGTGGCAATGGTCATGCCCATGGCACCAGGAGCATGGCAGTGGGCAGCATGGAGCAGGCTCTGCCTGGGCTGACAAATGTTGGCTGCAGAACACAAAGTGCCTGAAACATTCAGCACTGAAACCAAACATGGACCTGGGATAGAAGCAGCAAGGTCCCACCACAGGAGAAGCTGGCTCAGGGTTGTCAGCCAAGCTCAGCCTGGGTCAGAACAAAGCACAAGAGGAGCCTTTGCCTGGGGAAGCAAAACCCAACTTAAAAGAAGTCTCATTTCACACTCCAAAAAAATCAAAGCAATCTCTAATTTCAGGCCAACTCCAAACCAAATCTAATTCCAGACCAACAATCCCAAACCAATCCTAACTGCAGGCCAAAAAACCCAATCCAACTCTATTTACAGACAAAAAAACCCAACCTAACACAAAAATCAAACCAAACCTAAATTCAGACCAAAAAATCAAACCAACCCTAAATTCAGACCAAAAAACCCAAACCAAACCTAAATTCAGACCAAAAAACCCAAACCCAACCCTAAATTCAGACCAAAAAAATCAAACCAAACCTAAATTCAGACCAAAAAACCCAAACCAAACCTAAATTCAGACCAAAAAACCTAAACCAAAACTAAATTCAGACCAAAAAACCTAAACCAAAACTAAATTCAGACCCAAACCCCAAACCCAACCCTAAATTCAGACCAAAAATCCAAATCAAACCTAAATTCAGACCCAAACCCCAAACCCAACCCTAAATTCAGACCAAAAATCCAAACCAAACCTAAATTCAGACCAAAAACCCAAACCCAACCCTAAATTCAGACCAAAAAATCAAACCAAACCTAAATTCAGACCAAAAAATCAAACCAAACCTAAATTCAGACCAAAAAACCTAAACCAAAACTAAATTCAGACCAAAAACCCAAACCCAACCCTAAATTCAGACCAAAAAACCAAACCAAACCTAAATTCAGACCAAAAACCCAAACCAACCCTAAATTCAGACCAAAAAAATCAAACCAACCCTAAATTCAGACCAAAAAAACCAAACCCAATCCTAAATTCAGACCAAAAACCTAAACCAAACCTAAATTCAGACCAAAAACCCAAACCAACCCTAAATTCAGACCAAAAAAACCAAACCCAACCCTAAACTCAGACCAAAAACCCAAACCAACCCTAAATTCAGAACAAAAAAACCCAAACTTAACCCTAAATTCACACTAAAAAAACCAAACCAAACCTAAATTCAGACCAAAAAAACCCAACCCAATCCTAAACTCAGACCAAAAACCCAAACCAAACCTAAATTCACACCATAAAACCCAAACCCAACCCTAAATTCAGACTAAAAAGCCCAAACCAACCCTAAACTCAGATCAAAAAGCCCCAAACAAGCCTAAATTAAGACCAAAAGCCCAAACCCAACCCTAAATTCAGACCAAAACCCCCAAACCAAACCTAATTCCAGACAGAAAAAAAAACAATCCAACTCCACTTACAAAGCAAAAAAATCCCAAACCAAACCTAACTGCAGACCAAAAACCCAAACCCAACCTCATTCCAGACCAATGAACCCAACCATTGATTCAACCCCAAACCACCTCTAATTCCAGCCCTTAAAAAACCCAACCTGGCTCTGATTGCAGTGCAAAGTTTTAACCCCCATTTTCTTCTTAGAACCATAGAATCAGTCAGGGTTGGAAGGGACCACAAGGATCAGCCAGTTCCAACCCCCCTGCCATGCCCAGGGACACCTCACACTAGAGCAGGCTGCCCACAGCCTCAGCCAGCCTGGCCTTAGACATCTCCAGCCATGAGGCTTCCTCCACCTCCCTGGGCAACCCATTCCAAGCTCTCACCACCCTCATGCTGAATAACTTCCTCCTCACATGCAGGCTGAATCTCCCCATTTCTAGCTTGGTTCCATTCCACCCACTCTTATCCATACCTGACAGCCTAAAAAGTCCCTCCTCAGCTTTCTTGTAGTCTCCTGCAAGGCCACAAGAAGGTCACCTGGGAGCCTCCTCTTCTGCAGACTGCACAGCCCCAACTCTTTCAGTCTGTGCTCACAGCAGAGCTGCTGCAGCCTCTGCTCATCCTCGTGGCCCTTCTCTGGACACACTCCAGCACCTCCATAGCCCTCTTGTCCCAGAAGCTCCAGCACTGGATGCAGTACTCCAGGTGGGGTCTCAGCAGTGGAGAGCAGAGGGGCAGGATCACTTCCCTGGCCCTGCTGCCCACACTGCTCTTGCTGCAGCCCAGGCTCTGCCTGCTCTCTGGGCTGCCAGAGCACACTGGTGGCTCAGACTGATCTTAGAATCATAGAATCAAGCAGGTTGGAAGAGAGCTCCAAGCTCATCCAGCCCAACCTAGCACCCAGCCCTATCCAGTCAACCAGACCAAGTGCCAAGCTTTGCTTCAGCACCTCTAGGGATGGGAACTGCACCACCTGCCTGGGCAGCCCATTCCAATGCCAATCACTCCTGCACCAGCACCCCCAAGTCCCTCTCCCCAGGGCTGCTCTCAAGCCAGCCACTGCCCAGCCTATATTGATGCTTCTCCATTGAGCCCAATGCAGAGGAGGGGGCAGGCAGAGTCACAGAATCAACCAGGCTGGCAGAGGTCTCCAGGCTCATCCAGTCCTGCCCTCTGCCTCCTCCGTGCCCCTCTCCCTCTCTCCCCACTGCACCCCTTGCTGAGCAGCCTCCCAGCTCTGCAGGCAGGCTGCACATTGCCCTGCCCCTGCCAGCCCCTCAGCCACTCCTGGCACAGGTTAATCCCTGTATCATAGGCTGCCACCAGGCTGCTAAGCAGCTTAGGAGGACGTGTTCTAACTTTGACAATGACCTGCTGATGGTTTTACATTCCTCAGAAGCATTCTGAGCTATCTTTGTCAAGGTTTTTATCTGCTAATGAGATCAATAAATTTGGGCAGCAGGCAGAGGTGGTGCAAGCTGCAATGCCACAGCCAAGGACATGGTGCAGGGAGGTGCTAAACTAGAAATACTAATGGGCTTTTTTCCCTCCCCCTCCCCCCAGGGAAGCAGCAGAACTCCTGAGATGTTATTTCCTATCAGGCCACAGCGATCTCTCCATGAAGAGCCTCACCCTGAGCAATACATCTCACTCTCTTTTGTGGTTTCTTATCCGAGGGGAAATAAGAGGCAGGCCAAAGGAAGCCACAAAGACGATGGCAGGGCTGGAGCAGCTCTGCTGTGAGCACAGGCTGAGGGAGCTGGGGGTGGGCAGCCTGCAGAGGAGAAGGCTCCAGGGGCAGCTCAGAGCTGCCTGCCAGTGCCTGAAGGGATCCTGCAGGAAGGCTGCAGAGGGACTTGTGCTGAGGGGGTCTGAGGCAGGCCAAGGGGGAATGGTTTGGAGCTGAGGCAGAGCAGGGTTAGAGTGGAGCTGAGCAAGAAGTTCTTCAGTACCAGAGTGAAGAGACTCTGGCACAGGCTGCCCAGGGAGGCTGTGGCTGCTTCCTGCCTGGGGGTGTTCAGGTCTAGTTTGGATGAGGCCTTGAGCAGCTGAGTCTAGCTGAGAGGTGTCCCTGGGCATGGTGGGGAGGGTGGAAGAGATGAGCTCTGAGGTCCCTTCCAACCTGAACCATTCTGGAATTCTGTAGGTTTTCTCCTCTCAGAGTCTTTGGTGCCTCCACCTGCAATAAGCAGGTCAGGTCACACTGCAGTGTGAGTGCAGCCCAGACAGCAACCCTGTGCTGGGCTGCAGCAAGAGCAGTGTGGGCAGCAGGGCAAGGGAGGGCATTCTGCCCCTTGGCTCTGCTCTCCTCACACCCCACCTGCACTCCTGTCTGCAGCTCTGCAGCCCCCAGCACAAGCAGGACATGGAAGTGTTGGAGCCAGTGCAGAGGAGGCCACCAAGATGCTGAGAGGGCTGCAGCAGCTGTGCTGTGAGGACAGGCTGAGAGAGTTGGGGCTGTGCAGGCTGCAGAAGAGAAGGCTTCCAGGAGCCCTTGGAGTGTCCTTGCAGGCTGTGAAGGGGGCTGCAGGAGGGCTGGGGAGGGACTATTGAGAAGGTCTTGTGATGAGAGGAGGAGGAGGAATGGGTTTGAAGTGGCAGAGGGGAAAATGAAATTGGATGTTAGAAAGAAGTGAGGGTGGTGAGACACTGGCACAGGTTGCCCAGGGAGGTTGTGGAGCAACAGAAGCACAGAATGGGATCTTCTGTGCTCCACAACCTCCCTGGAGGTGTTCATGACCAGGTTGGATGAGGCCTTGAGTGACCTGTTCTAGTGGGAGGTGTCCCTGTCTATGGCAGGGAGTTGGAACTGGCTGAGCTTTGAGCTCCCTTCCAACCTAACCCATTCTATGATTCTATGACCTTATTGCTCCTGCAGCACAGATCACAGACTGCTGGAAGGGACCTCTGAAGGTCATCCAGGCCAATCCCCCTGCCAGAGCAGGAGGCATAGGATGACATCCAGGTGGGGTCTGAATGACTCCAGCGATGGAAACTCCCCCACATAGACTCACAGAATGAGTTGGATTGGAAGGGACCTTAAAAGTCCATCCAGCTCCAACCCCTTCTCCTGGGCAGAGACATCTCCCACCAGGTCAGGTTGCTCAAGATCTCATCCAACCTAGTCCTGAACACCTTCAGGGAGGTTGTGGAGCACAGAAGCACTGAATGTGATCAAAGATCACATTCAGTGCTTCTGTGCTCCACAACCTCCCTGGGCAACCTGTGCCAGTGTCTCACCACCCTCACTGGAAAGAAGTCCTCTTTGGGTGCCACAGACATCAGAAGGAGATCATCAGAAGGAAAAAAAACCAGAAGCAAGACTCTTTAAAAGCTGGCAGAAAACAAAGTCCTTGGGTTGTGAGTGCCCCACAGCTATAGAAAGCTATTTCCTGAGGGTCTAAATTGCTTGGAAGGTAAAAAGCTGCCCTGGCAGGGTTGGGGTGGACTCAGGAGGTCCCTTCCAGTCCCTGCCAGTCTGTGATTTGGGAACTGGAGACTTGTTTTTTCCTCCCTTTCTCTTAGCTGCTGTTGTGCTGCCATGCAGCTTGGCCTCCTCTGCCCCAGTGCCAGCAGCAAAGCACTTAGAGCAGCACAGCTGCAGTGCCACTGAAAGCCTTCCTGGGGCTGATTCCTGACAAGGCAACAATGCAAGGTGCTCAAAATGCCTTCATTTTCCTCCTCTGTCATCATCTGCTAAGAACAAAACCCCAACACAACAGGAAGACAGGAGAAGCCCAACCCATTCCATTCTGCAGTAGGGAAAACCTTCTCCAATGCCAAGCCACAGGTTCCTGGGGTACTTGGGTTAGTAGTGAGTCCCTCTCTTTGGGTTTTCTTTTCATGCCAGTCTTTTGCCACATTTAGCTCTGCTGAGGCTTAAATCCTGCCCCAACGGGTTTGGAATCTGCCAGGTCACTTTGCTTTGTCTTCAAGAATCATAGAACCAAGCAGGTTGGAAGAGACCTCCAAGCTCATCCAGCCCAACCTAGCACCCAGCCCTAGCCAAGCAACCAGACCATGGCACTGAGTGCCCCAGCCAGGCTTGGCTTCAACACCTCCAGGCATGGGCACTCCACCACCTCCCTGGGCAGCCCATTCCAATGCCAATCACTCTCTCTGACAACAACTTCCTCCTCACATCCAGCCTGAACCTCCCCTGGCACAGCTTGAGACTGTGTTCCCTTGTTCTGGTGCTGCCAAAGTTTCCCCTCCTGTTCCCCTGGCACCTCCCCTGCTCCAGCTTGCCCCCAGTGCCCCTTGTGCTGCCCTTGGCCAGCCCTGAGCAGAGTCTGGCTGCATCCTCCTGACCCTGCCCTGAGCAGAGCCTGGCTGCGTCCTCCTGACCCTGCCCTGCACATCTTTAGCACAGCCCTGAGGGCAGCCCTCAGGCTCCTCTTCTCCAGTTTGTGTCACTGCCCCATGCCCTGTGACTGGACACCTCTACGAGCCTGGCACTCTCCTCCTGGCACTCACCCTTGAGCTGCTGATCATTCCTCTCAGGCTGCTCCTCTCCAGGCTCGGCAGCCCCAAGGCACTCAGCCTGAGGAGCTTTGTGTCTGAGCACCCTGCTGAAGGGCATGATTAGCAAAGATGGTTTTGGTGCAAGAGTGGTCAGGGACTAGCAGAGGCTGCCCAGGGAGGCAGTGGAGTCCCCATGCCTGGAGGTGATCCAGCCCTGTGTGGCCATGGCACATGGGGCCGTGGTTTAGTGGCCATGGTGGTATTGGACTGCATGATCCTAGAAGCCTTTTCCAACCCAAACACCTCCGTGATTCTGAACAGCTCCACACACACACGATCCCCCCCAAAGCACCTGTGAGCAGCACTAAAGCCAAGCTGCAGCAGCACTGCTTAATCTGGGCTCTGTGTCTCCAGCAGCATCTGCAGCCTGCTCTTCACCTGCTCTGAAATGAGCTCAACGAGGGCTCCACAATGGCAGTGCTGTGCCCAGCTACGTCCAGATGCTGCAGCCAAATCCCCTGATGCCATCAGAAGCAGCACAAACTGCCCTGCTCCTTGGCAAGTTCATCTTGCTCTGCTCCAGACAGGCTGAAAAGTGACCTGGGCTTTCGTGGAAGCTTTCTCTCCTCTTTTTTGTTTAGGCACCACAGCCTCTGCTCAGCCAGCTCCTCTGCAAGGGAGGAAAGGCACACAGAGCACCTCTGGGGTGCCTGCAGCGTGGCCAGCACACACAGAGCACCTCTGGGGTGCCTGCAGCATGGCCAGCACACACAGAGCACCTCTGGGGTGCCTGCAGCATGGCCAGCACACACAGAGCACCTCTGGGGTGCCTGCAGCATGGCCAGCACACACAGAGCACCTCTGGGGTGCCTGCAGCATGGCCAGCACACACAGAGCACCTCTGGGGTGCCTGCAGCGTGGCCAGCACACACAGAGCACCTCTGGGGTGCCTGCAGCGTGGCCAGCACACACAGAGCACCTCTGGGGTGCCTGCAGCGTGGCCAGCACACACAGAGCACCTCTGGGGTGCCTGCAGCGTGGCCAGCACACACAGAGCACCTCTGGGGTGCCTGCAGCGTGGCCAGCACACACAGAGCACCTCTGGGGTGCCTGCAGCGTGGCCAGCACACACAGAGCACCTCTGGGGTGCCTGCAGCGTGGCCAGCACACACAGAGCACCTCTGGGGTGCCTGCAGCGTGGCCAGCACACACAGAGCACCTCTGGGGTGCCTGCAGCGTGGCCAGCACACACAGAGCACCTCTGGGGTGCCTGCAGCATGGCCAGCACACACAGAGCACCTCTGGGGTGCCTGCAGCGTGGCCAGCACACACAGAGCACCTCTGGGGTGCCTGCAGCGTGGCCAGCACACACAGAGCACCTCTGGGGTGCCTGCAGCGTGGCCAGCACACACAGAGCACCTCTGGGGTGCCTGCAGCGTGGCCAGCACACACAGAGAGCAATTCTGGGGGTGCCCAAGGAGGTGGTGTAGTGCCCATGCCTGGAGGTGTTGAAGCCAAGCCTGGCTGGGGCACTTAGTGCCATGGTCTGGTTGCTTGGCTAGGGCTGGGTGCTAGGTTGGGCTGGATGAGCTTAGAGGTCTCTTCCAACCTGGCTGATTCTATGATTCAGTGCAGCACTGGGAGGTCCTCACTGACCTAGCTCAAGCAGCAGCCAGTGGAATGCAGGCAATGAACCCTGTTTCTGCTCTCCTGCTGAGAGCTTCCACACTTTCAGAGGGATTTATATCCTGAGGTTGCTAATCACAGATCTGATGCTATGGGACTCATCCAAGGGCTGAGCAGACCTCAGGCTAGTGGAGGCCGTGGAGGTGTTGGGTAGAAGGATGGACTTGATGAGCTTAAAAGGTCTTTTCCACCCTTAATGATGTTCTGATTGGATGAATCTCCACCTACTTTTGAGATCAAAGTCTGGAGGAGTAGGAGAGCCTAGGAAAGAAAAGAGCCCCTGGATATTTTTATACCCAAACAGATCCAGGAGACTGATAGTAAGGAGACAGAAAGGATCAAAAGATTTTACAGCTCTTGCCTTCAGCTGTGCTTCACCTCCTTTCCAGCTCTGCAGCTCAAAGCACTCAGCTCAGGAGTCTCATCTCGTTTCTAAGAAGACTGCTGCTGAATTCCTTGTCAGGGAAGTGCAGTTCAGTTGATTAGTTGCTGATAAGGCAAATGATATGAAGCAGGCAGCACAGCAGCCAAAGTTTGTCCTGATGGAGCATCCCTGGGATGTGGAGCTCTGTGATGGCTGAGCATGGAATAGTGCAGCACACAGATTGGTGGCTTCATGGATGGCAAACTAAGTAAAGATCACAATAACCCAGGGTTGTTTGGGCTGGAAAAGGCCTCGGAGGTCACCCAGTCCAACACCAACCCAGCACCACCATGGCCACTGAACTGTGGTCCCAAGTGCCATGGCCAAGGGGGTTTGCAACATCTCCAGGGATGGGGACTCCACCACCTCCCTGGGCAGCCTGTGCCAGTCCCTGACCACTCCTGCACCAAAGAAGTTGTTCTTCATCTCCAACCTAACCCTTCCCTAGGGAAACTTGAGGCCATTTCCTCTCCTGTCACCTGAGCCTAGGGAGCAGAGCCCAAACCACGCTCACTGCAGCCTCCTCTAGGGAGCTGCAGAGAGCAATGAGCTCTGCCCTCAGCGCCCTCTGCTCTACACCAACCCCTCCAGCTCCCTCAGCTGCTCCTCCCCAGCCCTGCTCTCCAGACCCTGCCCCACATTTGCTGCCCTTCTCTGCACCTGCTCCAGACCTTCTGTGTCCTTCTGGCAGTGAGGACCCAAACCTGACCCCAGCACTCAAGCTGTGCCCTCACCAGTGCTGGGCACAGGGGCACAATCCCTGCCCTGCTCCTGATGCCCACACCAGTGCTGATCCAGTCTGCTGGTGCCCTCCTTGCCCACCTGGGCACGCCCTGGCTCACCTCTGGCTGCTGTCTCCCAGCTCCCCCAGGGCTTTGTCTGCTAGGCAGCTCCCAGCCACTCTGCCCTCAGCCTGGAGCCTTCATGGGGTTGTTGTGCTCCAAGAGCAGGACTCAGCCCTTGCCTTGTTGGACCTTTGCCAAACAAGGGCCATATTTTATAATTATAGTTCTCATTACTGGCCTTATTTCTTTATCAATTATTATTATTGTACTAATAATACCATCTATTAGTATTATATAATAACAATCCTAACAACCACATCAATAACAATAGCAATCATAATGATAACAATAACCAATATTATAATAACTAATGACAATAGAATCAAGCAGGTTGGAAGGGACCTCCAAGCTCAGCCAGCCCAACCTAGCACCCAGCCCTAGCCAAGCAACTAGACCATGGCACTAAGTGCCCCAGCCAGGCTTGGCTTCAACACCTCCAGGCATGGGCACTCCACCACCTCCCTGGGCAGCCCATTCCAATGCCAATCACTCTCTCTGGTAGGAATTTCCTCCTAACATCCAGCCTGAACCTGCCCTGGCACAGCTTGAGGCTGTGCCCCCTAATGCCAGTAACAACAGCAATAACAACAATAGTAACAACAACAATAATCATTTGTAATATAATTATTATATTATTATATAATTACAATAAGATAAACAAAGTATAGCAATAGTAAAGAAACAATATTTAATCTAACTTAATAATAATAATTATAATTATATAAGATGTGATAATCTATACTATAATGATACATTAGTGCCATGGTCTGGTTGACTGGATAGGGCTGGGGTTAGAGTTAGGGTTAGGTGGTGGAGTGCCCATGCCTGGAGATGTTGAAGCCAAGCCTGGCTGGGGCACTTAGTGCCATGGTCTGGTTGCTTGGCTAGGGCTGGGTGCTAGGCTGGACTGGATGAGCTTGGAGGTCTCTTCCAACCTGGTTGATTCTATGAGTCTATGATCATTATGATAATAAAGCCATAATCATTCTAAAATTAAAATAAGAGTAAAATAACAGTGAAAATATAATCATTATAATACTATAATGATACAGTATTATGAAACTGAAGTCATAATCATAATAAATATTAAAATAAAATGAAAACAACAGTGATAATAAGAATATGGAGATAACAATTTATGACATAATTTTAATTATGATAGTAAAAATAATAATCATAATAAGAATTCAAGTAAGATGAATATAAATATAATTAAAATAGAACAATAATAGCTTCTAACACAATTATATGATTATTATTATCATAATAAAGTCATAATCATAGAATCATAGAATCAAGCAGGTTGGAAGAGACCTCCAAGATCATCCAGTCCAACCTAGCACCTATCCCTAGCCAGTCAACCAGACCATGGCACTAAGTGCCTCATCCAGTCTTTGCTTGAAGACCTCCAGGGACGGTGCCTCCACCACCTCCCTGGGCAGCCCATTAAAATAATATTAAAAATATAATTATAATAATAAAGTACTAATAGTTTGTGATAGAACTATATAGTTATTGTAATAAAAATCATAACAATCAAAATTAAAGTACAATGAAAGTAATAATGATAATTAAAATAGAACAACAATACTTTATAATATGATTTTGTATTATCATAATAAAGTCGTCTTAATAATAAATATAAATTAAAATCATACAAATAGCTTTGTAATAATGAATTTTATGTAATTGTTATAATAACAACCATAAGAACTAAAGTAAAATGAAAATCTTAATTAAAATATATCAATAGTACTTTATTATATGATTATTATAATGCTAAAATCATCATGATAAATATCAATTATAATAATGAAAAGACTATAGTTACAATAATGATTGTATGTAATTATATAATTATTATAATAAAATTCACAATCATCATAAAAAATAAAGTAAAATGAAAATAGTTATTAAAATATAATGATAAAGCTTTGTAATGTGATTCAATAATTATTATAATAAAATAATCATAATAAATATGAATAATAATATAAATAAAAATATCATTGCCATAATAATTTTAATAGAATCCTATAATAAAATTCATAATCATAATAAAAGTTAAACTAAAATAATGATAATTAAAATAGAAAGATAATACTTTATAAGATTGTACAATTATTATCATAATAAAATCGTCATAATAAATATAAATTAAAATGATAATTATAAGAATACATTGCAACAATGACATTTAATATAATTATATAACTATTATAATAAAAAGCACAATCATAATAAGAAATAAAGTAAAATGAAAATATTTATAATTAAAATATAACGATAATGATTTGTAATATGATTATATAAGTATTATAATAATTAAACTGTCTAATAATAATATCATTGCAATAATGAATTTTAATATATTCTTATAGATAAAATTCATAATAATAAAATTAAAGTAAAATGAAAATAGTTATCATTAAAATATAATGATAAAGCTTTGTAATGTGATTAAATATTATAATAAAATCATCATAATAAATATAAATAAAAATATCATTGTCATAATAATTTTAATAGAATCCTATAATAAAATTCATAATCATAATAAAAGTTAAACTAAAACAATGATAATTAAAATAGAAAGATAATACTTTATATGATTACACAATTATTATCATAATAAAATCGTAATAAGAAATATAAATTAAAACAATAATTCTAAGAATACAGTTGCAATAATGACATTTTAATATAATTATATGGTTATTATAATTGAAAGCACAATCATAATAAGAAATAAAGTAAAATGAAAATATTTATAATTAAAATATAATGATAATGCTTTGTAATATGATTATATTATTATAATTAAACCTAATAATAATAATAATAATAATAATAATAATAATAATATCATTGCAATAATGAATTTTAATATAATCTTATAGATAAAATTCATAATCATAATCATAATTAAAGTAAAATGAAAATAATGATAATTACAATATGCAGATAATGCTTTGTAATATGATCATAGCCTTGAGCTCTGTGGTAAAGGGTTGGACTTGATGATCTATGAGGTCTCTTTCAACCCTGATGATACTGTGATAAGAAATAATAATAATAA
Organism: Pogoniulus pusillus; assembly: GCF_015220805.1. Lineage (NCBI taxonomy): Eukaryota > Metazoa > Chordata > Aves > Piciformes > Lybiidae > Pogoniulus > Pogoniulus pusillus. Next base: position 27,531,665 of record NC_087270.1, on the reverse strand, counting down.
TAATAATAATAATAATAATAATAATAATAATATTGCAATAATGAATTTTTATAGAATCCTATAATAAAATTCATAATCATAATAAAAATCAAAGTAAAAGGCAAATGGTTATAATTAAAATAGAAAGATAATGCTTTGTAATACGATCATGTACTTATAATAAAATCATCATAATAAATATAGATTATAATAAAAATAATAAAAAGATCAGTGCAATAATGATTTTAATAGAATCATATAATAAAATTAATAATCATGATAAAAATTAAAGTAAAACTAAAATAATGACTATTAAATAGAGAGATAATACTTTATATGATTATAAAATATAAAGATAATGCTTTACAACATGATCATATAATTATTATCATAATAAAATCATCATAATACATATGAATTAAATTAATAATACAATATCACTGCAATCATGATTATTAATAGAATCATAGAACAAAAAACACAGTTGTGATAAAAATTAAACTCAAATGAAAATGATATTGATAATTAAAATATTAAGACAACCCTTTACAACATGATCAGATACTTATTCTCATTAAATCGTCACCACAATAAATACAAATGAATGACAATAAAATATCACTGTAATAATGACTTTTAATAGAATTAGATGATTAATATACTAAACCCCACGACAATAACTTATAACGTGGTTATATCATGATTATAATAGAGGAGGAGTATTATTGTTGTTATTATTGGTATTATTATATCTTTCGTTATTGTTATTATTATTGTTATTATTATTATCTCTTTCATTATTGTTGTTATTATTATTGTTATTATTATCTCTTTCATTATTGTTATTATTATTATTATTATTATCTCTTTCATTATTATTATTGTTGTTGTTATTGTTGTTATTATTATCATCTCCTTCATTATTGTTGTCATTATTATTGTTGTTATTATTATTGTTGTTATTATATCTTTCATTATTGTTGTTATTATTGTTGTTATTATATCTTTCATTATTGTTGTTATTGTTATTATTATAATTATATCTTTCACTATTGTTATTATTATTGTTGTTATTATTGTTATTATTATCTCTTTCATTATTGTTATTATTATTATTGTTATTATTATCATTATCTCTTTCATTATTGTTGTTATTATTATTATCTCTTTCATTATTTTTGTTATTATTATTATTATAATAATTATCATTTTCATTATTGTTGTTATTATTGTTGTTGTTATTGTTATTATTATTATCATTATCTCTTTCATTATTGTTGTCATTATTATTGTTGTTATTATTATTGTTGTTATTATATCTTTCATTATTGTTGTTATTATTGTTGTTATTATATATTTCATTATTGTTGTTATTGTTGTTATTATTATCATTATCTCTTTCATTATTGTTATTATTATTGTTATTATTGTTATTATTATCTCTTTCATTATTGTTGTTATTATTATTATTATCATTATCTCTTTCATTATTGTTGTTGTTGTTATTATTATTATCTCTTTCATTATTTTTGTTATAATTGTTGTTATTATAATTATTATCTCTTTCATTATTGTTGTTATTATTGTTGTTGTTATTATTGTTATTATTATCTCTTTCATTATTGTTATTATTATTGTTATTATCATCTCTTTCATTATTGTTATTATTATTGTTGTTAATATTGCTATTATTATTATTATCTCTTTCATTATTGTTGTTGTTATTATTATTATCATCATTGTTGTTATTATTATCATTATCATTATTATCATCTCTTTCTTGGCCCTTGCTGTCTGCCAAAGCCATTGCCCTAAACGCCCAGGGAGAGCTCGCTGGCTGCGCTTAGGCAGCTCTGCCTCTGCCAAGCTGCTGCAGCGCCAGGGCATGGCCTGCCAGAGCACAAAGCAAGGGGCAGCAGTGACACTGACGAATGACCATTAGCATTTTGATGATGAAACCAAGAGCCCTGAGCCAGCCCCACCTGATACTGCCCAGAAGCATGCTGCACAGACAGCAGGCATCATTTTCTGCCTCCAATCTAACCATGACCTCAGTCCTGACCTCTAAAGACCACTTTCTCCAGTGATTAGATCAGAGCTAATCCCTCTGTGGCATGCACCCAGGTGTGCAGAGCTGAGCTGAAGTGGATTTGTGACCACCAGGGCATTTTTAATATCCCTAAAGCAGGGCCAGCAATGTCTTGCAGGCTGAACTCGATTGGGGCAGAGTAGGAATCCCTCCTGCTTGGACTCTGTGAACCAGACCTTCTATCTCATTACCTTCTGAAGTGCTCCAATTTAGCGAGGGTTTAAATAAATATGCCTGGTTGTGGGGAGTGCTGGGGCAGCTTTAAGGCTCTGAGCTGTCAGGAAGATGCTTTGTGTGTCCAGAGAGACAGAAGGTTCCTGGGCTGGCAAGGATGCGGCTCTGGAGTGATGCAGGTGCTCCAGTGGGAATTCTAAGTCCCAAATTTAGCACTCATGGAATCAGGGAATCAGTTGGTTGGAATCACCCAGCCCAACCATGCCCTAACTGCGCAGGCTGGGGCTAAGCCATGGCCCTCAGCACCACAACTCTGCCCCTTCCAAACACCTCCAAGGATGGGCATTCAGCCACCTCCCTGGGCAGCCTGTGCCAGGCTTGGAGAACCCTTCCAGACAGGAAGTTTCTTCACATGTCCAACCTAAACTTTCCCTGGTACAGCCTCAGGCACCTCTCATCCCATCACTTCATACAAGGGAGCAGAGCCCAACCCCTGCCTGGCTCCAGCATCCTCTCAGGGAGCTGCAGAGAGCAATGAGCTCTGCTCTCAGCCTCCTCTGCTCCACACCAACCCCCCCAGCTCCATCAGCTGCTCCTCCCTGTTTGTTGCTTATCCCAATCTCAAAATCAGCCTCTTAGGGCACAAAGCTCTGAGTCTTGGTCACCAGCAGGAGAGGAATATTTGCTTCCCAAGCAGAAGTGACTATGATGTGGAGGGTCTGTGCATTGGCTTTGGTCCCAGGAGATGCTAACTGTGGGACCCAGCCAATGGCCTTCACTTTCAGCCAAACTGGTGTCCAGGCCTTGAAAACTGCCCTCTGAGCTTTGACTGATGAGCTGAAAGGTCTTTCCCAACAGAAATGGTTGTTCTGATTGTTCTTCCCCACTCTGGCAGAGGGGCAAGCTTGGATGAGCTACATCTGTGCTAGGAAATGGAACAAGCCTGAGAATGTTCTTCAAGGTTAAAGGTTGCAGAGAGTTCCTCTTCCTGCTACTGAGCCATTTTAGCCTCCAAAACAGGATGGTGACCTACCTGGTCCCTCCATGGCTGGAGCTAACTCCAGAATGATCTCTGTACATTTGGGCATTAGGAAGAAGTTCTTTGAGAATGGTGAAACACTGAAACAGGTTGCCCAGTCAGGTGGTGGAGGCCTCAACCCTAGAATCACAGAATCAGCCAGGTTGGAAGAGACCTCCAAGCTCATCCAGCCTAACCTAGCACCCAGCCCTAGCCAAGCAACCAGACCATGGCACTAAGTGCCCCAGCCAGGCTTGGCTTCAACACCTCCAGGCATGGGCACTCCACCACCTCCCTGGGCAGCCCATTCCAATGCCAATCACTCTCTCTGCCAGGAACTTCCTCCTGACATCCAGCCTGAACCTGCCCTGGCACAGCTTCAGGCTGTGTCCCCTTGTTCTGCTGCTGGGTGCCTGGAAGGAGAGCCCAACCCCACCTGGCTACAGCCTCCCTTCAGGGAGCTGTAGAGAGCAATGAGCTCTGCCCTGAGCCTCCTCTTCTGCAGGCCAAACACCCCCAGCTCCCTCAGCCTCTCCTCACAGGGCTGTGCTCCAGGCCCCTCCCCAGCCTTGCTGCCCTGCTCTGGACACCTTCCAGCACCTCAACAGCTCTTTTCAATTGAGGAGCCCACAACTGTACACAGCACTCAAGGGGTGGCCTGAGCAGTGCTGAGCACAGGGGCACAAGAACCTCCCTTGTCCTGCTGCCCACACTGCTCCTGAGCCAGCCCAGGATGCCATTGGCTCTGCTGCCCACCTGGGCACACTGCTGCCTCAGCTTCAGCTCCTCTCTGCCAGCACCCCCAGCTCCCTCTCTGCCTGCCTGCTCTCAGCCACTCTGTCCCCAGCCTGTAGTGCTTCTTGGGGTTGTTGTGGCCAAAGTGCAGAACCCTGCACTTGGCCTTGTTCAGTCTCATCCCATTGGCCTCTGCCCACCCATGCAGCCTGGCCAGGTTCCTCTGCAGGGCTCTCTTAGCCTCCAACAGCTCCACACCTGCTCCTAGCTTGGTGCCATCTGCAAACTCACTGATGCTGGACTCAATCCCCTGCTCCAGATCATCAATAATGATACTGAACAGGACTGGGCCCAGCACTGATCCTTTGGGCACAGCACCAATGACAAGATGCCAAGTGGATGTGGCACCATTCACCACCACTCTCTGGGCCCAGCCCTGCAGCCACTTCTTGACCCATATCAGAGTGAATGTGTCCAAGCCACAAGCTGCCAGCTGTGCCAGGAGCTGCATGTGGCAGACAGTGCCAAAGGCTTTGCTGCAGTCCAGGTAGACTCCATCCACAGCCTGCCCCACATTCACCAGGCAGGAACCTGAGCATAAAAGGAGATCAGGTTGGAGACACTGAAGGTCAGGCTCGATGGGGCTCTGAGCAACCTGTCCCTGGTGACTGCAGGGGGCTTGGACTAGACAACCCTGAAAGGTCCCATCTCAGCCACTGCACTCTGTGACTGCTGCCTACCTCTGGTGGGCTGCACAGACAATATGCAGAGATGGCATTTGGAGTTTTGCTCCCAAACACTCTTCCAGCTCTGCCAAAGCCTGCAAGGCACCTTTGGAGGGCCCCAACAGCAGATGCAGGTAGCTGCACAGCAAAGGCTCTTACCCCCTTTTGACTCGGTGCTTGGGCTTGCCAAGGCTGAGCGGCCTCTGTGTTACAAACGTGGTGCATCTGCTCTCACCACGTCCTGCTGGAGCAAGCCATCAGCTTCTGCCTTCATACTGCAGCTGAGGTGCACAGGAGGCGTCAGGATCTCTGGAAATTTGGCCCTCTCTCCTTGTCCAGGTGGCTAAGTCCCAGAGCAGGCTTTAGGTGCGGATGCAATGCCTGGATCTCAGCCTGTGTGACTTGCCCAAGGTCATGCACAGAGCACATCTCAGCTGCAAGGGGAGACAAAGAAACCCAGGTTACTGCTGTGGCCCCTGCCTCATTGCTCCCTTCCTAAAACCAACACCTGAGCTCCAGTCTCCAGCTTTAAGCCACTCAGTTGGAAAGGAAAACTCCAGAGCTTAGCTTCGTGCAGTCTCACAAACAGTTGAGATCCAAGCAGAGGAGCTGAGGGCATCAGGGGGCTTAAACAGAGCCCCTTTGTCAGGCAAGCACAGACTGTAAAAGCACAAGGGAACGTTCAAAGTCAGGCTGTACCAACTGCAGCCCTTTGGTGCAGCCCATGGCAGCTGGGCAGAGCCCAGCAGCAATGCCCAGGGGAGAGAGGGTTCTGCTGTCAGCTCCGGCGCTGGAGCGCATCTGCCGCTGAGAGAAGGGGAGATGATGAAAACAGGGAGAAACAATAAAGGTGGCACACTGATGCCAGCCTGGTCTTCCAGGAGCTGGCCTCAGGAAAGTTAAAAGGCCTCTTGGCATATGGCTTCAGTAAATGAAAGCTCTGAGGTCTGCAGCTGAAAACACAAGTGACAGATAAAGGGAGATGTGTGGAGAGAGGAGGGGCTGAGGAGCCGCGCACGGAGCTGCCGCTGCAGAGCAGGTCGTGGATGGGAAGCTTCTTGTCAGCAGCCATGGCAAAGCACAAACATCACCTCATGGCATGGAGGTTGTTGGAGGGCACCTCTAGAGATCAGCCAGTCCAACCCCCCTGCCAGAGCAAGGGCACCCAGGGCAGGGCACCCAGGAACGCATCCAGGTGGGGCTGGAAAGCCTCCAGAGGAGAAGACTCCACAAGCTCTCTGGGCAGCCTGCTCCAGGCCTCCTGCACTCTCACACCAAACAAGTTTCTCTTTAAGCCCAAGTGAAACCTCCTGAGTTCCAGTTTGAGCCCAATGCCCCTTGTGCTCGACCCAGGGCACCACAGAGCAGAGCCTGGTCCCTGCTTCTTGCCCCCCACCCTATAGATGTTTACAGACACTGATCAGGTCCCCTCTCAGCCTTCTCCTCTCCAGGCTCTCAGCTCTTCCCCATCACAGAGATGTTCCAATCCCTTTGTCATCCTCACAGCCTCCACTGGACACTCTCCAGTATCCCTCTGTCCCTCTGGGACTGGGAAGCCCAGAACTGGACACAAACCTCCAGCTGTGGCCTCAGCAGGGCAGAGCAGGGGGGCAGCAGAACCTCCCTTGCCCTGCTGGCCACACTCTTCTGAGACCACACAAAAGTCAGAGCAAAGCTCAAGGGTGCCAAAGAAGGGAAGGTCCTTTGCAGGTGCAGCCTGGCTGAGGCAGCTGAGCAGCTTCTCCCAGGGACAGTTGAGGATTTGGGCTAACGACTCCAAGGTTCTCCCAGATTCTCCACCACTGCTCCAACGTGGCCAGTAGGAGCAGGGAGGTTATTCTGCCTCTGTACTGAGCACTGGTCAGGCCACACCTTGAGTGGGCAGAGGCCAATAGGATGACATTGAACAAGGCCAAGTGCAGGGTTCTACACTTCAGCCACAACAACCCCAAGCAGCACTCCAGGCTGGGGACAGAGTGGCTGAGAGCAGGCAGGCAGAGAGGGCCCTGGGGGTGCTGGGAGAGAGGAGCTGAAGCTGAGGCAGCAGTGTGCCCAGGTGGGCAGCAGAGCCAATGGCATCCTGGGCTGGCTCAGGAGCAGTGTGAGCAGCAGGACAAGGGAGGTTCTTGTGCCCCTGTGCTCAGCACTGCTCAGGCCACCCCTTGAGTGCTGTGTCCAGTTCTGGGCTGCTCAACTCAAGAGAGCTGTTGAGGTGCTGGAAGGTGTTGAGAGCAGGGCAGCAAGGCTGGGGAGGGGCCTGGAGCACAGCCCTGTGAGGAGAGGCTGAGGGAGCTGGGGGTGTTTGGCCTGCAGAAGAGAAGGCTCAGGGCAGACCTCATTGCTCTCTACAGCTCCCTGAAGGGAGGCTGTAGCCAGGTGGAGTTGGGCTCTCCTTCCAGGCACCCAGCAGCAGAACAAGGGGACACAGCCTGAAGCTGTGCCAGGGCAGGTTCAGGCTGGATGTCAGGAGGAAGTTCCTGGCAGAGAGAGTGATTGGCATTGGAATGGGCTGCCCAGGGAGGTGGTGGAGTGCCCATGCCTGGAGGTGTTGAAGCCAAGCCTGGCTGGGGCACTTAGTGCCATGGTCTGGTTGACTCAATAGGCTGGGTGCTAGGTTGGGCTGGATGAGCTTGGAGGTCTCTTCCAACCTGCTTGATTCTGTGATTCTATGAAAGCTGCCTGCAGACCATAAGCCAATTTCTTTTTGTTTTCTGTCCCTCTTAGTGGCAGACACTAAGATTTCATCAATCCAACCTCTGGAGGCACAGAGACAAAGCCTCACGCTTGACTAAGCCTAGATTCAATCCAGTTTCTTGCTGTTGCTGAAGACAAGACAAATAAACCACAACTCAGAAGGTTCAATGAGTCATATCCAAGGTACCAATTGAAAGTCAGCACTTATCCTGGGGAGATTCTAGCTGAAAACAAAAAGCAGAGAGAGTTTATAGGCTGGAATTCCCCATTCAAACATTGCTGCTGATTGCAAGAGAGACTCCAAATGCTAACTTCAAACACTGCATAGCCTTTCCAGTTGAGCTTTGAGCTCACTTTATCATCTCTCATAGAATCATAGAATGGGTCAAGTTGGAAGGGACCTCAAAGCTCAGCCAGTTCCAACCTCCCTGCCATAGGCAGGGACACCTCCCACTAGAACAAGCTGCTCAAGGAATTATCCTGCCTAGACCTGAACACCTTTAGGGAGGTTGTGGAGCACAGAAGCTCCACAACCTCCCTGGGCAACCTGTGCCAGTCTCTCACCACCCTCACTGCAAACAACTTCTTCCTAACAGCCACTTTCAGTCTCCCCTATGACAATTCAAACCCATTCCTCCTCCTCCTCCTCTCATCACAAGACCTTGTCAATAGTCCCTCCCCAGCCCTCCTGCAGCCCCCTTCACATCCTGCAAGGCCACTCCAAGGTCTCTCCTGGAAGCCTTCTCTTCTGCAGCCTGCACAGCCCCAACTCTCTCAGCCTGTCCTCACAGCACAGCTGCTGCAGCCCTCTCAGCATCTTGGTGGCCTCCTCTGCACTGGCTCCAACACTTCCATGTCCTGCTTGTGCTGGGGGCTGCAGAGCTGCAGCCAGGAGTGCAGGTGGGGTGTGAGGAGAGCAGAGCCAAGGGGCAGAATGCCCTCCCTTGCCCTGCTGCCCACACTGCTCTTGCTGCAGCCCAGCACAGGGTTGCTGTCTGGGCTGCACTCACACTGCAGGCTCCTCTTGAGCTTTTCCTCAGCCCAGACCCCCAGGGCCTGTTCCTCAGGGCTGCTCTCAGACATTCCCCACCCAGCCTGCAGGTGGGTTTGGGATTGCACCCACCCAGCTGCAGGAGCTTACTCTTGGCCTTGTTGAATGCCATGAGGTTGGCCTGGGCACAGCTCTGCAGCCTGTCCAGCTCCCTCTGCATGGATCCCTGCCCTCTAGCAAGTCGCCTGTGCCACACAGCTTGGTGCCAGCTGCACACTTGCTGAGGCTGCACTGCACTGCTCTGTCCATGGCACTGACAGAGATGTTCAACATCTCCAGGATGTGCATCCCTCTCCAGGGTAGGAGAGGCTTGGAAGAGAAAAATTAACAGCTAAATATGTCCAGGTTTGCTTGCAGAAAGCAGAGCGGGCAGCTTGGACAAGCAGCTAAGAACTCAGCTCAGATCTCTCTAATTGGCTTTTCAAAAGACATCATTTTGCCTTTTTTTTTCCCTAAGCAGAACTGAAGAAGGAAATTCTTGGGATGTGCACAAGCAGGGATCAGGAGAAAAAAAGAAGGGCAAACAGCAAAAACATTCTAGAAATGCCTAAGAGATGATGAGAGGAATAAAGAGTCAATATCTCTGCTGGCCAGCAGCAAGCCAGCACGAGGGATAAAGGGAGCCTGCCCAGAGACACTCAGAGATTCATAACCATTGGCAAGGGCACCCTGAGTGCTGCCTTCTTGGGGAGAGCAGGAGACAAGCTGGGGACAGAGGAAAGGGTCAACTGCACAGAGCCATGGAATGGGACAGCAGTGTGCCCAGGTGGGCAGCAGAGCCAATGGCATCCTGGGCTGGCTCAGGAGCAGTGTGGGCAGCAGGACAAGGGAGGTTCTTGTGCCCCTGTGCTCAGCACTGCTCAGGCCACCCCTTGAGTGCTGTGTCCAGTTCTGGGCTCCTCCATTCAAGAGAGCTGTTGAGGTGCTGGAAGGTGTCGAGAGCAGGGCAGCAAGGCTGGGGAGGGGCCTGGAGCACAGCCCTGTGAGGAGAGGCTGAGGGAGCTGGGGGTGTTTGGCCTGCAGAAGAGAAGGCTCAGGGCAGACCTCATTGCTCTCTGCAGCTCTCTGAAGGGAGGCTGTAGCCAGGTGGGGTTGGGCTCTGCTGCCAGGCACCCAGCAACAGAACAAGGGGACACAGCCTCAAGCTGTGCCAGGGGAGGTCTAGGCTGGATGTTAGGAGGAAGTTCCTGGCAGAGAGAGTGATTGGCATTGGAATGGGCTGCCCAGGGAGGTGGTGGAGTGCCCATGCCTGGAGGTGTTGAAGCCAAGCCTGGCTGGGGCACTTAGTGCCATGGTCTGGTTGCTTGTCTAGGGCTGGGTGCTAGGTTGGGCTGGGTGAGCTTAGAGGTCTCTCCCAACCTGCTTGATTCTATGATTCTATGACTTCTGGGCATCATCCAGTCCTACCCACTGCCAGAGCAGGGGCACTCAAGGCAGGGCACACAGGAACACATCCAGATGGATCTTGAAAGCCTCCAGAGAAGGAGACTCCACAGCCTCTCTGGGCAGCCTGCTGCAGGCCTCCAGCAGCCTCACACCAAAGAAGTTTCTCCTTAAGTTCAAGTGAAACCTCCTTGGTTCTAGCTTGTGCCCCTGCCTCTTGTCCTTTTAGTGCTGACAAAAGCCCAGCTCCATCCACTGCCCCCCTGCCCCCAGCCTTTAGCTCTTGCTGAGCACTGCTCAGATGCCCTTTGGGGCTGCTCCTCTGCAGGCTCTCAGCCTCTCCTCCTCACAGAGCTGCTCTAAGCCCCTCAGCAGCATTGCAGGCTCCAGCAGATCTCTGTCCCTCTTCGACAGGGGACTCCAGAACTGAACACAACACTCCAGGTGTGACCAGGGCAGAGTAGAAGAGAACCTCCCTAAACCTGCTGGCCCAGGAGGAACATCTGGGGTATGAGCTTCAAATGTGAGGCTTAGACACAGCCTGGATGAGGTCTGTGATTGAACAGCTACAGCCCGCTCCTGTCACATCACTCTGATTTGGTTTGAACTTCAAGTTATGGCTGACCTTGATGATCTCAGAGGTCTTCTCCAGCCTTTATGATCCTTTGATGCCAGGATTCAGCTGCTCACTTAGCCTGAAGCAGCAGAAGCAGGCACGCTTGGTGGTGTGCACACATCTATGAGACCCAAACACCTGCTTGGATCTTTCCATCCCTTCTCAAAGCAGGTAAGCAGTGAGCACTCACTGAGCATGAAACAGCATTAAACTGCACACTGCTCCCTGCTGCTGCTGCTGCTGAGGATCTTAGCTGGGAGGGACAAGCAAGCACCTGGGAGATACAAGTTCACCACAGGCAACTGATGTGCTGCTTACTCGGTGGCCTTTCATAGACTCATAGAATCAAGCAGGTTGGGAGAGACCTCCAAGCTCAGCCAGTCCAACCTAGCACCCAGCCCTAGCCAAGCAACCAGACCATGGCACTAAGTGCCCCAGCCAGGCTTGGCTTCAACACCTCCAGCCTGAACCTGCCCTGGCACAGCTTGAGGCTGTTCCCCCTTGTTCTGTTGCTGGGTGCCTGGGAGCAGAGTCCAACCCCAACTGGCTACAACCTCCCTTCAGGTAGTTGTAAGGCAGCAATGAGGTCCTTCCTGTGCTGAGAGCTCCACATCTGGCCCCAGCCCTGCAGGTGAGGTCTCCCCAGAGCAGAGCAGAGGGGCAGGATCCCCTCTCTCCATCTCTGCCCACACTGCTTTGGATGCAGCCCAGGCTGCCCTTGGCCTTCTGTGCTGCCACTGCCCATGGTTGGCTCCTGCCCAGCTCCTCCCCCAACCAGCACCCCCAAGCCCTTCTCTGCAGGGCTACTCTCAACCTCATCCTGCCCTATCCTGGGTTAACACCAGATGTTGTCCCAGCCCAGGTGAGAGATGCTGAGGGCTGTCAGCTCCCCCTGAGCACAAAGCATCTCCTTTTCTCCTGGCACTTACTTCAACTTCCAACCTAAACCATTCTATGATCTCGAATTCCCATCCAGCTCTGCCTTGCTGAGCTCTTTTTTCTTCCCCTCCTTTTTTTTTTTTCCCTCTATCTAAGCAATTATTCACAAATTAGATTTCTTGAGAGCCAAACTATCAGAGGAGGCTCCCTCCCTTCTCTTCAACCAGCGTGCAGGAGAGCTAATTATATTTCATTTTGGGGCTGTGAAAAAAAAAACCCAACTACAAACAACCTCCTAAATAATGACAACCATTAGCCAACATTAGGGCCTGCCACTTATCATCCCTGCCAACTGCTGATAACACTTTATGGCTGCTTAGAGAGGCTGATTAAAGCTCGTGGTGGATTTAGTGAGGGTGAAAGATTAACAAAAAGGTATTTATGGGAGAGACACTAAAAACATCTCTAAGTTCTGGGTAAACACTCAGCAAAGCCCCCCCCAGGCCTCCTGACATTTATAGGTGTTGCTCAAGAGGTGGGTTCGGTGTCTGCAGGGGGAAGCTGATAACCAGGTCCTGCCTGCTGGCAGCGGGAGAAGAGGGAGAGGGGAAGGCAGAGGAGAAGCTCAGCGCTGTGTGCCTCGGGCAGGAGGGAGGGGGGAAGGATGGAAGGGAGGAAGGGAAGAAGGGAGGGAAGGAGGGAGGGAGGGAGGGAGGGAGGAAGGAAGGGAGGGAAGAGAGGAAAGAATGAAGAGAGGGAGGGAGGGAGGGAGGGAGGGAGGGAGGGAAGGAAGGAAGGAAGGAAGGAAGGAAGGAAGGAAGGAAGGAAGGAAGGAAGGAAGGAAGGAAGGAAGGAAGGAAGGAAGGAAGGAAGGAAGGAAGGAAGGAAGGAAGGAAGGAAGGGAGGGAGGGAAGAGAGGAAAGAATGAAGAGAGGGAGGGAGGAAAGGAAGGAAGGGCGGGAGGGAGGGAGGGAGGGAGGGAGGGAGGGAGGGAGGGAGGGAGGGAAGAGAGGAAAGAATGAAGAGAGGGAGGGAGGAAAGGAAGGAAGGGAGGAAGGGAGGAAGGGAGGGAGGGAGGGAGGGAGGGAGGGAGGGAGGGAGGGAGGGAGGAAGGGAGGAAGGGAGGAAGGGAGGAAGGGAGGAAGGGAGGAAGGGAGGAAGGGAGGGAGGAAGGGAGGAAGGGAGGAAGGGAGGAAGGGAGGAAGGGAGGAAGGGAGGAAGGGAGGAAGGGAGGAAGGGAGGAAGGGAGGAAGGGAGGAAGGGAGGAAGGGAGGAAGGGAGGAAGGGAGGAAGGGAGGAAGGGAGGAAGGGAGGAAGGGAGGAAGGGAGGAAGGGAGGAAGGGAGGAAGGGAGGAAGGGAGGAAGGGAGGAAGGAAGGAAGGAAGGAAGGAAGGAAGGAAGGAAGGAAGGAAGGAAGGAAGGAAGGAAGGAAGGAAGGAAGGAAGGAAGGGAGGAAGGGAGGAAAGAATGAAGGGAGGGAGGGCAGGAGGGAGGGAGGGAGGGAGGGAGGGAGGGAGGGAGGGAGGGAGGGAGGGAGGGAAGAAGGGAGGGAGGGAGGGAGGGAGGGAGGAAAGAAGGGAGGGAGGGAGGGAGGGAGGGAGGGAGGGAGGGAGGGAGGGAGGGAGGGAGGGAAGAGAGGAAGGGAAGAGAGGAAGAGAGGAAAGAATGAAGGGAAGGAGGGAGGAAAGGAGGGAGGGAGGGAAGTGCTCATCCAAAATAGACCATCTGGGACCTCTGAGGAGAATTCTGAGGTCATGGAGACACAGGACCATGGAACAATAGAATCATGGAATCATAGAATCATGGAATCAGAGAGTCCTGGAATCATGGAACCACAGAATCATAGAATCATGGAATCAGAGAGTCCTGGAATCATGGAACCACAGAATCATAGAATCATGGAATCAGAGAGTCCTGGAATCATGGAACCACAGAATCATAGAATCATGGAATCAGAGAGTCCTGGAATCATGGAACCACAGAATCATAGAATCATAGAATTATGGAGTCAGAGATTCATGGAATAGTAAAATCATAGAGTCATGGAATCATGAACTAGTAAAATCACAGAGCCATGGAATTGTGGACTTATTCAATCATGGAATAATTGAATCACAGAATGATTAAATCATAGAATTATTGACTCAAATGATGGAATCATGGAGTTACTGAATCACAGACTCATGGAGTCACAGAATCAGAGTCATGGAATCATGGAATGGTAGAGTCACAGAATGGTAGAAGTTGGAAGGGACCTCTGGAGATGTCCAAGTCCAACCCCCCCGTGCCAAAGCAGAGTCACCTAGAGAAGGTCACACAGGAACACATCTGGGTGGGTTGGGAACCTCCACTCTGCTCTGCCCTGCTGGGGCCTCACCTGGAGTGCTGTGTTCAGTGCTGCCCCCCACGGTTGCAGAAGGACAACCAGAGAAGGAGATTCCACAACCTCTCTGGGCAGCCTGTGCCAGTGCTCTGGGACCCTTACAGTCAATAAGTTCCCCCTCGTGTTGAGCTGAAACCTCCTGTGCTGCAGCTTCCATCCATTGATCGTTGTCCTATCCCAGGGAGCAGTGAGCAGAGCCTGCCATGGGCAGGGACACCTCCCACCAGAGCAGGTTGCAAGTTGAAGAACTTCTTCCTAACATCCAAGCTCAATCTACCTATTTCTAGCTTGGTTCCATCCCCCCAAGTCCTATCACTACCTGAACGCAGTAGCTCTAAGATCAAGTCCATCTATCAACCCAGCACCACCATGCCCAGTAAAAGATGCCCCAGAAGGCCAGGTCTATGCATTTGGAACACCTCCAGGGGTGAGTCCACCACCTGCCTTGGCAACCTGTTCTGCTTTATCCCAAGGGAGAGCCCAGGGTGGCTCAGAACAAGCAGCATCTCAGGCTCACATCCCAAAGGATCATGCTGCAAAAGAAAGGAAAAGGCAGAGAATTCATCTCCAGAAGGCAAAAGGCAGGGAATTCATCTCAAATGTCTTAGCTGCTGAGAGGCCTGGAGCATCTTGTGAAGAGGAGAGGCTGAGAGCCCTGAGGCTGCTGAGCCCAGAGAAGAGCAGCCCCAGAGGGGACCTGAGCAATGCTGATCATCAGCTGAAGGGTGCAGAGGTCAAGAGGATGGGGCTGGGCTTCTGACACTGGTGTCCTGTGGCAGGACAAGAAGCAATGGACACAAACTGGCACCCAGGAGGTTGCACCTCAACATCAGGAGAAGCTTCTTTGGTGTGAAGGTGCTGGAGGCCTGGAGCAGGCTGCCCAGATAGGTTGTGGAGGACTTTCAGGACCCACCTGGATGTGTTCCTGTGTGCCCTGCTCAGGGTAGCCCTGCTCTGGCTGATCTCCAGAGGTCCCTTCTCAACCCCAGCACCCTGTGATTCCATAACACAGGAGCCCAAAAGCATCTTGCTGCAGAGTGACTTTTTTTTTTTTCCTCCTTCATTCTTTCTTACCTAAGAAACTAATTAAGCCTGGGGAGGGGAAAAAAAAAAACAAACAACAAAAGCAAACAAAACCCAAAACCCCAAACAGACATTTCCAAGCTATATAAAGAGACAGGAGAAAAGCAACAAATGTAAACAAAAACGTCTCACGTTGCTGTGCTGATGGAGTGAGTCAGACAGAAACACAACAGCTTTACCTGAGAGAGTTGGGAAACAAAGCCCCAAGTGTTTGGCAACAGGAGCAGGAGGGAGAGGAAACCATCTCCAAGAGAAGCTGAGCAGAGCTCTCCAGCTCCTACAGGTGAGGCTCAGGTCCCCTCCCCAGCCAGCTGCACCACGGCCAGCAAACCAGAGCAGTCCGCAGATGCTAAGTCCTGAGCATCCTCACGCTCCACAGGGCACAGCCTACCTCTGTCCCACCTGCTGGGCACCACTGATGCTCCCAGGCTCGGTGCTGAGCACCACTGCTGCTCCCCCACTAGGCTCGGCGCTGGGCACCACTGCTGCTCCCCAGGCTTTGAGTCAGGTTTGGGACCCTCACTGCAAGGAGGACACTGAGGGGCTGGAGCAGGTCCAGATAAGGGCAGCATAGAGGTGGGGAAGGGTCTGGAGAGCAGGGCTGGGGAGGAGCAGCTGAGGGAGCTGGGGGGGGGGTGTGGTGTGGAGCAGAGGAGGCTGAGGGCAGAGCTCATTGCTCTCTGCAGCTCCCTGAGAGGAGGATGCAGTGAGGGGGGGTTGAGCTCTCCTCCCCAGGCTCAGGTGATAGAAGGAGAGGAAATGGCCTAAAATTTCCCTAGGGGAGGGTTAGGTGAGGAGAGCAGGAAAATTATGTTTGGTGTAGGAGTGGTGAGGGACTGGCACAGGCTGCCCAGGGAGGTGGTGGAGTCTCCATGCCTGGAGGTGTTTCAGAGCCACAGAGATGTGGTGCTGAGGGCCATGAGTAATACATGGAAAGAGTTCAGAATACTTTGAGATGGGGAAAATGAGGGGAAAATAATCAGGAAAAGAAGTCTTTGGTGCCAGAGTGGTCAGGGACTGGCACAGGCTGCCCAGGGAGGTGGTGCAAACCCCATGCCTGGAGAAACACAGAATGGTTTTGGTCAGAAAAGCCCTTTCAGCTCACCCAGCCCAACCATACTCTACCTCTGCCCAGCCAGGGACTCACCCATGGCCCTCAGCACCACCTCTCAGCAGCTCTGAAGCCCCTCCAGGGATGGGCATTCAGCCACCTCCCTGGGCAGCCTGTGCCAGGCTTGGAGAACCCTTCCAGTCAACAAGTGTCTTCTCATCTCCATCCAGTTCTGCCCTGGATTTATTAACACAAACTGCCAAGAGGGCAAAGAGCCCCAAGAGAATCCAAAGCTGAGTGCAACCTCAACATCTCCAGGCCATGGCAGGAGGAATGCCCAGCACAGGCAGCCAGGCTGCTGCCCTGCCTCTCAGAGAGCCTGAGAACTCCTCTCCAGCAGCAGCTGAAGGAGGGGCAGGAGCAGCAGAAAAGTCAGCTCTGCTGTGGGCACCAGCAGCAGCTCAGCCCCGGCACAGCCCCCGGCAGTCCCCGGGAGCGCAGCCTGCAGCTGAGTCACTCTGCTGGGGCTGCCCCCGCAGCCAGGGACCTTTGGGTTCCTCACCTCAAGAGTCATGACTCAGAGGTTCAGCAGCGCTGGGTACAAACCACAGTGACTGGAAGTGACACAGAGGAGCTCCCCCGGGCAGCAGCTCCTCTGTGACACCTGCTCCCTCCGCAAGCTGCTGCAGAAAGGTCCCCAACTGAGCGAGCTGTGCAGCTCTGACTGCAGCCACCCAACCTTTGCCTGCTCGCAGCACTTGGGTGAGGCAACATCACCCACAGGATCCTTCTGGCTGGAAAAGCCCTTTGAGATCAGGGGCTCCAACCATCAGCCAATTGTACCAAGGCTGGGGCTAAACCATGGCCCTCTGCACCGCAGCTCTGCCTCTCTGAACCAGCTCCACGGTGCAGTGTGCCACAGAGAATCACAGAACCAGTCAGGTTGGAAGAGACCACAAAGATCAGCCAGTTCCAACCCCCCCCTGCCATGCCCAGGAACACCTCACACTACAGCAGGATGTCCACAGCCTCAGCCAGCCTGGCCTTAAACACCTCCAGGGAAGAGGCTTCCATCACCTCCCTGGGCAGCCTGTGCCAGTGCCTGGGGTCCCTTGCTGGGAAGAGATTTTTCCTCATATCCAACCTGAACCTCCCCTGGGGCAACTTGAGGCCATTTCCTCTTGTCATAGAACCAGGGCTGGAAGGGACCACAAGAATCAGCCAGTTCCAACCCCCCTGCCATGCCCAGGGACACCTCACACTAGAGCAGGCTGCCCACAGCCTCAGCCAGCCTGGCCTTAAACACCTCCAGGGATGAGGCTTCCACCACCTCCCTGGGCAACCCCTTCCAGGCTCTCACCAGCCTCATGCTCAACAACTTCTTCCTCACATCCAGGCTGAATCTCCCCATTTCTAGCTTGGTTCCATTACCCCCACTCTTATCCCTACCTGACAGCCTAACAGGTCCCTCAGCATCTCTTCTCACTTCCCAGCAGACAAATCTGACACTCAGCACCATAAGGGACCAGGGAATCACAGAAGGGTTTGGGTTGGAAGAGACCTTAGAGATCATCTGCTCTGACCTCCCCATCATGGGCAGGGACACCTGCACCCAGCTTGCTCAAGGCCTCATCCAGCCTGGCCTTCAATATTTCCAATGAAGGAGCAGCCACAGCCTCCCTGGGAAACCTGTTCCAGGGTTTCACCACATCACAGAGTGTCAGGGGCTGGAAGGGACCTCCAAAGCTCATCCAGTCCAACCCCCTGCCAGAGCAGCATCTCCTAGACCAGAGCACACAGCAACACATCCAGGCAGGTTTGAACATCTCCAGAGAGGGAGACTCCACAACCCCCCTGGGCAGCCTATTCCAGGGTTCTGGCACCCTCACAGGGGAAAATTCCTCCTCATCTTTCCATGGAACTTCCCATGGCTCAGCTTCCACCCAGTGCCCCTTGGCCTGTCCCTGGGCATCACCCAGCAGAGCCTGGCTCCAGCCTCCTGCCACTCACCTGCACATCCTGAGACCCATTGCTGAGGTCACCTCTCAGGCTCCTCCTGTCCCAGCAGCACAGCCCCAGCTCCCTCAGGCTCTCCTCCTAACAGAGCTGTTCCATTCCCTTCAGCACCTTTGTGGCTCTGTGCTGGACTCTCTCCAGCAGTTCTGTGTCCCTCTTGAACTGGGGGGCCCAGAACTGGACACAGTCCTCCAGCTGTGGCCTCAGCAGGGCAGAGTAGAGAGACAGGAGAACCTCTCTGGACCTGCTACCCACAGCCCTTCTAATCCCCCCCAGACTGGCTCTGCCCCTCCTGGCCACCAGAGCTCATTGCTGGCTCATGCTCACCCTCCCATCCACCAGGACCCCCAGGTCCTTTTCCCCTCATGGGGAAGGATTTCTTCCTCATCTGTAACCTCAGTCTTCTCCTTAGTAACAAGTGATGGAAGGGGATACAGCCCCAAGTGCCAGGGGAGGCTTAGGCTGGACATTAGGGAAAATGTCTTTGCTGCATGAGTGCTGAGGGACTGGCACAGGCTGCCCAGAGAGGTGGTAGAGTCCCCACCCCTGGGTTTTTTTCTAGAACAGATAGAACAGAATCATCAAATGGTTTTGGTTGGAGAAGACCTTTAGGGTGACCAAGTCCATCCATTCCATGACTCTGGCAAGCCTGGTGCTAAACCATATCCCTCAGCACCACATCTCTCTGACCTCCAGGGATGGAGACTCAACCACCTTCTTCCAGCTCAAAGCCATGTGGAGCTCTGCCTAACCAAAGACCTTCAGACCAAAGGAGATCTCAGGTCAGACTCCTCACACCTGTGAAAGGAACTCTGACCTAAAGAAGTGCTTCTAAGGACCACAGAACTATTTAGGAGGCCAAGCATCAAGGAGCTCACCAATGCATAGGGCTCAGGTTGGGAGGGACCTCAGAGCTCATCTACTCCAACCTCCTGCCATGGGCAGGGACATCTCTCAGCTACATTTGGCTGCTCAAGGCCTCATCCAGCCTGGCCCTGAACAATCCCAGGAAAACCACAGCAACTGCAGGTGACCTTTGGTGGTGCTCAATCATTTAGGGATCACATAAGAGTGAACTCTTCCACTGGACTTCCCTGGCCATGGGGAAATTCATCTGTGCTGTGGAACTCTTTGGCACCAGTTTTGTCATCAAGCAGCACTGAGCCAAGGAAGACAAAGACTGATGGCATCTTAGAGGCTGGAGCAGCTCTGCTGTGAGCACAGCCTGAGGGAGCTGGGGGGGGTGCTGCCTGCAGAGGAGAAGACTCCAGGGGGACCTCAGAGCTGCCTGCCAGTGCCTGAAGGGATCCTGCAGGAAAGCTGCAGAGGGATTTCTGCCAAGAAGGTCTGGAGATAGGCCAAGGGGGAAGTGGCTGTGGCTGTCATTGTGACACTGGGAGCAGCTGGGCACTACCACTACCTGAAGGGAAGTTGTAGCCAGCTGGGGTTGGGCTCTGCTGCCAGGCAACCAGCAACAGAACAAGGGGACACAGCCTCAAGCTGTGCCAGGGCAGGTTCAGGCTGGATGTTAGGAGGAAGCTCTTGCCAGAGAGAGTGATTTGCATCGGAATGGGCTGCCCAGGGAGGTGATGGAGTGCCCATGCCTGGAGGTGTTGAAGCCAAGCCTGGCTGGGGCACTTAGTGCCATGGTCTGGTTGCTTGTCTAGGGCTGGGTGCTAGGTTGGGCTGGATGAGCTTGGAGGTCTCTCTCAACCTGCTTGATTCTATGATTCTATGAATGGTTTGGAGCTGAGGCAGAGCAGGGTTTTATACTGGAGCTGAGAAAGAAATTCTTCAGTACCAGGGTGGTAAGAGCCTGGCACAGGCTGCCCAGGGAGGCTGTGGCTGCCTCCTGCCTGGGGGTGTTGCAGGCCAGACTAGATGAGGCCTTGAGCAGCTGAGTCTAGCGGAGAGGTGTCCCTGGGCATGGTGGAGAGGTTGGAGATGACCTCTGAGGTCTCTTATCATAGAACAGTCTAGGTTGGAAGGGACCTCAAAGATTATTCAGCTCCAGCCTCCCACTGTAGGCAGGGACACCTCCCACTAGAGTAGATGGCTCAAAGCCTTCCACCTTGAGCCATTCCAGGAGTCACAGAACCACAGGATCCTAGAATCCATCCATGACTTTACTGACAATACCCTCACAGCTCCCCTAGACTGCCTCAGCTCTGCTCTAACCCCCAGCAGGCAGCCGCTGACGCCGGCGGGGGGACATCACCACCCCCCAAAGGCTCGCCCATTGAAACGACCCTCCAGAAATAAACTGCACACTGAGCTGCCCTCCAACCAGAAAACAAAACAACAAGAAAAAAAAACCCACCCCAAGCAGAGAAAGCTGAAATTGCACTAATTGTGCCTTTCAGTCTGCTGCCATCTCCCAGCTCCGAGAGCTCGGCGGTGGCGCGGGGACGCCACGCGCGCGCGGCACGCACGTTTGTCAACTTCATTAACCTCCCAAATTAGGCACTGAGAGGGGCTAATGGCAGCCAACCACATCATTAGGAGCCTCCAAGCAATTTCATGGATATTATGTAGCAGGGGAAATATTCAGCTCTCTTGTCCTTACAGCTGGGAGCAAAGCAAAACAGAAGTGTTCCGCTCGGCAAATATCCCATTAGGGATCTGCAAATGCTGCACAGCAGCATCTGGGTAGCAGGGGGCTGGAGGCAGAGAATCACAGTCTCAGAGAGCTGGTTTGGTTGCTCCTGCACCTATCTCAAACCCAGTCACACACTGGCAACAACAGGATCTAACTGCTCCTCCCTTCAGCCTCCCCAGCAGAGCTGCCAGAGCTTTAATTCCTGCTGTAATTGGTCACTGGCTCTGCACTGTCAGAAGACAGAGTTCCCATTGACTGCAGTGAATTCACACAAGGGGAATCAGCCATGGGATCATTTTGGTTGGAAAAGGCTTCTGAGGTCATCCAGTCCAACACCAACCCAGCATCGCCATGGCCACATGGGTCTGGAACACCCCCAGGCATGGAGACTCCACCACCTCCTTGGGCAGCCTGTTCCAATGCCTGCAAAAGGCCTCTGAGAGCAGCCAGTCCAACACCAACCCAGCACCACCATGGCCACATGGGTCTGGAACATCTCCAGGCATGGAGCCTCCACCACCTCCTTGGGCAGCCTGTTCCAATGCCTGCAAAAGGCCTCTGAGAGCAGCCAGTCCAACACCAACCCAGCACCACCATGGCCACACTGATCTGGAACACCTCCAGGCATGGGGACTCCACCACCTCCTTGGGCAGCCTGTTCCAGTGCCTGCAAAAGGCTTCTGAGATCATCCAATCCAAAACCAACCCTCTCAGGGAGCTGCAGACAGCAGTGAGCTCTGCCCTCAGCCTCCTCTGCTCCACACCAATCCCCAACCAGCTCCCTCAGCTGCTCCTCTCCAGCCCTGCTCTCCAGACCCTGCCCTACCTTTGGTGCCCTTCTCTGGACCTGCTCCAGCCCCTCAATGTCCTTCTAGGAGTCAGGGTCCCAAACCTGACCCCAGCATTCAAGCTGTGCCCTCATCAATGTTGACTTCAATGGGACAATCCCTGCCCTGTTTCTGCTGCCCACACCAGTGCTGACCCAGGTCAGGCTGCTGGTGCCCTTCTTGCCCACCTGGGCACCCCCTGGCTCATCTCCAGCTGCTGTCCCCCTGCAACTCTAGGGCTTTCTCTGCTGGGCAGCTTCCATCCACTCTGCCTCAGCCTGGAGCCTTCATGGGGTTGGTGTGAACACAGGCACAACCTGCAGGAGCTCTCTGGCGTCGCCACCCTCTCTCCAGGCCAGGCAGATATGCACTGACACATCTCAGGTTGAAGCTTTTGCTCCCACTCTCCAGTGATGCCTTCTGCAGGTGGCAGCATGGGGAGCAGTGTCTGCAGCAGCCCTAACCCTCCTCACCCTTCCCAACCCACTTGGCCACATCACATCTGCTGGTAGTTGAGCTTCTCCATGCATGGGAAATCCTCTGGAGGGTTCAACCTTGGAACAGCTTCTCGTGATCCAGAATCCCTTTGGGTTGCTTGGCTCGCTCCTCCTGCTCACTGCCAAGGGCAGCAGGGAAGGAGAAGGGGAAGGAGAAAGAAAGAAAGAAAAATAAATAGAAAAAAAAAAGGGGAAAGGAAGAGGAAAAGAGAAGAACAGAGAAGAACAGAAAAGATCAGAAAAGAACAGAAAAGAGGAGAGGGGAGAGGGTAAGGCAGGAAGGTGAGAAGGGAGAGAAAAAAGAAAAGAAAAGAAAAGAAAAGAAAAGAAAAGAAAAGAAAAGAAAAGAAAAGAAAAGAAAAGAAAAGAAAAGAAAAGAAAAGAAAAGAAAAGAAAAGAAAAGAAAAGAAAAGAAAAGAAAAGAAAAGAAAAGAAAAGAAAAGAAAAGAAAAGAAAAGAAAAGAAAAGAAAAGAAAAGAAAAGAAAAGAAAAGAAAAGAAAAGAAAAGAAAAGAAAAGAAAAGAAAAGAAAAGAAAAGAAAAGAAAAGAAAAGAAAAGAAAAGAAAAGAAAAGAAAAGAAAAGAAAAGAAAAGAAAAGAAAAGAAAAGAAAAGAAAAGAAAAGAAAAGAAAAAAGAAAAGAAAAGAAAAGAAAAGAAAAGAAAAGAAAAGAAAAGAAAAGAAAAGAAAAGAAAAGAAAAGAAAAGAAAAGAAAAGAAACGAAAAGAAAAGAAAAGAAAAGAAAAGAAAAGAAAAGAAAAGAAAAGAAAAGAAAAGAAAAGAAAAGAAAAGAGAGAAGAGAAAAAAGAAAAGAAAAGAAAAGAAAAGAAAAGAAAATAAAAGAAAAGAAAAGAAAAGAAAAGAAAAGAAAAGAAAAGAAAAGAAAAGAAAAGAAAAGAAAAGAAAAGAAAAGAGGAAAAGAAAAGAGAAGAGGAAAAGAAAAGAGAAGAGAAGAGAAGAGAAGAGAAGAGAAGAGAAGAGAAGAGAAGAGAAGAGAAGAGAAGAAGAAAAGAGGAGAAGAAAAGAGAAGAAAGAAGAGAAGAGAAGAGAAGAGAAGAGAAGAGAAGAGAAGAGAAGAGAAGAGAAGAGAAGAGAAGAGAAAAGAAAAGAAAAGAAAAGAAAAGAAAAGAAAAGAAAAGAAAAGAAAAGAAAAGAAAAGAAAAGAAAAGAAAAGAAAAGAAAAGAAAAGAGGAGCAAGGAGAAAAAGAGGAGCAAGGAGAAAAAGGGAGAGAAAAAGGGAGAGAAAAAGGGAGAGAAAAAGGGAGAGAAAAAGGGAGAGAAAAAGGGAGAGAAAAAGGGAGAGAAAAAGGGAGAGAAAAAGGGAGAGAAAAAGGGAGAGAAAAAGGGAGAGAAAAAGGGAGAGAAAAAGGGAGAGAAAAAGGAGGAAAATAAAAAGGAAAAAGAGAAAAAAAGAAGGAAAAAAGGTCCCAAAAAAAGACAAATAAAAAAGAGAAAGGGCCAAGAGCAGGAGGGGGAGGCAGCAGTTCCAGCTGGCCAGAAGTGGCAGCAAGTGTCAGGAAGCAGAGGCTGTGGGTGGGTGGTGTGAGGAGGTTCCCTGGCTGCTGCCAGCAGCGCTGCTATGAAGCCAGCAGCTGTGCGCCCAGCGCAGGTGTGCAGCACACAAGAGCCATTCAGCCCTGCCCACGCCAGCTGCCCAGGGCTGCAGACCACAGCTGACCACAACAGCACCAGGGATGGGACTGCTGGCACTGACATGTCCCCCAGCAGTGCCAAGAGCAGATGGCACATGGACACACACGCAGAGGTTCTGCTGGCGGCTGAAGGGCAAAGAGGTGAGGAAGGTGTAGAGAAGAAGGCTAATGAGGAGCAGGGCAGGGTCTGTGCCCCTGTGCTCAGCACTGGGGAGGGCACACCTGGAGTCCTGGGGTCAGTTTTGGGGCTCTTACTCCGAGAAGGACATTGAGGGGCTGGAACAGGTCCAGAGGAGGCCAGAAAGATGATGGCAGGGCTGGAGCAGCTCTGCTGTGAGCACAGCCTGAGGGAGCTGGGGGTGTGCAGCCTGCAGAGGAGAAGGCTCCAGGGGTACTTCAGAGCTGCCTGCCAGTGCCTGAAGGGATCCCTAAGGAAGGCTGCAGAGTGACTTGTGCTGAGGGGGGCTGAGACAGGCCAAGGGGGAATGGTTTGGAGCTGAGGCAGAGCAGGGCTAGAGTGGAGCTGAGCGAGAAGTTCTTCAGTACCAGAGTGAGGAGACTCTGGCATAGGCTGCCCAGGGAGGCTGTGGCTGCCTCCTGCCTGGGGGTGTTGCAGACCAGGCTGGCTGAGGCCTTGAGCAGCTGAGTCCAGCTGAGAGGTGTCCCTGGGCATGGTGGGGAGGTTGGGGCAGCTCTGAGGTCCCTTCCAGCCTGAGCCATCCCCAGGATTCCACAATCAGATCCCACAGAGAACAAGTCCCAGATTCTCTACTCACTGCTCACTGAGCCCTTACACCACTTTACCTGCTCCTTGCCCTGAACCACCTGCTGAAACTCTCCATGGAATCCCCCAGCCTCCAACCCTCACTCAGAGATCCCCCAGCCTCTAACCCTCACCCAGAGACCCCCAGGCCTCCAACCTCCCTACTCCAGCAGGGTCACCTAGCTCAAGCTGCAACAAAATGAGTCCAGATGGGTTTGGAAAGTCCCCAGAGGAGACTCCAGAGCCTCCCTGGGCATCCTGCTCCAGGCGTCCTGCAGCCTCACACCAAAGAAGTTTCTCCTCAAGTTCAAGTGAAACCTCCTGGGTTCCCGTTTGTGCCCAACTCAGTTCTGCTTTCAACCCAGAGCAGAAGTCATCGAGACCAACAGGGCTGCTGTGCCACCCTGTGAAGCTGGCCAGCAAGAAACTCTTTGACCCTAGAACAACAGAACAGTTTAGGTTGGAAGGGACCTCAAAGCCCAGCCAGTTCCAACCCCCTGCCATAGGCAGGGACACCTCCCACTAGAGCAGGTTGCTCGACCTCATCCAGCCTGGTCCTGAGCTCCCCCACAACCTCCCTGGGCAACCTGTGCCAGTGTCTCACCACCCTCACTCTCTGTACTCCACAACCTCCCTGGGCAACCTGTGCCAGTGTCTCACCACCCTCACTCTCTGTGCTCCACAACCTCCCTGGGCAACCTGTGCCAGTGTCTCACCACCCTCACTCTCTGTGCTCCACAACCTCCCTGGGCAACCTGTGCCAGTCTTTTACCACCCTCACTTCTTCCTAACATCCACTTTCAGTCTCCTCTCTGCCACTTCAAACCCATTCCTCATCCTCCTCTCATGACAAGACCTTGTCAATAGTCCCTCCCCAGCCCTCCTGCAGCCCCCTTCACATCCTGCAAGGCCACTCCAAGGGCTCCTGAAAGCCTTCTCCTCTACAGGCTGCACAGCCCCAACTCTTGTAGCCTGTCCCTGCCCACTACAGGGGAGTTGGAGCTGGATGATCCCTTCCAACCCTGACTGATTCTAGGATTCTATGTCCTCATAGCAGAGCTGCTGCAGCCCTCTGTGCATCTTAGTGGCCTTCACATTCTCCAAGCACCCTTTTGCTTGTGCCAAGTGAAGCAGCCCAGTTCCTCTCTGGCCTGAGAGCCAAGTTTCAAGCTCCTTAACCCAAGCCCTCTTTCCCAGCTGCTGCAGGACCTCAACCAGAAGCCAGAAGTGCACAAAGGAAGAAGCCAAAGGCAGCTCCAGTGAGCGGCGGCGGCGCTGACCTAGATGTCTATCTGGGCAACGCTCCCAGCGTGGCTGCTCCCCTGCTCTCAGCAGCAGGTAGTGGTCAGCCTCCCCCCAAACCACGCTGCAGAGAACAGCACAGAGCTGCCTCCCTGCCTGCCCACGATGGCCACTATCTGGGCTAAGCTCAACATCCTCTCACCACCTGCAAAGCTCGGGAGAAACCTTTGTTTATCGCCTCCTTATCGCTGCCGTCTGCTCAGACGGCCCCAGCTGAGGTCCTGAGATCAACCAAGATCAGCAACTTGCTTTGCCTCTTTTTGAATGCTGCTTGAAAAAATATGATCAGAATCTGCTGCTTCTCACCATTCAGAGCCTTGCAACGGAAACAGAGCCTGCAGGACCTCCCCCAGGCAGCAAGCAGAGGCAGCGGGACCTGTGCTGCTCAGCAGGCACAGCTCTGCACAGGCACCATGGTCTGAGGGGTTGAGGTTACCCCAGACTCCCTAAGAAGAAATTACAGAGCACAAGCTCATGAGAACATAGAATCACAGTGGGGAGAGACCTCCAAGCTCATGCAGCCCAACCTAGCACCCAGCCCTACCCAACCAACCAGACCATGGCACTAAGTGCCCCAGCCAGGCTTGGCTTCAACACCTCCAGGCATGGGCACTCCACCACCTCCCTGGGCAGCCCATTCCAAGGCCAATCACTCTCTCTGCCAGGAACTTCCTCCTAACATCCAGCCTGAACCTGCCCTGGCACAGCTTCAGGCTGTCCCACCTTGTTCTGTTCCTGGCTGCCTGGCAGCAGAGCCCAACCCCACCTGGCTACAGCCTCCCTGCAGGGAACTGTAGAGAGCAATGAGGTCTGCCCTGAGCCTCCTCTTCTGCAGGCCAAACACCCCCAGCTCCCTCAGCCTCTCCTCACAGGGCTGTGCTCCAGGCCCCTCCCCAGCCTTGCTGCCCTGCTCCAAACACCTTCCAGCACCTCAACAGATCTCTTGAATGGAGGAGCCCAGAACTGGACACAGCACTCAAGGGGTGGCCTGAGCAGTGCTGAGCACAGGGGCACAAGAACCTCCCTGGTCCTGCTGGCCACACTGCTCCTGAGCCAGCCCAGGATGCCATTGGCTCTGCTGCCCACCTGGGCACACTGCTGCCTCAGCTTCAGCTCCTCTCTCCCAGCACCCCCAGCTCCCTCTCTGCCTGCCTGCTCTCAGCCACTCTGGCCCCAGCCTGTAGTGCTGCTTGGGGTTGTTGTGGCCAAAGTGCAGAACCCTGCACTTGGCCTTGTTCAATCTCATCCCAGTGGCCTCTGCCCACCCATCCAGCCAGGCCAGGTCCCTCTGCAGGGCTCTCTTAGCCTCCAACAGCTCCACACCTGCTCCTAGCTTGGTGTCACTGATGCTGGACTCAATCCCCTGCTCCAGATCATCAATACAGATACGGAACATTCAAGGTCTGGCTTCCTGCCGTTATCCCTCCCCAAGTGCAGCCATGTTGCAGGTATTAACTGCTCACAGTTTTGGTCTGCTGCAGCAATCTGAGGAGTACTCAGGCAGAAACAGTGTGAGGATTGGCTGGCAGCTTGCATCTCACTCGTCACAGCTTCCTTAGCAGCGCTTTCCACTCGCCTCAGAACGCTGAAGCAAACCTGGAGCAGAGGCTTGCAGGATTCTCAAGTTCCCTTTTGGGATTTCCCTGTCCCCAGCACACACAGCTCCTCTCCAAAAAGCACCTGGGTCTGGTGGCTTCCAGCAAGATGATCACACAACCAGAGAATTGGATGGCTTAGAAAAGGCCTCTGAGAGCAGCCAGGCCAAACATCAACTCCAGCACCACCATGGCCACCAAGCCATGGCCCTAAGTGCCATGGCCACACAGTGCTGGAACACCTCCAGGCATGGGGTCTGCACCACCTCCCTGGGAAACCTATTCCTATGCCTGCAAAAGGACCGTGTGACCATGACACTTGTGGCCATGGTTTGGTGGCCATGGTGGTGCTGGGTTGGTGGCTGGCTGATGTCAGGGAGCTTTCCCAAGTGACACAGCCCCATGGTTCTGTCATCCTGAGTTGGCTCAGAGGGCAGTGTCTGTGCTGTCCCTGCCTGCTCACAGCTACACTTTGGCTTCCCTGTGGTCAAGCTTTTATTCTTCACTGACATTATCCTGGTTTGTATTGGAGGCTTCAGCCAAGGCTGTGCTGCCTTTGCATTAATATTCTGTTCTCCTCCACATCTCCTTTCTGCTGCAGGGAAGGGTCAGCTGGAAGGTCAGGGGCCAGGGAGGAAGATGCTGGCTCATAGCTTGAATTAATCACAAAATAAGGAAATAGATTTTTAGAGAAGAAAACCAGTTTGAGCCTGGCCTGAATTGGATCAGGCCTAATATCCTCCTGAGGAAGAAATAAAAGGGCTTGAACCTTCTCCCACTGAGAGCAATTACAAACCTGCAGCTGACTGTAATAGCTGTGTGTGAGAGTGGCACAGGAGATGGAAAGGTCTGAGCTAATGGAGGAAGTCTCTGTAATCTCCTGCTAATGTCTCTGAAAGGTGCTCCTGGAAGATGCTGGGCAAGGAGGAGCACTGCACTCTCCTGTGCATGGAAGGAACAAGGTTAAGCCACTCGCTTGCTCCAGCTGGACACAGCTGATCCAGTGAGTCCCTTTTGGATTTGTCATGGATTTTTAAATGGAAACATTCTGAAAGGAAACTCCTGTGGGAGGATGACTGTGAGCTTGGGTGGGATGACTACAGGAGTAGTCAGGTACTGGAAGAGGCTGCTCAGGGAGGTGGTGGAGTCCCCATCCCTGCAGGTGTTCCAGAACCCTGTGGCCATGGCACATAAGGCCAGTGCTGAGTGGTCATGGTGGTGCTGGGTTGGATCTGATGGTGGAACTGTAGAATTGTTTCAGGTGAAAAAGACCTCTAAGGTCATCATAGAATCAGAAAGGTTGGAAGAGACCTCCAAGCTCACTCAGCCCAACCTAGCACCCAGCCCTAGCCAACCAACCAGACCATGGCACTAAGTGCCCCAGCCAGGCTTGGCTTCAACACCTCCAGGCATGGGCACTCCACCACCTCCCTGGGCAGCCCATTCCAATGCCAATCACTCTCTCTGCCAGGAACTTCCTCCTAACATCCAGCCTAGACCTCCCCTGGCACAGCCTCTCTCAGCCTCTCCTCACAGGGCTATGCTCCAGGCCCCTCCCCAGCCTTGCTGCCCTGCTCTCGACACCTTCCAGCACCTCAACAGCTCTCTTCAATTGAGGAGACCACAGCTGGACACAGCACTCAAGGGTGGCCTGAGCAGTGCTGAGCACAGGGGCACAAGAACCTCCCTTGTCCTGCTGGCCACACTGCTCCTGAGCCAGCCCAGGATGCCATTGGCTCTGCTGCCCACCTGGGCACACTGCTGCCTCATGTTCATCCAATCCATGTCTAGGCTGGAGAAGAGCAGACTGAGAGGAGACCTTCTCAATGCTTATCAAGAGCTAAAGGGGGGGATGAGGATGGAGATGGGCTCCTTTCAGTGGTGTCCAGTGACAGGTCAAGGGGCAATGGACACCAAGAAGGTTCCCAGCAAACATCAGGAAAAAACCCTTCGCTCTGAGGGTAGTAGAGCCCTGGAGCAGGCTGCCCAGAGAGGCTGTGGAGTCTCATTTTCTGGAGCTTTTCAAGCCCCAACTGGATGTGCTCCTGTATGCCCTGCCCAGGGTGACCCTGCTTTGGCAAGGGCTTTGGATTGGCTGATGTCCAGAGGTCCCTTCTAGCCCCTGCCATTGTGTGACTCTGTGACCCTTGAAGGGCTCTCTCTGCACCAATCTGGCTGCTGGGGAGGAGGTTGTCCCCAGGGCTCTTCCTCCACACTGCAACAGGGAGCTGCGACCTCTGCAAAACCATGGGAGCAGTGGACATGAACATCAGCAGCAGAACCACAGAACCAGAGAGTTCTTTGACTTGGAAACAGCCTCTGGGATCAGCCAGTCCAACACCAACCCAGCACCACCATGGCCCACAGTTAGCCATGGCCACAGAGGGCTGGAGCACCTCCAGGCATGGGGACTCCACTACCTCCTTGGGTAGCCTCTGCCAGTCCCTGACCACTCTTGCAGCCAACAAATGTTTCCTAACACCCAATCTAAATTCACAGCCATCATCCCACAGATTTTTCCAGCAGTTCTGCTTCGCTGCTGCTGGGAATCTGCTCCACCATCTACAGCTTTTCCCCCCGTGGGAAGTATGGGCACAATAATAGCCCAAGGAATGGCTCACAACTGGATCCCAGCTTTTATAGTCAGTGGGGAGAAGGGCTGGGGAGGGGGAGGGAGAAGATGTTTGCATTTCATTAGAGGTGAAGTTTGCCATTTCCAAGGATTGGGAAGCAAAAATCTCTTCCCTCTTTGGTAGAACTTGGAGGGATGTTTACTTTCTCCTTTTGAAACCTTCCCATCTTGTGTAACAGATGTGCCAGGGCAGGACTTGCTCTCTGCTGAGCTGCTGCTGTGCTGTTTTGTGCTTGGGGTTTGGTTTGTTTTTTACCCCCTGTTCCTTTTGGCCTTTGTTAAAACCTGTGATAACTCCCAAGCTGGCTACAGCTGTTCAAACCAGGCTGCCTCTGTGGAGTGTCACTTGCCCTGCTCCTTCCCACCCCTGTGGGCTTTGCTTTAGCAGGTCAATAAAGGACAATGCAGCCTTGCTGGGGAGGAAAAAGTAAGGTTTGGGCAGTGGGAAAAGAAGTTCAGATGGGAATCAGGAAAAGAATTTGCAGTTTGAATTGCCCAAGCCTACAGAACCCACCCAACCCTGGCTGGGGTGCAGGCATGGTTGGCATCCTGGCAGGACCACCGTGGGAAGTCCTCTGGAGGTGATAAGTGAGGTGGTTGCTTCCCTGCTGCAAGCTTCACATCCTCTCCTTGGAAGGTAAACTGCTCCTAAGGGGGCAGAAGTGCCAGGTGTGTGTGGGAGGCATCACTGGGCCTTGCAGTTCAGCAGTGGGAATCACAGGCTGGGGCCAGAGTGGCTGAGAGCAGGCAGGCAGAAAGGGACCTCTCTGGGGTTGCTGGCAGAGAGGAGCTGAAGCTGAGGCAGCAGTGTGCCCAGGTGGGCAGCAGAGCCAATGGCATCCTGGGCTGGCTCAGGAGCAGTGTGGGCAGCAGGACAAGGGAGGTTCTTGTGCCCCTGTGCTCAGCACTGCTCAGGCCACCCCTTGAGTGCTGCGTCCAGTACTGGGCTCCTCAACTCAAGAGAGCTGTTGAGGTGCTGGAAGGTGTCCAGAGCAGGGCAGCAAGGCTGGGGAGGGGCCTGGAGCACAGCCCTGTGAGGAGAGGCTGAGGGAGCTGGGGGTGTTTGGCCTGCAGAAGAGGAGGCTCAGGGCAGACCTCATTGCTCTCTACAGCTCCCTGTAGGGAGGTTGTAGCCAGGTGGGGTTGGGCTCTGCTCCCAGGCAGCCAGCAACAGAAGAAGGGGACACAGCCTCAAGCTGTGCCAGGGCAGGTTCAGGCTGGGTGTTAGGAGGAAGTTCTTCACAGAGAGAGTGATTGGCATTGGAATGGGCTGCCCAGGGAGGTGGTGGAGTGCCCATGCCTGGAGGTGTTGAAGCCAAGCCTGGCTGGGGCACTTAGTGCCATGGTCTGGTTGGTTGGGTAGGGCTGGGTGCTAGGTTGGGCTGGATGAGCTTGGAGGTCTCTCCCACTTGGTTGATTCTATAAACCACAGAACCATTTCAGTTGGAACAGCTCCTCAGAATCACCAAGCCCAACCCAGAGCCCTACTCCACAAGGTGCCCCCTGAGCCATAGCCCCAAGCACCACACCTAAATGACCTCTAAACACATCCAGTGTTGGTAATGCCACCACCTTCCTGGGCAGTTCATTCCAGTGCCTGACCAGTCTTGCTGGGAAAATGTTTTTCCTAGTGTCCAGTTACTCACAGAACTATGGAACTGTTTCAGCTGGAAAAGCTCTCCAAGGTCACTCAGTCCACCACCAACCCAGCACCACCACAGCCACCAAACCATAGGCCCAAGTGCCACGGCCACACACCTCCAAGGATGGGGACTCCACCACCTTTCTGGGCAGCCTGTGCCAATCCCTGACCTTTCTTACATCACAGATATTTTTCCTCCTCTCCAACCTAACCCTCCCCTGGGTCAATTTGAGGCCATTTCCTCTCCTTCTATCACCTGATATCAAATAGAAGAGCCCAACCCCCCCCACTGCAGCCTCCTTTCAGGGAGCTGCATAGAGCAATGAGGTCTGCCCTCAGCCTCCTCTGCTCCACACCAAACCCCCCCAGCTCTCTCAGCTGTTCCTCCCCAGGCCTGCTCTCCAGACCCTGCCTCACCTTTGGTGCCCTTCTCTGCACCTGCTCCAGCCCCTCAATGCCCATCTTGGACTGAGGGCCCCACAACTGCACCCAGTAATCAAGGTGCAGCCAAGCAGAAGGGCACAACCACATCCCAAGCCCTGCTGGCCACACTCTTCCTGATGCACACCAGGATGCTGGTGCCCTTCTGGGCCACCTGGGCACACTCTGGCTCCTCTTCAGCCAGACAGCAGTCAACAGCTTTTCCACCAAGCAGCTCTCCAGCCACCCTGTCCCCAGCCTCAAGCCTTCAATGGGTTGTAGTGACCAAAGTGTAGGACTTGGCCTTGTTGAACCTCATCCCACAGACCTCATCGCACAGATCCAGCCTGGCCAGGTGTGCGGTGTCCCTGGGCATGGCAGGGGGGTTGGAACTGGATGGTCCTTGTGGTCCCTTCCAACCCTGACTGATTCCATGGTTCTATGGTTCTATGATGCTAAGACTGAAAGATTCCAAGATTGAAAGATTCCAAGATGTGATGATTCAGTGATTCTGTGATTCTATGATTCTAAGATTCTATCAAAGAATCAAGCAGGTTGGACTCCAAGCTCATCCAGCCCAACCTAGCACCCAGCCCTAGCCAAGCAACCAGACCATGGCACTAAGTGCCCCAGCCAGGCTTGGCTTCAGCACCTCCAAGGATGAGGACTCCACCACCTCCAATGCCAATCACTCTCTCTGCCAACAACTTCCTCCTAACATCCAGCCTGAACCTGCCCTGCCACAGCTTGAGGCTGTGTCCCCTTCTTCTGAGGACTCTATGTTTCTGTGATTCTATGATTCTAAGATTCTATGACTCTGTGATTTTATGATTCTGTGATTCTAAGGTTCTGTGATTCTGAGATTCTATGATTCTGTGCTTCTATGACTTCCTCATCAGCAACTCACCTCAAAGTGGCCACTTCAGGTGCAGACCTGCCAGAGAGGCTTTGGGAAAGGCAACAGCTCAGCAGCAACACCACAGCACCAGACCAAGCTTGTGGGAAGGCCTTGGTTGAGCCAAGAAGACTCTGGGAGGCTTCAGCAGACAGCTCCAGCAGGACTGGGAGGGCTGCTCACAGGTTCCTCAGCACAATCGCATCTCTGCGGTGTGAAAACAAAGAGCGCTTAGACTGGAGACACAAAACCTCTAATCCCCAGCAGCTGAGGGAATTTTCCCTCTTTCCTATAACAACCTTCTCACACTATTTTTTTTTTCCCAGAGCTGTCACAATAAGGAAGCAGTTGCAGCAGTGTTGCACTGAGAAGTTTGCTGCTGAGAAGGGTCCAGGTCGGAAGGTGCCAATTAGTTACGTTGAAGGAGTTCCTGCTCCAGCTTCCCTGGGAGGCATCAATTACATCACTACTGCTTTGATAATTACTCACTTGTTTAGCTTAGCTACCTCTCACTGACTGGTTTGTGCCTGTCTCCTGCCTGTCTCACCTTCTGCAGCTCCAGCTTTGGGGGGAATGGAGATTTTAAACGTTGAGATGGAAATAGGTCACAGGATTTGAAACCTGAAGATTAGAAAACTTTTAAGGTATTAAAACTCAAGGTTAAAAATATCACCAGATTTTAAAGCTGCAACTGAAAAAAAAGGATGGTATTTTAAAACTCAGGATCAAAAACATCACAAGATTTTAGAGCTGAAGCAAAAAAAAGCAGATTTTAAGACTCATGATGAACAATATCACCAGATTTTAAAGCTGAAGCAAAAAAAGATGAGATTTTAAAACTCAGGATGAAAAACATCACAGGATTTTAAAGCTGAAGGAAAAAAAGAAAGAGATTTTAAAACCCAGGATGAAAAACATCACAGGATTTTAGAGCTGAAGCAAAAAAATATGAGATTTTAAAACTCAGGATGAAAAATATCACAAGATTTTAAAGTTGAAGCAAAAAAAGATGAGAATTTAAAACCCATGATGAAAAATATCACCGGATTTTAAAGCTGAAGCAAAGAAAAAAGAGATTTTAAAACTCAGGATGAAAAATATCACAGGATTTTAAAGCTGAAGCAAAAAAAGGATGAGATTTCAAGACTCAGGATCAAAAACATCACAAGATCTTAAAACTGAAGCAAAAATTTATGTCATTTTAAAATTCAGGATGAAAAACATCACAGGATTTTAAAGCTGAAGCAAAAAAAGATTGAGATTTTAAAACCCAGGATGAAAAATATCACAGGATTTTAGAGCTGAAGCAAAAAGTGATGAGATTTTAAAACTCAGGATGAAAAACATCACAGGATTTTAAAGCTGAAGCAAAAAATAATGAGGTTTTAAAACTCAGGATGAAAAATATCACAAGAGTTTAAAGCTGAAGGAAAAAAAGAAAGGAGATTTTAAAACCCATGATGAAAAATATCACAAGACTTTAAAGCTGAAGCAAAAAAAGGATGGGATTTTAAAACTCAGGATGAAAAACATCACAAGATCTTAAAGCTGAAGCAAAAAATGATGAGGTTTTAAAACTCAGGATGAAAAATATCACAGGATTTTAAAGCTGAAGTGAAAAAAGGGATGAGATTTTAAAACTCAGGATGAAAAACATCACAAGATCTTAAAGCTGAAGCAAAAAAAGGATGGGATTTTAAAACCCAGGATCAAAAACATCACAAGATTTTAAAGCTGGGGCACAAAAATGATGAGATTTTAAAACCCAGGATGAAAAATATCACAGGATTTTAAAGCTGAAGCAAAAAAGGATGAGATTTTAAAACTAAGGATGAAAAGTATCACAAGATTTTAAAGCTCAATCAAAAAAAAAAAGAGATTTTTAAAGCCAAGAGAAAAAAAAATCCAAGATTTTAACTCTGGAGCTAAACATTTAGAAGATTTGAATACTCAAGAGTAAAATAAATCCCAACAATTTAAATCTCAAGCTGAAACATTGTAAGATTTCAAAACTCGAGATTTAAAAAATCCAAGATTTGAAATCTGAAGCCTAAAAAGGTACAAGATTTTAAAGCTCAAGATTAAAATAAATCCAAGACTTTAAATCTCAAGTTAAAAAATTATAACATTATAAAACTGAAGATAGGAAAAAAACACTGGAATCATAGAATCACAGAATCAACCAGGTTGGAAGAGACCTCCAAGATCATCCACTCCAACCTAACACCCAGCCCTATCCAATCAACCAGACCATGGCACTAAGTGCCTCATCCAGGCTTTTCTTGAACACCTCCAGGGACGGTGTCTCCACCACCTCCCTGGGCAGCCCATTCCAATGCCAATCACTCTCTCTGCCAACAACTTCCTCCTTACATCCAGCCTGAACCTGCCCTGGCACAGCTTGAGCCTGTGCCCCCTTGTTCTATTGCTGGTTGCCTGGGAGAAGAGGCCACCCCCCACCTGGCTACAATGTCCCTTCAGGTAGTTGTAGAGTGCAAGGTGCAGCGAGACACTGGAATGGGGTGTGAGGTGCAGGGAGACACTGGAAGTGGAGTGCAAGGTGCAGGGAGACACTGGAAGTGGAGTGCAAGGTGCAGGGAGACACTGGAAGGGAAGAGCTAGGTGCAGGGAGACACTGGAAGTGGAGTGCAAGGTGCAGGGAGACACTGGAAGGGAAGAGCTAGGTGCAGGGCGACACTGGAAGTGGAGTGCAAGGTGCAGGGAGACACTGGAAGTGGAGTGCAAGGTGCAGGGAGACACTGGAATGGGGTGTGAGGTGCAGGGAGACACTGGAAGGGAAGAGCTAGGTGCAGGGAGACACTGGCAGTGGAGAGTGAGGTGCAGTGAGACACTGGCAGTGAATTGCAGGGAGACACTGGCAGCGAAGAGCCAGCTGCAGGAGCATGGCAGTGCCTCTGGTGTTCAGGCTGACCTCCAGCTGGAGGAGAAAGTCCTCCCTGCTGATCTACACAACGCCTTGGGTTGGAGGGACCCTCAGGGGTCAGCTTGTCCAAGCCCCTGCAGGCAGCAAGGACAGCTACACTGGAGCAGGCTGCCCAGGGACACAGCAAGGCTGGAGCTTGATAGTCTCCAGGAACAGAGCCCCAAGCACAGCCTGTGCCAGTGTCCCACCACCCTCACTCTCACTGTGCAGAGCTTCTCCTGATGTCAAACTTAAACCCCCACTTTCAATCCACTGCCTCTCACCCGATCCCCCCACAGGCCCTTCTCAGCAGTCCCTCCCCAGCCTGCCTGCAGGTCCCCTGCAGATACTGGAATGCAGCTCTCAGGTCTCCCTGGAGCCTTCTCCTCTCCAGGCTGCACAGCCACAACTCTCCCAGCCTGGCCCCACAGCAGAGGTTCTCCAGCCCTCTGAGCACCCTCATGGCCTCCTCTGGACCCTCTCCAGCAGCTCCAGGTCCTTCTTGTGCTGGAGACTACGTATTTGGCCCCAGCCCTGCAGGTGAGGTCTCCCCAGAGCAGAGCAGAGCAGAGCAGAGGGGCAGGATCCCCTCTCTCCAGCCCTGCCCACACTGCTTTGGATGCAGCCCAGGCTGCCCTTGGCCTTCTGTGCTGCCAGTGCCCACTGCTGGCTCCTGCCCAGCTTCTCCCCCTCCAGCACCCCCAAGCCCTTCTCTGCAGGGCTGCTCTCAACCTCCTCACCCCCCAGCCTGGACTGGTACCGAGGACTGCCCTGACCTAGGTGCAGGATCCCTAGACTCTTCTCTTCTGTTCTCCAGGCTGAACCCCCCTAGCTCCCTCAGCCTGTCCTCACAGAGCTGCTCCAGCTTCCTGACCACTTTCTTCTTTGCTTTCCTCCCCAGTACATCCCACCAATATTAATTACTTTAATTAAACTCCTATCTGTATCCCACTTGGCCTGCATCTCAATGAAGGGAGGGGGGGAGTTGTTGTTGGGTTGGGGTTGATTTTTATGGTTGTTGTTGTTGTGTTATTTGTTTTCTTTGCTTGTTCTATGTATTTTTTTTGGGGGGGGGAGGTGGCTTTAATTTATAGCCACACTCTCTAATTAGCAGAGGAAATGGAATGAAACCCACTCCATGTGAAACAACAAACAGCAATTCCAATTAGCAGGAGGGGTGCTGATAAAGAGAATTTACATTTGCAAAGCTGTAAGCCAGAGACTTCTTCTCCCCCCTCCTCCTTATTCAGTTACCTGCTCTTCATTTCATGCTGCCAACATCCTTCTGCACAAGGCAGAGCACTTCTGAATTCCAGCCACGAGTCCTCCCCTAGAGAAGGCAGCACCAAAGTGGGGAAGCAATGAGAGAAGAGACATGAGAAAGTTTCAGTGAGTTCAGAGGGAGCCTTTTCATTTCTCCTACCCACTTGAGAGGAAGCTGGATTGGGATTACAGAATGACAGAGATGAGGATGAAATTCTTTCCTAGGAGGGAGGTGAGACACTGGAACAGCTTGGCCCAGGGATCTCGTGGAGCCTCCAAGCCTGAAAGTGCTGAAGGCCAGGTCAGATGAATCATAGAATCAGTCAGGGTTGGAAGGGACCACAAGGATCAGCCACTTCCAACCCCCCTGCCATGCCCAGGGACACCCTACCCTAGAGCAGGCTGCCCACAGCCTCAGCCAGCCTGGCCTTAAACACCTCCAGCCATGGGGCCTCAACCACCTCCCTGGGCAACCCATTCCAGCCTCTCACCACTCTCCTGCTCAGCAACTTCATCCTCACCTCTGCTCTGAAACTCCTCACCTCCCACCTCCAGCTCTGCCCCATTCCCCCCAGTCCTGTCACTCCCTGAGAGCCTAAAAAGTCCCTCCCCAGCTTTTTTGTAGCCCAGTTCAGATCCTGGAAGGCCACAAGAAGGTGACCTGGGAGCCTCCTCTTCTGCAGACTGCACAGCCCCAACTCCTTCAGTCTGTGCTCACAGCAGCGCTGCTGCAGCCTCTGAGCATCCTCATGGCCCTTCTCTGGACATGCTCCAGCATCTCCACATCCCTCTTGTAATGGGGGCTCCAGAACTGGATGCAGTACTCCAGGTGGGGTCTCAGCAGAGCACAGCAGAGGAGGAGAATCACCTCCCTGGCCCTGCTGGCCACACTTCTCCTGATGCAGCCCAGGCTCTGGTTGGCTTTCTGGGCTGCAATTGCACACTGCTGGCTCATGTTGAGCCTCTTGTCCACCAGATGAGGCTTTGAGCAACCTAGGCTAGTTCAGAGGTGTCCCTTCCCGTGGTGTAGAGGAGCTCTGAGATCTCTTCCAACCTGAGCCATTCCAGGATCCACAGAATCACAGAATGGTCAGGGCTGGAAGGGACCTCAAGGATCACCTAGTCCCATGGGCAGGGACATCTCACAATAGATCTGGTTGCTCAGAGACACATCCAGCCTGGCCTTGAAAAACATTCAGGGATGAGGCTTGCACCACCTCCCCAGGCAACCTGTGCCAGTCTCGTACCACCCTCACTGTGAAGAACTTCTTTTTAACAGCCAATCCACATCTCCCCTCCTCTAACTTGGATCTGTGTCCCCTTGCCTTCCCCAGTGCTTGGAACCCTTTTGCTCATGTTGAGGGCTGGACATGAGGAGGAAGTTGTTGAGCAGGAGAGTGGTGAGAGGCTGGAATGGGTTGCCCAGGGAGGTGGTTGAGTCCCCATGGCTGGAGGTGTTTAAGGCCAGGCTGGCTGAGGCTGTGGGCAGCCTGCTCTAGGGTAGGGTGTCCCTGGGCATGGCAGGGGGGCTGGAACTGGCTGATCCTTGTGGTGCCTTCCAATCCTGACTGATTCTGTGATTGCAGCTAGCAGCAGCAATACAGATGACAGAATCAAAGCAGGTTATGGAGCTGGCTCATGGCCACCTTCTCCCCTATCAGCACCCCCAAGCCCTTTTCTGCAGGCTGCTCTCAATCTCATCCCCCCCAGCCTGGGCTAACATGGAGGATACATTTCCTTCAGCATCAATCTGATGGTTGGTGAGGCTGAAGGAAGCCCTGGAGCAGGCTGCCCAGAGAGGCTGTGGGGTCTCCTTCTCTTGAGACTTTCCAGCTCCATCTGTTTGTGTTCCACCTGGCTCCAGCCTCCTCTCAGGGAGCTGCAGAGAGCAATGAGCTCTGCCCTCAGCCTCCTCTGCTCCACACCAAACTCCCCTCCCATCTCTCTCAGCTGCTTCTCCCCAGTCCTGTTCTCCAGACCCTTCCCCACCTTTGATGCCCTTCTCTGGACCTGCTCCAGCCCCTCAGTGTCCTCCTTGTGGTGAGAAAAAGCAGAGATTCTCCTCAGGCCTGCTTTTGTTGCTAAGCTATCTGCAGAAGCATTTCTTGCTGCCTTTAGCAGCTGAAGCCAGATGGATTTCTGGTTGGGCTTTGACCCTTCTACCATTCTCTCTGTAGACATTCACAGCTTTGTAGTCTTCAAGACTACAAAGTGCTCCTGTGTGCCCTGCCCTGGTGACCCTGCCCTTGCAGGGTGCTTGGACTGGATGATCTCCAGAGGTCCCTCCCAACCCCTACCCATTCTAGAGCACACCATAAGTAAAGAAAGGGTTAACATGAAGAGAAGCAGAAGAAAAATCCTTTGTGAGTCCTCCAAGCCCAGGTGTGCAGCTGAGAGGGACAAGATGAGCCTCACTGACTTCAGCCCCCAGGTTCTGCCAGGTAAGGGTCTGGATGACTTCATTTTACCTTCTACTTTTTAAAACAACAGATACGAGACAAAATGTGAGCCTGGTCCCCAGCAACAGGGGAGCAGAACTTGGCTTGGACAGATTCACTCTGATATGGGTCAAGAACTGGCTGCAGGGCTGGGCCCAGAGAGTGGTGGTGAATGGTGCCACATCCAGCTGGCAGCTGCCACTGGTGCTGTGCTCCAGGGATCAGTGCTTGGCAGTCCTGTTCAATACCTTTAGTGGTGATCTGGAGCAGGAGATTGAGTCCAGCATCAGTGAGTTTGCAGATGACACCAAGCTAGGAGCAGGTGTGGAGCTGGTGGAGGGTAGGAGAGCCCTGCAGAGGGACCTGGCCAGGCTGCATGGGTGGTCAGAAGCCAATGGGATGAGACTGAACAAGGCCAAGTGCAGGGTTCTACACTTTGGCCACAACAACCCCAAGCAGCACTCCAGGCTGGGGCCAGAGTGGCTGAGAGCAGGCAGGCAGAGAGAGCCCTGGGGGTGCTGGCAGAGAGGAGCTGAAGAGGAGGCAGCAGTGTGCCCAGGTGGGCAGCAGAGCCAATGGCATCCTGGGCTGGCTCAGGAGCAGTGTGGGCAGCAGGACAAGGGAGGTTCTTGTGCCCCTGTGCTCAGCACTGCTCAGGCCACCCCTTGAGTGCTGTGTCCAGTTGTGGGCTCCTCAATTGAAGAGAGCAATGAATCATAGAATCAATCAGTTGGAAGAGACCTTCAAGATCACCCAGTCCAACCTAGCACCCAGCCCTATCCAGACCATGTCACTAAGTGCCTCATCCATGAGGTCTGCCCTGAGCCTCCTCTTCTGCAGGCTGCACACACCCAGCTCCCTCAGCCTCTCCTCACAGGGCTGTGCTCCAGGCCCCTCCCCAGCTTCCTCAGTTTGGTTGGAAGAGACCTCAGATCCAACCATCAGCCTAACACCACCACAGCCACTGAACCATGCCCCAAAGTGCCATGGCCACAGGCTTCTGGAACACCTCCAGGGATGGGGACTCCACCACCTCCCTGGACAGCCTTTTGCATTGCTTCACAAGTCCTCTGACCCAACTTAGATCTCCACACTAGGAGCTTCTCTGCCACCACAAGACCAACCTCTCACATTTCCCTCCCATTCCACACAACCAGACCCCTTTTCCCTTTGTAACTAATTATTTTTACAGAGAAGAAGCTGTTCCAAGTGTAACTTCTGAGTGGGGGGACAGAGGCAGAGATGACATTTTGCAGCCTATTTTAAGAGACTCTGAAGAAGTCCTGCAGTTTATAGATGTTCCCTGTTGTTAGGACTGGTTTGAGCTCCTTCCAAGAGGGTCTAATTTTATCACACTTTCTCCCACTTGGAGACAAACCCAAAGTCCACTGCAGGTACCACAAACCCACTTTTGGGGGAGGTCTGGGTAAGGGAGGAAGCTCCTCTGCTACAAAGACAGCTTAAGGGACTTCAGGTTGCTCTGCCTGGAGAAGAAAAGGCTTCAGGGAGACCTCAGAGCAGCCTGCCAAGATTTGAAGGGGCTGCAGGAGAGCTGGAGAAGGACTTTTAACAAGGTCTGGGAGTGACAGGACGAGGGACAATGGCTTTGAGCTGCAAGCAGCTGGATTGAGATCAGCCATTAGAAGAAATCCTTCCCCAGGAAGGTGGAGAGGCACTGGGACAGGTTGCCCAGAGAAGTTGATACTATGATACTATGATACTATGATGATGAAGTTGTGGAGGCTCCAAACCTGGAAGTGATGAAAGCCAGGCTGGAGGAGGCAGTGGGAAGTGTTCTAATGGGAGGTGTTCCTGCTTATGGTGGGTGTTGGAACTGGATGAGCTTTGAGTTCCCTTCCAACCTAAACCATTCTATGATTCTATAGATGGGACCCTAAGCAACCTGGGCTGGGGGGAGGTGTTCCTGCCCATGGTGGGGGGTCAGAATTGGAATGATCTTTGAGATCCCTTCCAACCTAACCCATTCTATGATTCTATGGTTGGAACTTTGAGGTCCCTTCCAACTCAAACCATTCTATGATTCTACAGATGGGACCTTGAGCAACCTGGGCTGAGGGGCAGGTGTCCCTGCCCATGGCAGGGGGTTGGAACTGGAGGAGCTTTGAGGTCTCTTCCAACCTAAACCATCCTATGGTTCCATGATTCTATGGATGGGACCTTGAGCTACCTGGGCTGAAGGGAGTTGTCCCTGCCCATGGTGGGGGGTTGGAACTGGATGAGCTTTGAGGTTCCTTCCCACCTAAGCCGTTCTGTGATTCTATGGTTGGAACTGGATGAGCTTTGAGGTCCCTTCCCACTCAAACCATTCTATTATTCTATGGATGGGACCTTGAGCAATCTGGGCTGGGGGGAGGTCTACCTGTCCATGGCAGGGGGTTGGAAATGGATGAACTTTGAGGTCCCTTCCAACTCAAACCATTCTATGATTCTGTGGTTGGCACTGGATGATCTTTGAGCTCCCTTCCAACCTAAACCTATGGTTCCATGATTCAGTGGGTGGGACTTTGAGCTACCTGGGCTGGGGGGAGTTGTCCCTGCCCATAGTGGGAGGGTTGGAACTGGATGAGCTTTGAGCTCCCTTCCAAACTAAACCTATGATTCCACGATTCTGTGGATGTGACTTCAAGCAACCTGGGCTGATGGGAGTTGTCCCTGCCCATGGCAGGAGGGTTGGAACTGGATGATCTTGAAGGTCCTTTCCAACCCAAGCCATTCTGTTATTCTCTGACTAAGTTCCAAACCTTTTGAGCCTGCTCATGGAAAGGCTTGGAACCAGATGAGCTTTAAGGTCTTTTCCAACACAAACCATCCTGTAACTCTACAATTCTATGTCCTACAATTTTCCAGACTCCCCACAGCAGGGAGATGGACTTAGATGATCTTTAAGGTGTCCTCCAAACTATTTTCCACGATACTCTAAGTCCCTGGAGGTGTTCAAGAACCCTGTGCTGGACTGCAGCAAGAGCAGTGTGGGCAGCAGGGCAAGGGAGGAGATTCTGCCCCTTGGCTCTGCTCTCCTCACACCCCACCTGCACTCCTGGCTGCAGCTCTGCAGCCCCCAGCACAAGCAGGACATGGAAGTGTTGGAGCCAGTGAAGAGGAGGCCACCAAGATGCTGAGAGGAGTCCAGCAGCTGTGCTGTGAGGACAGGCTGAGAGAGTTGGGGCTGTGCAGGCTGGAGAAGGCTTCCAGGAGCCCTTGGAGTGGCCTTGCAGGATGTGAAGTGGGCTGCAGGAGGGCAGGGGAGGGACTATTGACAAGGTCTTGTCATGAGAGGAGGAGGAGGAATGGGTTTGAAGTGGTAGGGGGGGGACTGAAACTGGATGTTAGGAAGAAGTGAGGATAGGGAGACACTGGCACAGGTTGCCCAGGGAGGTTATGGATCACAGAGAGTGAGGGTGATGAGACACTGGCACAGGTTGCCCAGGGAGGTGCTCAGGGCCAAGCTGGATGATGCCCTGAGTAACCTGGGCTGCTGGGAGGTGTCCCTGCCCATGCCAGGGGGGGTTGGAGCGGCTGAGCTTTGAGCTCCCTTCCATCCTAACCCATTCTATGCTTCTATAAATCTATTCTATTGTGAGAGCAGTGGGCAGCTGGAACCCCTCTGAGAGCCCTCCCTTGTCAGAGAGGAATCAATCATCTCCAAAGGTGCCAGCATCTGCCCTGACCATTTTATATCAGAATCAATGGCAGATGGTGATGGTTTTATATTTAATCAGGCCCCAACCAAATGCAGTTTCATCCCTTATAAAACTCAGCCATCTGCAGTGTGTAGGTGTGCACCAACCCAGCTCCATGCCCACTGCAGAGCCTCTCCTCTTAAAGGTAAACTCTGCAGTGCCAACATTTCTCTGGCTGCTGACTTCCAGCCAGCACCAAAAGCCTCACAGCAAACTGCTCTGCTTTTATAAGGGCTTGGCTTTTAGTTTTGGGCTGGGGTTGGCCCAATAGGTGCAGAGAATGGCCTGGAGGGAAAAAGACCTCTAAGACTCATAGATTCATTGAATGGGTTGGGTTGGAAGGGATCATAGAATCATGAATC
This sequence comes from Pogoniulus pusillus, assembly GCF_015220805.1. Lineage (NCBI taxonomy): Eukaryota > Metazoa > Chordata > Aves > Piciformes > Lybiidae > Pogoniulus > Pogoniulus pusillus. The sequence continues at coordinate 27,488,280 of NC_087270.1, read as the reverse complement.
ATAGAATCAAGCAGGTTGGAGGAGACTTCCAAGTTCATCCAGCCCAACCTAGCACCCAGCTCTAGCCAATCACAGAACTGACCAGGCTGGAAGAGACCTCCAAGCTCATCCAGCCCAACCTAGCATCCAGCAGCTCAGAATCAGGCAGGTTGGAAGAGACCTCCAAGCTCAGCCAGCCCAACCTATCTCCCAGCAGCACAGAATCAGCCAGGTTGGAAGAGACCTCCAAGCTCATCCAGCCCAACCTAGCACCCAGCCCTAGCCAATCAGCCAGACCATGGCACTAAGTGCCCCAGCCAGGCTTGGCTTCAACACCTCCAAGCATGGGGACTCCACCACCTCTTAGAGGTGATCTTAGAGGTCTTTTCCAACCTGATTCCTTCTGTGATTCTGTGATTTGATGAGTACCATCTCTTGACCTCCTCCTGCCCCTCAGTGTCCCTCTTGGAATGAGGAGCCCAAAACTGACACCTCCCGCTAGAACAGGTCACTCAAGGCCTCATCCAACCTGGCCCTGAACACCTCCACAGAGGGTGCATCCCTGGGCACCCTGCTGCAGTTCATACCCTCGACACCAATGCCAGCTGCTAGATGAGGCCACCCTGCCCACCAGAGATCCATAACCTGAACCTGGCACTACGAGCAGTGGCACCACCAAGCTGAACCTCTTCTCCTCTTGGGATGCAGTGGAGGGTGGTGGTGGCTGTTTGGGGGCTTCTCCCCCCCCCACCTCTACCATTTCCCCTCCTCATCAGCAGGCTCTCCTGCGTGGCAGCAGCACCACTTAAAACAAAGCAGCTTTGATTTATAGCCAGTCCCCAGGCCCATAAATCACACCTGCGGCGTGGTGCTCCCAGCTCCTCGGCTCCTGCCAGCCCTCACCTCTGACAAACGCCTTGGGTTTACCTCCCATTGTGCTGCAGCCCAACACAACTGCATTCTTCCCTCACTCCCAGCATTCACTCTTGCTCTTGCTCGTTATTCCCACCGGGAATTCAGACCTAGTTTCTGCAAGCTTGGCAGAGGAGGCGGAGGGGGAGGAGGGGGGGGATCGGTGCTGGGGCTGAGCTTTGTGCTGGGTTTGAAACCAAGGAATGCTCCATTAAAAATTGATGGTGGCATTCTGGAGCTTTATCTAGCACCAGACAGGCTAAGCAGCAGAGGTTTTCCCTCCCCACCAACTTCTTCCCTCCCCATTGAGGTTTTTTTTTCCCTCCCTGACAGACTGTTTTCTCTGCCTGGTGGGATTTTTCCCTCCCTGATTTTTCCTCCCCACTGACATTTTTCCCTCCCCACTGCCTATTTTTTCCCCTCCTCATTGCCATTTTTCCCTCTTCATTGACCTTTCTTTCTCCCCATTGACCCTTTTCCCTCCCCACTGCCTTTTTCCCCCTTCTCATTAAGCTTTTTCCCCCTCCCAACTACCTTTCCTCTCTCCCCATTGACCCTTTTCCCTCCCCACTGCCTTTTTCCCCCTTCTCATTAAGCTTTTTCCCCCTCCCAACTACCTTTCCTCTCTCCCCATTGACCCTTTTCCCTCCCCACTGCCTTTTTTCCCTCCCCACTGCCTTTTTTTTCCCCTCCCCACTGCCATTTTTCCCTCTCCATTGACTTTTCTCTCTTCCCATTGACCCTTTTCCCTCCCCACTGTCTTTTCCTTTTCCATTGACCTTTCTCTCCCCCGTTGACCCTTTTCCCTCCCCACTGCCTTTTTTTCCCTTCTCATTAAGCTTTTTCCCATCCCAACTAAATTTTCTCTCTCCCCATTGCCTTTTTTCCCTCCCCACTGCCTTTTTTTCCCCTCTCATTAAGCTTTTTCCCCCTCCCAACTAACTTTTCTCTCTCCCCATTGATCCTTTCCCCTCCCCACAGCCTTTTTTCCCCTCTCCACTGCTTTTTTTCCCTCCCCACTGCCTTTTTTCCCCTCCCCACTGCCATTTTTCCCCTCCCCACTGCCATTTTTCCCTCTCCATTGACCTTTCTCTCCCCCTGTTGACCCTTTTCCCTCCCCACTGCCTTTTTTTCCCTTCTCATTAAGCTTTTTCCCCATCCCAACTGACTTTTCTCTCTCCCCACTGCCTTTTTTCCCTCCCCACTGCCTTTTTTCCCCTCTCATTAAGCTTTTTCCCCCTCCCAACTAACTTTTCTCTCTCCCCATTGATCCTTACCCCTCCCCACTGCCTTTTTTCCCCTCTCCACTGCCTTTTTTCCCTCCCCACTGCCTTTTTTTCCCTCTGAATTGACCCATTGACTTTTTTCCCTTCTCATTAAGCTTTTCCCCTCTAAACTGACTTTTCTCTCTCCCCATTGATCCTTTTCCTCCCCACTGACTTGGTCCTGCCTGCCAAATAGGTAACAGCTACTAAAAAGAGCTGCTCCCTTTCCAGCATCACTCATTATTGTGGGCACCAGGAGCAGGGCAGGGATTGTCCCCCTGGACTCAGCACTGGGGATGCCACACCTTGAGTCCTGGGGTCAGTTTTGAGGCCCTTACTCCAAGAAGGACACTGAGGGGCTGGAGCAGGCCCAGAGAAGGGCATTAAAGCTGGGGCAGGGTCTGGAGAGCAGGGCTGGGGAGGAGCAGCTGAGAGAGCTGGGGGGGTTTGGTGTGGAGCAGAGGAGGCTGAGGGCAGAGCTCATTGCTCTCTGCACCAAACTCAGGTGAAACCCTTGCATTTGAAGAGCAAAAGCTCTTCCTGCACAAGGACATGTGTGGACAGTTCCAGCTCAGGAATCAAAATGCCTCTTTGTTTCACTTGATCTGCTGGGAAAATGGAAGCATTTAGCTGAATCCTTCCCTGCACTGCAGCAGCTCCACTAACTGCAGCCTACCTGGCAGGGAGAGACAGAGAATGGGTTGGGTTGGAAAAGCTTTTGAGGATCATCCAGCCCAGCCATGCTCTACCTCTGCCCAGGCTGGGCCCTCAGCACCACAGTTCTGCCCCTTCCAAAACCTCCAGACATGGGCATTTAGCCACCTCCCTGGGCAGCCTGTGCCAGGCTTGGAGAGCCCTTCCAGTCAAGAAGTTTCCTCTCATGTCCAAGCTGAATCTCTTCTGGTGCAACCTGAGGCCATCTTGTCCTGTCAACATCAGGAGAAGCATTTTTGGTGTGGGGGTGCTGGAGGCCTGGAGCAGGATGCCCAGAGAAGTTGTGGAGCCTCCTTCTCTGGAGAGATTCCAACCCCACCTGGCTGTGTTCCTGAGTGCCCTGCCCTGGGTGATTGGACTGGATGATTCCAGAGGCCCCTTCCAGCCTCTAATGTTCTGATTTAAATCTACCCCAAGGGAGTTATGCCCAGGGAGGCTATGGATGCTTCCTCCCTGGAGGTGTTCAGGACCAGGCTGGATGAGGCCTTGAGCAACCTGTTCTAGTGGGAGGTGTCCCTGCCTATGGCAGGGGTTGGAACTGGCTGAGATTTGAGTTTCCTTCCAACCTAACCCATTCTATGGCTGGAGCTGGCTGAGCTTTGAGCTCCCTTCCAACCTAACCCATTCTATGGCTGGAGCTGGCTGAGCTTTGAGCTCCCTTCCAACCTAACCCATTCTATGGTTGGAACTGGCTGAGCTTTGAGCTCCCTTCCAACCTAACCCATTCTATGGTTGGAACTGGCTGAGCTTTGAGCTCCCTTCCAACCTAACCCATTCTATGGTTGGAACTGGCTGAGCTTTAAGCTCCCTTCCAACCTAATCCATTCTATGGTTGGAGCTGGCTGAGCTTTGAGCTCCCTTCCAACCTAACCCATTCTATAGCTGGAACTGGCTGAGCTTTGTGATCCCTTCCCACCTAACCCATTCCATGGTTGGAACTGGATGAGCTTTGTGATCCCTTCCAACCTAACCCATTCTAGGATTCTTTGGTTGGAACTGGCTGAGCTTTGTGATCCATTCCAACCTAACCCATCCTATGATTCTAAGTGCTGAGTGGCAGTGAGTGCAAGCCCACCCTGCCCATCCTGTACCACCACCACCACTGGGTTTGCTTCTTTCAAGTGCCATGCAGCCTGCTCTGCCCCTGGGGCTGTGCCATCCTAGCTACTAACTAGAATGGATTGGATTCTGCCTGGGCTTTCAGGGCACTGCTGCAGAACAAATTGGCATCAGGATCAATATCTGGGGGAGCTGTGACATTGGTGGAGGTGAGCATGGCTGAGTGGCTCCATTAGTGCCATCGATACACACAGAGTGGCCACGTGAGCAGCTCTGGGATGCAGCAGCAGTCACTTGAGAAGAATCACTCAGTGCAGGGGAGATGGAACTGACAATTAAATGAGCTACCAACTTCAGCTGCCTCACCAAGGATCAATCCAAGCTGCACCACAGTCATGTGGAGAAACGTCAGGAGCAACAGGGCCATGCCTGGACCACAGCTCCCATTTGGTCTCCCAGGAGAGAGTTCTTTTGGCAAGGGCAAAGAACCACAGGATGGGGGCAGTTGGAAGTGACCTCTGAAGATCATCATAGAATGGGTTAGGTTGGAAGGGAGCTCAAAGCTCAGCCAGTTCCAACCCTCTGCCACAGGCAGGGACACCTCCCACTAGAACAGGTTGCTCAAGGCCTCATTCAACCTGGTCCTGAACACCTCCAGGGAGGTTATGGAGCACAGAAGCACAGAATGGGATCAAAGATCCCATTCTGTGCTTCTGTGCTCCACAACCTCCCTGGGCAACCTGTGCCAGTGTCTCACCACCCTCACTGTCAAGAACCCTTCCTTAACATCTAGTTTCAATCTCCCCTATGCCAGTTTAAACCCATCAAAGATAGATCCAACAGTAAGAAGACCCTGGGCTCACATTTAATCACAGATGGCAGGGCTTGGAAGGGACCTCTGGAAATCATCCAGTCCAACCCCCTGCTAAAGAAGGGTCACCAAAAGCAGGCTGCACAGGAACACATCCAGGTGGGACTTGAAAGCCTCCAGAGAAGGAGACTCCACAGCCTCTCTGGGCAGCCTGCTCCAGGCTTTCAGCACCCTCACACCAAAGAAGTCTCCCCTCAAGTTCCAGTGAAACCTCCTGGGTTCCACTTTGTGCCCATTGCTCCCTGTCCTGTTACTGGGCACCACTGAAGAGAGCCCAGCCCCATCCTTATGATCACCTTAAGGTATTTGTAAACACTGCTCAGGTCCCCTCTCAGCTTTCTCCTCTCCAGACTAACCAGTCCCAGGGCTCTCAGCCTTTCTACACAGCAGAGATGTTCCAGTCCCTTCATGATCCTCATAGCTCTGATTGAACTCTCTCCAGCAGATCTTTCTCCCTCTTGAACTGGGAAGGCCCAGACTGGACACAGTATTCCAGGTGTGGTCTCTTCAGGGCAAAGCAGAGGAGAAGGAGAACTTCCCTAGACCTGCTGGCCCCAATTCTGTCTCTTCAAGGTGTCCTTTCAGACACAAGGGAAAGAGCTTGGCCAAGACAACTAAGGAACAGCAAAGTGGAGCAGCTGTTGAGTGGGCTGCAACAAGATCTGGTTTGCAGTGAGCTGGGAAAGCTGCATCTAGACTGGCGCCTGCTGAGTGTGTGCACAGGTGCCCTGAGCTGGCTCTGATCTTCTGCTGCCTCCCAGGATGAGGCTTCAGAGCTCTGCAAAGGCATCAGAAGTGATCCCCCTGAGCTGAGTGTCACAGGAGCCGGGCAGTGGAGTCCTGCTGCTCTGTGCCACTCCAGCACAGACTGCCTTGGGCTGAAGGGCACATCTTGTCCAACCCCTGCAGGCAGCAGGGACACCTTCAGCTGGGTCAGGCTGCCCAGGAACACAGCAAGGCTGATCTTGACTGACTCCAGAGACAGGGATGCAACCACAGCCCTGGGCAGCCTGTGCCAGTGTTTCACCATCCTCACTGTGAGGAGCTTCCTCCTCGTGTCCAACCCTGCTTCAGTTCCAAGCCACTGCCTCTTGTCCTGTCCCCACAGGCCCCTCTGAACAGTCCCTCCCCAGCCTGCCTACAGGTCCCCTGCAGATACTGGAATGCAGCTCTGAGGTCTCCCTGGAGCCTTCTCCTCTCCAGGCTGCACAGCCACAACTCTCCCAGCCTGGCCCCACAGCAGAGGTTCTCCAGCCCTCTGAGCACGCTCATGGCCTCCTCTGGACCCTCTCCAGCAGCTCCAGGTCCTTCCTGTGCTGGAGACTACGTATTTGGCCCCAGCCCTGCAGGTGAGGTCTCCCCAGAGCAGAGCAGAGGGGCAGGATCCCCTCTCTCCAGCTCTGCCCACACTGCTTTGGATGCAGCCCAGGCTGCCCTTGGCCTTCTGTGCTGCCAGTGCCCACTGCTGGCTCCTGCCCAGCTTCTCCCCCTCCAGCACCCCCAAGCCCTTCTCTGCAGGGCTGCTCTCAACCTCATCACCCCCCAGCCTGGACCGTATCAAAGGTTGCCCTGACCTAGATGCAGGACTTTGCACTTTGCCTTACTGGCCCTCATGAGGCTCTCCTCAGCCACCTCTGCAGCCTGTCCAGCTCAGGCTGATTGCAGCTGAAGCTCCTTCTACAAAACATTTTCCCATTTCCTGGGCACAGAAACAGTTTTATTTACTTTCCATATCCCCATCCTGCCTGAAAGAGGTACAGCACACTTCAGAGCTGATAAAGCACTCAGCCACCACTGAAGTGGTTCTCTGAAACTCATCCAAGCTCTCCAGCACAGCTGATGTGGTTTCCTTTCAGCAGGGATGTGGCAGAGCTGAGGAGACTCCCTGGGGGACTCCACAGTTGTCTTTAGCAGCCACCAGCCCATCCCAAACAGGACCTGCAATCTGCTCAGCCCTCCCTGAACCCCAAGCAGAGCCTTTTGCTCTTAGAATGTACCAAACCCAGCTCTGGATAACAGAAACATCTCCAGAACTCCACCACCACTCCAGTTACTTTCTGAGCCATGTCTGCTAAGCACAGCAGCAGGACTCACTTCAGCTGGGGAAGGCCTCTAAGAGCATCCAGTCCAACCATGCTCTACCTCTGCCCAGGCTGGGGCTAAGCCATGGCCCTCAGCAGCACAGTTCTGCCTCCTTGAAACACCTCCAGGGATGGGCATTGAGCCACATCCCTGGGCAGCCTGTGCCAGGCTTGGAGAACCCTTCAACAATTCTCTTATCATATCTAACCTAAAACTTTCCTGGTGCCACTTGAGATAATTTACCTTCATTCTGTCACATGAGCCTAAGGAGCAGAGCCCAACACACACACAGACACACACACCCCACCACAGCCTCCTCTCAGGGAGCTGCAGAGAGCAATGAGCTCTGCCCTCAGCCTCCTCTGCTTCACACCAATCCCCCCAGCTCCGTCAGCTGCCCCTCCTCAGCCCTGCTCTCCAGACCCTGCCCCAGCTCTGGTACCCTTCTCTGGCCCTACTCCAGCCCCTCAATTTCTTTCATAGAATCACAGAACCAAGCAGGTTGTAAGACACCTCCAAGCTCAGCCAGCCCAACCTAGCACCCAGCCCTAGCCAAGCAACCAGACCATGGCACTAAGTGCCCCAGCCAGGCTTGGCTTCAACACCTCCAGGCATGGGCACTCCACCACCTCCCTGGGCAGCCCATTCCAATACCAATCACTCTCTCTGCCAGGAACTTCCTCCTAACATCCAGCCTGAACCTGCCCTGGCACAGCTTGAGGCTGCATCCCCTTCTTCTGTTGCTGGGTGCCTGGCAGCAGAGCCCAACCCCACCTGGCTACAGCCTCCCTTCAGGCAGCTGCAGACAGCAATGAGGTCTGCCCTGAGCCTCCTCTTCTGCAGGCCAAACACCCCCAGCTCCCTCAGCCTCTCCTCACAGGGCTGTGCTCCAGGCCCCTCCCCAGCCTTGCTGCCCTGCTCTGGACACCTTCCAGCACCTCAACAGCTCTCTTCAATTGAGGAGCCCACAGCTGGACACAGCACTCAAGGGGTGGCCTGAGCAGTGCTGAGCACAGGGGCACAAGAACCTCCCTTGTCCTGCTGACCTTTTCTGCACCTGCTCCAGCCCCTCGGTGTCCTTCTTGCAGTGAGGGTCCCAAACCTGACCACAGCACTCAAGCTGTGTCCTCACCAGTGCTGAGCACAGGGGCACAATCCCTGCCCTGCTCCTGCTGTCCACACCAGTGCTGACCCAGGCCAGGCTGCTGGTGGCCTCTAGCAATGTGACAATAGATTATTTTATTTCTTTTATGGATGGCCTCAAAGCACAACTAATTATTGATTAATTGCTCTTGGAGACAAGAGGTTAACTTAGGTTGGAAATATGATTGCTGTGGTTGGAACTTTGAGCTGTACTCACCTCTGGCAGATGATGTTTGACTGCTTGGCCTCCTGTCTTGCAATCTGTGAACCTGCATCTTGGGTCTGGGGCTCCTCCTTCCTCGTCCATCTGGCTGTCACACCAAGCCTGTCAGAGTGACAGCTGAGTGAGTCATGGTCATGTTTAACTGCAAGCACAAAAACTGTCTCAGCTTTCTAAAGGCTCAAACCACACCATAAGAAGCCACAGGCTGCAGCAGAGCTCTTGAAAGCCCTGCTACAGAGTGCAGATGTTAGCACCATAGAATCACAGAATCAGGCAGGTGGGAAGAGACCTCCAAGCTCAGACAGCCCAACCTAGCACCCAGCCCTTGCCAAGCAACCAGACCACGGCACTAAGTGCCCCAGCCAGGGTTGGCTTCAACACCTCCAGGCATGAGAACAACTCCACCATCTCCCTGGGCAGCCCATTCCAATGCCAATCACTCTCTGTGCCAACAGAGACCTCTAAGTTCATCCAGCCCAACCTAGCACCCAGCCCTGTCCAATCAACCAGACCATGGCACTAAGTGATTGGATTGGACAGGGCTGGGTGCTAGGTTGGGCTGGATGAGCTTGGAGGTCTCTTTCAACCTGGTTAATTCTGTGATCATCCTTGTAGCCCTCCCTTGGACCCTCTCCAGCAGATCCTTGTCCCTCTGGCAGTCCCCTCTTCAACTAAATCTGTGTCCCCTGGACCTCTCTGCACACATTCAGCCATTCCCCAGCTCTCACCAGGGGACTCTACCAGGACAAAGGCTTGACTGATCCTGAGGTCTGTCCCAGGAAGGGGCTCCAGGGCTGGAGCAAAGGCAACATTTCACCGTGTCCAGCCAAGGGCCTTCTCCCGAGGCCTCCAGCACAAAAAGGCATTTTGTAACAGCTGCCTTGGGAACCAAATTAGTCCTGTACCAAGGCATGACCCGTGAAAGGCTGCTGGGCAGAACCCCCACGTGTTGGACAGACACAGCTCCCACCTGAGGGGGCCTCTTCGGGACCACAGATGGGAGCAAGATGTGCGAGCAGAGCTCCCAGGAGGGAGCCATGCTTGGGGGTGGGGGTGGGAATCAGGATACAAAACACTCCTATCTGCACAGATAAAAAGGAAACATTCCCAGACACGGTGTGAAACAACCCTCACCAGCTGCTAGGACAGACTCTGACACCATTCCAGAGGTGAGGTTGCAGAAGAGGCTGTTCCAGATGTGCAAAAGCTGGCAACATACAGCCCAAAGCCAACCTTGAGCCAGCTCCTCCCAGAGCTCACACAGTGTCACAGTCTCCTTTGTGGGTGTTGGAAAGGACCTCAAAGGTCACCTACAGCAATCCTCCTGCCATGGGCAGGGACATCTTCACCAGCACAGGTTGCTCAAGGGCTCACCCAACCTGGCTTTGAACACCTCCAGGGAGGTTGTGGAGCACAGAAGCACAGAATGGGATCAAAGATCCCATTCTGTGCTTCTGTGCTCCACAATCTCCTGGGCAACCTGTGCCAGTGTCTCCTCACACTCACTCTCAAGATTTCTTCCTCATCTCCACTCTCAATCTCCCCTCTCTCAGCTCAAAGCCATTGCCCCTCCTCTTGGCACTGCCAAACCTTGTCCAAAGTCTCTCCCCAGCTCTTCTGCATCTCCTTCAGGCAGCTCTGAGGTCTCCCTGGAGCCTTCTCTTTTCCAAGCTAAACAGCCCCAGCTCTCCCAGCCTCAGGGGAGATGCTCCAGCCTCTGCCCACTGCTGGGGCCCTGTTCAGTGGTCTCCAGCTAGGGCAGAGCTCCCTGACTCTTGCCTGAGTGTGCCAGGTCCTGCTCTGAGGTCAATGTTCCCTGGGCTGCTGATGTGGTCAATCCTTTCCTGCTCTCTCCCACAGCTGGCACACAGCACCCAGCAGCTCCAGCTGCCTTTCTCAGGCAAGAGATGAGTGGCTTCAAACCCTTAAAGAGAGAAGACATTTGCTGAGAGCCACCAACCAACCCCTCAGCCCTGCCTGGCATCACAGCTCAGCTGCACTGAGCCCACCTTGAGCTCCACCTGCCTTTCTCAGGCAAGAGATGAGTGCCTTCAAACCCTTAAAGAGAGGAGAAGACCTCTGCTGAGAGCCACCAACCCCCCAGCCCTGCCTGGCATCACAGCTCAGCTGCACCTTGAACTCCACAGAAGCAGCTGCCCAACTGTGCACAAATCAGAGCAAATCCTTCCAACTTCAGGTCCTGGGGACAGAAACAAGGCTCTGGAAGTTGGCTGTGACATTATTTTGGCAGTGACAGCCAAGCTTTAAAAATGATGTCCTGGAACTGCATCCTGTCCCCAGGCTTGGCACTGCCAGGCCCAAGTCACACAGGCTGCCACGGAATAGCAAATGAAGCGGTTGAGGGCCAGCTCCCTGCCCAGGAGCACAAGTTGGATGGCACAGCCCATGTCCATATGGCTACAGCCTGTCCTTCTGCTCCCCTCCCCAAAGAGGAGTTCTCATCCACACAGAATCATAACAAACAAATCAGAGTTGGTTTGGATGGCAAAGAACCTCCAAGAAGGTCCAACCGTGACCCACCAGCACCATGTCCCACAGTGCCAGGTCCGCTTGGGTCTGGGGCATCTCCTCTGTCCTGAGCAGCCTCTTCCAACCCCTCACCACTCTCTTCCTGAAGAAACTTTTGCCTGAGGAGCCTGTTTCAGCCTTTGAGAAGCCTGTCACAGATCCACAGAACACATCAGGTTGGAAGGGACCCTCAAAGCTCAGCCTGGCCAATCCTCTGCACTCACAGGGACCCTCCAAGCTCAGCTTGGCCAACCCCCTGCACTCACAGGGACCCTCCAAGCTCAGCTTCACCAAGCCCCTGCACTCACAGGGACCCTCTAAGTTCAGCTTGGCCAACCCCCTGCACTCACAGGTACCCTCCAAGCTCAGCTTGGCCAACCCCCTGCACTCACAGGGACCCTCCAAGCTCAGCTTGGCCAAGCCCCTGCACTCACAGGGACCCTCCAAGCTCAGCTTGGCCAAGCCCCTGCACTCACAGGGACCCTCCAAGCTCAGCCTGTCCAAGCCCCTGCACTCACAGGAACCCTCCAAGCTCAGCTTGGCCAACCCCCTGCACTCACAGGGACCCTCTAAGCTCAGCTTGGCCAAGCCCCTGCACTCACAGGGACCCTCCAAGCTCAGCTTGGCCAAGCCCCTGATCCTCCCAGCAGGCTTCTGCTTGGGCTCAGTGCCATGGCCAAGGACTCAGCAGCCAAGCGTGGGCTGCTCCCAGGTCTGCAGCTCACAAGGTTTACAGAGAAGTTAGTTCCTGGATTTTCAAGCCCCTCCAACAGTGCAGCTGCACCCCTGGGACCCAATGGGTGCTTTGGAGCTGCTTGGTCCATCCATATTAGGAGCTGCAGCAGGATGAGGACCCATTGCATTCCTGAGTGGGAAATTCCATGAGACAAAGCATTCTTGCACTTTGTCCAGCAGCAGTGCTCTGTTTCCACTGAAAATGCCTCACTGCTGAGGGCTCTGTTAGAAATAAATAAGACAGAAGCATTGCTGATGATCTCTGCCTCCCAGTTTGGCCTCCTCCCCTTCCTTTCTCTTCAAAGCAGGAGCAGGTTGGTCTCTGCCTTCTTTCCTCTTCTTCATTTCTTCTTTCCTCCTCTTCCTTTCTTCTTTCCTCCTCTTTCTTTCTCCTCTTCAAAACAGGAGCAAGTTGAAATTTGCCTCCCAGTTTTTCTTTTTCCTTTCTGTTGATGTCTGCTTCCCTCTCTTCCTCCTTTTCCTCTTTCCTTCTCTTCAAAGTAGAAGCAAGTTTGTCTCTTTCTCCTCTCCTTTCCTCCTCCTCCTTTCTTCATTTCTTCAGGAAAGTTTGTCTTTCTCTTCTCCTTTCCTCATCCTTTCTTCACTTCTTCAAAGTAGGAGCAAGTTTGTCTCTGCCTCCCCCTTTTTTCTTCCTTCTCTTCCTCTCTCCTCTTCAAAATAAGCCCAAGTTGGTCTCTGCCTCTCCGTTTTTCTTCCTTCTCTTCCTCTCTCCTCTTCAAAGCAAGCCCAGGATGGTCTCTGCCTTCCCCTTTTTCCTTCCTTCTCTCCCCTCCTCTTTCTCTTCAAAGTAAGCCCAAGTTGGTCTCTGCCTCTCTCTTTTCTTCCTTCTCTTCCTCTCTCCTTCTCACAAAGTAAGTCCAAGTTGGTCTCTGCTTCCCTGATTTTCCCTGCTCTTTCTTCCTCCTTCTCTTCAAAGCAAGCCCAAGTTGGTCTCTGCCTCCCCCTTTTTCTTCCTTCTCTTCAAAGCAAGCCCAAGTTGGTCTCTGCCTCCCCCTTTTTCTTCCTTCTCCTCCTCTCTCCTTCTCTTCAAAGCAAGCCCAAGTTGGTCTCTGCCTCCCCTTTTCCCTCCTCTCCTTCCTTTGCTCTGGTTCTCTGCTGAGGACCAAGAGAAAGGCAGGGAAATCTGCACAACAGTGGGGAAAGATCTGGGATCATCTCACCCCAAGCAGCACTGACCTGGCCTGCTCAGATCACTGCTCACCAACATCAGGACCCAGCTGCTGAGCTTGGAAGAGACTTTTGAGATCACCAAGTCCAACTGCTCACCTGAAGCTCACAATGCCACCCCTGCTGCCAAGCCACTGCCACTAAATCACACCCCCCAGCACCACATCCACAGGGAGTTTAAACAGCCCCAGGGATGGGGACCTCACCAGCTGCCTGGGAAAGCTACGCCTGGCAGCAGTGGGAAGAAGTTTCCCTCTAAGTCAATCCTCCTGGGTCCCAGTTTGTGCCCAGTCTCCTTGTGCTGCCATTGAGCACCACTGACAAGAGCCCAGCCCCAGCTTCATGACCTCCACCCTATAGATATTGATCAGCATTGATCAGATCCCACCTCAGGGGATGTAAAGTAATGCCAGCTTCCAGCCCTGCCTCCAAACCCATCCCCAAGGACCACTCAAGGACAAGGGGTGTCAGAGTAGGAGACCATGGGGAGCTGGGGCAGCCAGGGTGGCACCCACTGCTGATGCCAGCTTCCAGCCCTGCCTCCAAACCCATCCCCAAGGACCACCTGAGGACAAGGGGTGTCAGAGAAGGAGACCATGGGGAGCTGGGGCAGCCAGGGTGGCACCCACTGCTGATGCCAGCTTCCAGCCCTGCCTCCAAACCCATCCCCAAGGACCACCTGAGGACAAGGGGTGTCAGAGAAGGAGACCATGGGGAGCTGGGGCAGCCAGGGTGGCACCCACTGCTGATGCCAGCTTCCAGCCCTGCCTCCAAACCCATCCCCAAGGACCACCTGAGGACAAGGGGTGACAGAGAAGGAGCTCACAGGGAGCTGAGGCAGCCAGGGTGGCACCCACTGCTGATGCCAGCTTCCAGTCCTGCCTCCGAACTCTTCCTTTAGGTTGGAAGGGACCTCAGAGATCATCTGTTACAACCTCTCCTTTCCCCTGTGCTGGTTACAGCACAGATGACACAAGCAGACCTTATCAGTGAGGACAGGCAGGGTGGGAAGGGCTATCAGGCAGCTGCTCTGGGCTCTTGTGAAACCATTTCACCATTCTCCCACAAACAGGAAAACATTTAGCAAGAGGTGTGTGAGCAAAGTGAGCACAGCTGCAAGAGGGCAATTGAAAGGTGGCTGGCAGCAGATCTGGGCACGAGAAATTATTTCCTTCATCCTCCACACTCTTCCTCCTCTGCCCTCATTGTCCCTTTAGTGCCAAAGTGGTTGGTGCTGTCCAGTCACACTTCCAACCACTGCAGGCCCAAGCCTTACAATATGGTGCCAGTATCTCATTACCCTCACTCACTGTGCTCCACAACCTCCCTGGGCAACCTGTGCCAGTCTCTCACCACCCTCACTGCTTCCTAACATCCAGTTTCAGTCCCCCCACCACCACTTCAAACCCATTCCTCCTCCTCCTCTCATGACAAGACCTTCTCAACAGTCCCTCCCCAGCCCTTCTGCAGCCCCCTTCACAGCCTGCAAGGCCACTCCAAGGTCTCCTAGAAGCCTTCTCTTCTGCAGCCTGCACAGCCCCAACTCTCTCAGCCTGTCCTCACAGCACAGCTGCTGCAGCCCTCTCAGCATCTTGGTGGCCTCCTCTGCACTGGCTCCAACACTTCCATGTCCTGCTTGTGCTGGGGGCTGCAGAGCTGCACCCAGGAGTGCAGGTGGGGTGTGAGGAAAGCAGAGCCATGGTCTAGTTGATTGGATAGGGCTGGGTGCTAGGTTGGACTGGATATCTTGGAGGTCTCTTCCAACCTGGTTGATTCTATGATATGATTCTAGAGCCAAGGGGCAGAATCCCCTCCCTTGCCCTGCTGGCCACACTGCTCTTGCCGCAGCCCAGCACACAGTTTGCTGTCCAACCCCAGCTAAAGCAGGGTCCTCTAGAGCAGCCTGCACAGGAACACAAGGGCCAAGTGGTTTTGGAAAGCCTCCAGAGAAAGAGCCTCCCTCAGAAGGAGACTCCACAACCCTCTCTGGGCAGACTTGTCCCAAAAGAACACACTCTGTAGTTCTCTGGGGTGCAGATCAGTGCTCCCCAAGGCCTTCCAAAGAGGAGCAGATGCTGCCAGTGACAGCCAGCAAGGCGAGAAGGGTTGAAGTTCACCTTCTCTGGGGAGGCCAAACCTTCCAGGAGTGTTTGTTTTCACTCTGCAGTTGGACATTCCAGCTAGTAGGAAGCTTCAGGAACTCATTCCACTGCCTTGTTTCTCCTGCTCCCTCCCATGGCAAACTGAAATCAATATTTTTAGATTCCTCTCATTCCCTTCAAGACTTCTCTGTCTCTCCATCCCTCCCTCCCTTTCTGAGGTCACACAAACTTTGCTTTGGACTCCAAACTATTCATTTTTCACATTACTCATTTTAGGTGTCTGCAAAGTTTCTTACTCATCAGCCCACAGAAGGA